>NC_133860.1:39546815-39855149 GCF_047830755.1 Zonotrichia albicollis
CCAGCTGCGTCAGGGCTGAGCCCAAAGGGCTCCAGCAGGGACAATCTCCCTCCTGCAGGTGGCGGCGCAAGGCCCTGCAGCCTGCTGCCTTGGAAATGGCCTGCCCGTCTGGGTTCTCTAAGACATTTGGAGGGGAAATTCCCACAAGCCTCAGTCAGCTGAGGCCATTCTGGCTGCAGCAGGAGCAAAATCATTACGTTGGTGAGCAAAATGCCACTCTTGGGGACCAGGATCAAAGGGCTGGGCAGCAAAAACTAGGCACTGGCATCAAATCCCAGGCTCTCACCCACATGGCATACAGTTGCTTGAATGTCTGAAGAGGCAAAGTAGCTGAAAGGCAGCATCTCTGATTTTTGGCTCATTTTGGATGTGGTGCGGTGGCTAAAGCCTTTTCCCCTTGGATCTTGCAGGAGGCTCTGGAGATGTTGCTCTCAGGGGGGCCTGCGACAACTCAAGGCCATCCCTTGGCCGATTATCATTACGCAGGTAAGCAAAGCAGAGCTTCTTCCTTCACTGGCAGATGCTGCCGTCCCCTTCATTGTTGTGGCAAGCGTTTCTGCTTTAACAAATTGGGCTTAACACCAGCACAAGGTCTTGTCTTCTCGGCGGGTGGGGAAAGCACCAGCATCTAGTCCTTCAGCTTGACTTGTTTTCCAGTCCTTTTCCCTGGGCAATGCCTGCTCTTGTCTTCATCACCTTCTCAGGGAGCAGACATGTACTCACACGTCAATGATGGCCTGCTACCATTTGCTTTTTGTGGCCACTGGGATCTACTTCATGTGGATCCAGGGATCCATTTACCTGCTGCTTTTTATTGCCAGGCTCTGACAGATGGACACCTGAGGAGAAGGACTCCTTCCAAAAGGCTTTCCACACCTATGGCAAGGATTTCCATCTCATCCAGAAGCAGGTAAAGCCGCAGGACATTCTTTACCTGAGCAGATCATCACCAGCAAAGCTTGCTTATGTCTGCTAACAAGCACTGGCCTTCAGTCTCTCTCTTCTCAAGTACCAAAACTGTTCAAGTAGTAACAAAACAGGACATCAAAGGCCTGTGTGAAAAGGATGATCCTGTCTCTCCAGCCCTTTTCTCCAAGCTCTTTTGGAAGATAAAGCTTTATTCTCTCAGACTTTTTGCGCAATTCTGCTGCTGCTTCCACAAGACATTGTGCTGGCATGACTGCAGTGAAGCCGGGAAAGAAGAGCTGTGCTAGATGCATTTCTTGTTGATCTGTGCATTATGTCTGTTGCCACGTAGCATGATACACGGTTTACTACATTGCATGATGCCTCTCTTTCTCCATGTTGATTTCATTTTACACCCTCCTCCATTTACTTCATGATTTTACTTCCTAGTTTACTCCATCTTCTACTTTTTCCCCAATGCACCTTACCAAGGAATTTTAGATTCCTTCTTTTTCCCTTCCCAACAGATCCAGACTAAGACCGTGGCACAGTGTGTGGAGTACTACTACACCTGGAAAAAGGAGCATCCAGTTGCCAGCACTCTTGCTCAGGTGAGGGGGAAGAAAATCCAGGCGTGCCAGGAGGGTGGAGAAACTGGGAGAAGGGGACAAAACCTGCTGGCGAGCCATGCCAGACACCGCTTTGCCAGGATCACATCAGCCCGTGCGCTGGCAAAGGCGCAGCAGATGCTGCCCAGGCCTTCCTTCTGCTGCTGCCCTGAAATACGCCATTCTGGAGCCTAACTTTGAGCCAAGAAAGCCGCACCACCACCCAAATGGGCTTTGGCTCTCTACGGATGGTTTTCTCAAGGGCTGCCACCTTAGCTGACTCCAATCAGACCCTTCCTTCCCCGCTTAATTCCCCCTGACATCAGCAATCCCTGTGTTCAGGGAGATGCTGCAAACATTCAGGCAGATTTTGTACATTCCCACCATACTCCCCAGGAAGGAGCTGCCAGTGCTGTGGCTCCCCTCACACTTTCCTTAACAGCAAAGAGCAATTGGGTTGGCAATAGTGAGAGAGAGAGAGGGAGAGACTATTCTGGGTTGTATAAAGTGTCTAACCATGTGTCTTCTCGAATTTGACTGAATTTCCATCCCATTCCCAAGACATTTCTGGAGGAAAACCAGAGGGAAATAGATGTTAGGCAGAGAGGTAGAAATAAGAAATGTCGAATTCTAGAGAGCCACACATTTATGCCACCCCTTTGGCCTGTGGAAAAGAGGAGCATTTCCCTCCAAGCTCTGCCTTGGCAGCCCGCCGCAGCCCACTGGCAAAGGCAGCCGTTTGCTCAGCTCTTGAGGCTTTGGAAGGATTTCCTTAGGCCGATAGATTTTTGTGCTGGATGCAGGCATTTCCAGCTTTCTGAGGGGAAGGAAACATTGAAACAGGATTCTTTGATTTCCAGGGCGTGGGCAAAGCCAAGAGGAGCAAAAGCCCCCCCAGAAAGGAGGAGGGGCAGACAGGGAAGAGAAGCCGCAAGAGGGCTGGCAGCGCCGAGTGTCCCTGCTGCCAACCGCGCCAGCCGCCCCGTTCGGCGGGAGGCCCCTTTCCCTGCGGCCAGTGCAAACGGTGCGCAACTTCCTGCTCCTTCTGCTCCAACCTGCGCCTTTGCACTAAAACAGGCTGACCCTTTGCAAAGGCGCCGCAGGGCAAGCTCACGCCACTTGCACCATCGCCCCTCGCAGCCCTGCTCAAGCGTACAACCCACCTCAAACCCAAACAGCTCCCTTCAAACCCAGCCTTCACAATCAAACCTTGCCATGCCCCAACCAGACACACTGCATCCAAGTAGCAGCAGATGCATCAAAGCTTCCTTTGATGCTGCTGATCAAATTCCAAATAGGATGCAACAAAAGGAGGAAGACATTTCAAGGCATTGAAACAAGAAAGGTTGGACTCATGGGCTGATCAATTCACAATGTGCCACTGCCCAAAAAGACAGAAATTTGGACTTAAACGGAGATCTTGGCGCTTGCTTCAATGGTGTGTACTAAATTGACCAATGTACTAAATTGACCAAATTTGTTTCCTATCTTCCAGGGTGTTTGAAACCATCAAGGAAAGGAACAAACACAGGAGAAGACATCGGCCTCGCAAGGAAGCAGAGCCTCTCCCCAAGAAGAAAAGACCAAATTAGACAAGGCTGCGGCTTGTCCAGGCCTAGCAAGGCTTAGGCGTCAATAGGACTAGTTAGGAATAGGACTGATTTTTACGCTTTTAGACTTGTTGAAATTCTACTTAGTTAGTTTACATGATAGGAATCTCCTTCATTTCTTAGTTAAGTTACATGCATATTATTCAAGATTCTTTAGTAGTATTAGATTTATCAGTACCTGCAAGACATTTAGTGTTAGTTACGATCCGTCTTTTACCATTTCACCTTTATTGAGACAGAATCTGTTTTTATCATTAAACCGTGTTTGTTCCACTTTGTCTTTTGGTCTGTGTGAAATCACTCCAGCAACGTTTGTTCCATTTGCCTGCTGTTGCAAACACAGCACACTCCCTGACAGGAGAATCTGGGCACGCACCACCTCCCCCAGGCACAGCCCCTTGCTCAGCTGGCAGGACTGGCAAAGTTGTGTCTCCTTTACTGCCAGGGAAAGAACGCGGGCGCTTCATCCTTTGACTACTAAACATCTCAGCTGCCAGTGGAAAGGGAGGCTTTGTTTAATTCAATCAATTGGATCTAAATGAGTGCTCTGCTCTCACCATCTTTTCTGCCTCAAAGCAACGGCTTTAGTCATTTTGTAGCCCAGCAACATAACTTTGTTTCATTTTGGGGGACTGATGGACCTGACCACCTTGGAGCACGTTTCTAGAACCCCTCCGATTCTATCACATTCATAACCACATGCACCACAAAGGTATCAGTAGTCCAGTTTCAGTTTCTCTTGAAAGGAACACTCTCCCGCCCTGGGCCTCCACCAATCTCCTCAGCTAAAGCAGAGCGGCTGGCATCATTATCCTCTCTCTGGCTTCCCACACTTCAGGTATTTGCAGCAAAGAAGAAGCAAAGTCCCTCTTTTATCTAGCCCAGCAAATGGCACTGCCCAGCAAGGCTTTGGTGGCAGGGGCTGTGCAGGGTGGAGAGGGGGCCAGGGAGGGGGCAATTGCCAGGCTGCTTCTGGGAAGCGCAGGCAAGCTTGCCCTTGTCTGATGGAGCCAGTGCAGCTGGCCTTTGGAGCCTACAAAGTGTCTGCCTTGCAGTGCCACTTGGTACAGCTGCCCCCTCACTTTGCTGCCCTGTGCGCAACATGCAGCTGGGAAGGAAGCAAGATGGGCACTGAAGCAAGATTTGCTTTGCCTTAACAATAGGCAGGAAAGCAGCAAAACTGGCTGGCTTTGGTCCTATCTGGCATCTAAGTATGAAAAGAAACGTGAAGGCCGTCTGTGTGGAAAGGTAATTCCGTCAGCGTTCCTGTCTTAGAGGAATCCCCGAGTCTTTTGAGACAAACACCTAGCTTCTCCAAGGGAGCTGCAAGAGGGATGTAGAAATTCTGCATTCATGTGTGCTGCAGAAATGCCACTGTGCTGTCCCTGTGTGTGTGTGTGTGTGCCCATCATTTCCCCTGAGAAACATTCTGTTTCTCCAAGTTTCAGGGAAGGAATGATGAGGTGAGAGACCAGCTCAGAGGCCCAAGGAGGGAAAACATCAAGTGACATAATTAGGCACCAAAAGGAGATTTGACAAAGGGGGCAGCATGAATGCCTCCACTTTGAGAGGAAGCTTTGAAGTTGGCTCTCTGCTGAACAACTTGCACATTCCAGCTCCTCTCAGAGCTGGAGGAGAGCCTGTGGGAGGAGTCGTGCTGCTTCTCCAGGGCAGGAGATGAGCTCTGGGCCCTTGGACACAGCCAGCCTCCTGGGCACGTTCAGCTGGGGACACCTTGCAGAGAAGCAGCGAGGAGAGCCACGCCTGTCCCTGCACTGCTTTTGCCCGTCTCCTCAGACCACGCAGGTCAAAAGGCCAATGGCAAGGGTCTCAGAGCAAGCTTGCAGCAGCAGAAGTAAAAGGGGCAAAGGTAGCCCATGCCTGTTTGTGTGCCATGGCTCCCCTGGGCTTCTACATGGAATGTTGGGCTGTGCCCATGGCAACTGTCATTGTCTCCTGCTCCTGCGGCCGTTGGTGGAACGCTGCTGGAGCAGCACTGGAGCAGCAGCTGCAGGATCAGCTCCTGGGCTGTCCCTGAGCAGCCGCCTCCTGCACTCAGCGCCACACCCGGCCTCTGCACCCACATCCTCGTCTCCCCGCCTGCCTCCAGGCATCCCCACAGCACTTGGGCACCGTCAAAGGTAAGAAAATCCCCGTTTGCCCTCAAAGCACTAACACAAGGCCACCAGGCTCCAGCTGCCTCTCCCACCAACCACGACACACAGCCTGCGTGCTCACTTTCCCCACACCAGCTTCCATGTCAAAGCGGGCTGCACCTTGCCAAGGAATCGTCTTGCCTCCCGGGCAAACACAGACACTTCCATAGAGGATGCAGAGAGCTGTCACAGTGCACTTGCAGATCCTCCTCCACAGATCACCTGCTTCAAAGTTCTTGGCACCCATTGCACTCCTAAACCCAGCTTTTGGTGACCCCAAAACAAATTGTTCATGGCTGAGGAGTTCAGGCCTTCAGTGTCAACAAATCCCATTATGCCCTGACTCAGCTCACACCTGCTCCAAAGCTGCAAAAACAAGAATGATGGCACTTCTCCTCTGGGACCCCTGTCATTCAGGCCATGCAAGCATTTGACCGGCCTTGTCCTCAAGCACAGGTGTTCAACTTCAAAAATCATCTGCTATCAGCAATCCTTATGTGCTTGCATAGTTACGTCTCTGATAGGAACATTCTCTTTTCCTATCGTATAGATACTTTTTTGCAATGCATGTAGGGCTGGTTCCGCCTCATGCTTAGGGGCAACTGGGAAATGCCATCTTCTCAAGAACACACTCACAGTATCAGAGAATTTTCTGGCTTGGAAGGGATTCTCAAAGATCACTGAGCCCAACTGCGGGGCAGCCTCAACAATCACACCCTGTGCCCAAGAGCGCTGTCCAAACAATTTTGGAGCTCCGTCAGCCTTGGTGCTGGGACCTCTTCCCTGGAGAGCCTCTTCCAGTGGCCAAGCACCCTCTGGCTCTGAAGAGCCTTTTCCTTCTATCCACCCTAAGCCTGCACTGGCACATCTTGCAGGCCATTCTCTTGGGTGTTCCCAGTGGCTCCAGGACTGAAGAGAGTAGTGCATGGCCTTCTGCTTCCCCTCCTCAGGAAGCTGCTGACTGCTAGAGGCTCCTGCCTAGGCAATTCCACCTCAAAAACATGGCAATGACAGCAAACAGAAAGGAGCTGGGACAGAGGAGCTCAGGCTTTGCAACCATGAGGATCAGAAGGAAGGCTACTGACACATCCTTGGCAGAACCATTTTTAACTGGAGCATTGTTTGGACCTTTTTCAGGTGGAAAGGAGAGGAACAATGAAAAGGAAAGCAAGAGCCAACAATCAGCCGTGAGTTTTGGCCTAGGGTTAAAGGGCAGCAAACTGGAGGAATGGCCAAGAGGAGAACTGCTCTTTCACACTCACGCTGGGATGGCTTCAAGCCTGTGCAGCCACAGGAAGGCTCTCTCGAGCACTTGCCTTTCTTACCTCCACCTCCTTCTTCCTTCAGACACATCAATGTTGGCAGCGACTTTCAGGCTGAGCTCCCAGAGCTGCAGAGCAGAGCACCAAGTGAGGATGAAGAGCCTGCAACCCTGGTCTGGAAGCCCTGGGGGGAAGATGACTCTGACATGGAAAAACCTGACAGAGGTAGCTTCTCTTCAAGCTTTTCTTCCACCCCTGACATACTTGGGTCTTTCAAAAGCTCCTTTTGCATAGAAAGGCAGCTTTTTGCAGCCTCTGCTTCTCTCCCTGTCTCGCCCATCTTCCCATCTACAAGTGTTAGAGGCAAGGAGAATGCTCTGCTTCTGCAGCAGAGCAGGAAAAAGAGCAAGCATCTTGCTCTCCAAATTGCTCAGGCCCATTTGCCACTGCAAGAGGGGAGATTGGCCTCCACTTCTTCTTACAGAAGCTGCTTTGAAGGGAGAGCCAGCACTGCGGGGGCCCTCGCTTCAGCTGGCCCTGCCTTTGCTCTCCTTTTCATGCTCTCCAAGCTGCTGCATTTAGCTCCCGGCCTTTCCTTGCGCCTTGCATGGCAACCTTTGCCCTTGCTGGCCTCAAGGCTGACTTTGGCTGGGTTTTTGTTGTGCTTGCAGTAAGAGAACTGCTGGACATGGCCAGCTCCCGTGGCATTCCCGGGGCAGCAGCTGACCTGGAGCGCGCCCTGCACTGCCTGCACCAGGCACGCGGCAGCGTTGCGGTAAGAAGCGGCTCTGTGGGCGCACACAAGAGGGCACAGGGAATGCACAAGGCCCGCCCACTGGCACAGCCTTTCCTGCCTGCTCCTTCAAGGAGTGTCTTTCTAGGGAGCAGAGCACTGGCTGCCTGCTGTGTCTCCTCCAGCTGCGTCAGGGCTGAGCCCAAAGGGCTCCAGCAGGGACAATCTCCCTCCTGCAGGTGGCGGCGCAAGGCCCTGCAGCCTGCTGCCTTGGAAATGGCCTGCCCGTCTGGGTTCTCTAAGACATTTGGAGGGGAAATTCCCACAAGCCTCAGTCAGCTGAGGCCATTCTGGCTGCAGCAGGAGCAAAATCATTACGTTGGTGAGCAAAATGCCACTCTTGGGGACCAGGATCAAAGGGCTGGGCAGCAAAAACTAGGCACTGGCATCAAATCCCAGGCTCTCACCCACATGGCATACAGTTGCTTGAATGTCTGAAGAGGCAAAGTAGCTGAAAGGCAGCATCTCTGATTTTTGGCTCATTTTGGATGTGGTGCGGTGGCTAAAGCCTTTTCCCCTTGGATCTTGCAGGAGGCTCTGGAGATGTTGCTCTCAGGGGGGCCTGCGACAACTCAAGGCCATCCCTTGGCCGATTATCATTACGCAGGTAAGCAAAGCAGAGCTTCTTCCTTCACTGGCAGATGCTGCCGTCCCCTTCATTGTTGTGGCAAGCGTTTCTGCTTTAACAAATTGGGCTTAACACCAGCACAAGGTCTTGTCTTCTCGGCGGGTGGGGAAAGCACCAGCATCTAGTCCTTCAGCTTGACTTGTTTTCCAGTCCTTTTCCCTGGGCAATGCCTGCTCTTGTCTTCATCACCTTCTCAGGGAGCAGACATGTACTCACACGTCAATGATGGCCTGCTACCATTTGCTTTTTGTGGCCACTGGGATCTACTTCATGTGGATCCAGGGATCCATTTACCTGCTGCTTTTTATTGCCAGGCTCTGACAGATGGACACCTGAGGAGAAGGACTCCTTCCAAAAGGCTTTCCACACCTATGGCAAGGATTTCCATCTCATCCAGAAGCAGGTAAAGCCGCAGGACATTCTTTACCTGAGCAGATCATCACCAGCAAAGCTTGCTTATGTCTGCTAACAAGCACTGGCCTTCAGTCTCTCTCTTCTCAAGTACCAAAACTGTTCAAGTAGTAACAAAACAGGACATCAAAGGCCTGTGTGAAAAGGATGATCCTGTCTCTCCAGCCCTTTTCTCCAAGCTCTTTTGGAAGATAAAGCTTTATTCTCTCAGACTTTTTGCGCAATTCTGCTGCTGCTTCCACAAGACATTGTGCTGGCATGACTGCAGTGAAGCCGGGAAAGAAGAGCTGTGCTAGATGCATTTCTTGTTGATCTGTGCATTATGTCTGTTGCCACGTAGCATGATACACGGTTTACTACATTGCATGATGCCTCTCTTTCTCCATGTTGATTTCATTTTACACCCTCCTCCATTTACTTCATGATTTTACTTCCTAGTTTACTCCATCTTCTACTTTTTCCCCAATGCACCTTACCAAGGAATTTTAGATTCCTTCTTTTTCCCTTCCCAACAGATCCAGACTAAGACCGTGGCACAGTGTGTGGAGTACTACTACACCTGGAAAAAGGAGCATCCAGTTGCCAGCACTCTTGCTCAGGTGAGGGGGAAGAAAATCCAGGCGTGCCAGGAGGGTGGAGAAACTGGGAGAAGGGGACAAAACCTGCTGGCGAGCCATGCCAGACACCGCTTTGCCAGGATCACATCAGCCCGTGCGCTGGCAAAGGCGCAGCAGATGCTGCCCAGGCCTTCCTTCTGCTGCTGCCCTGAAATACGCCATTCTGGAGCCTAACTTTGAGCCAAGAAAGCCGCACCACCACCCAAATGGGCTTTGGCTCTCTACGGATGGTTTTCTCAAGGGCTGCCACCTTAGCTGACTCCAATCAGACCCTTCCTTCCCCGCTTAATTCCCCCTGACATCAGCAATCCCTGTGTTCAGGGAGATGCTGCAAACATTCAGGCAGATTTTGTACATTCCCACCATACTCCCCAGGAAGGAGCTGCCAGTGCTGTGGCTCCCCTCACACTTTCCTTAACAGCAAAGAGCAATTGGGTTGGCAATAGTGAGAGAGAGAGAGGGAGAGACTATTCTGGGTTGTATAAAGTGTCTAACCATGTGTCTTCTCGAATTTGACTGAATTTCCATCCCATTCCCAAGACATTTCTGGAGGAAAACCAGAGGGAAATAGATGTTAGGCAGAGAGGTAGAAATAAGAAATGTCGAATTCTAGAGAGCCACACATTTATGCCACCCCTTTGGCCTGTGGAAAAGAGGAGCATTTCCCTCCAAGCTCTGCCTTGGCAGCCCGCCGCAGCCCACTGGCAAAGGCAGCCGTTTGCTCAGCTCTTGAGGCTTTGGAAGGATTTCCTTAGGCCGATAGATTTTTGTGCTGGATGCAGGCATTTCCAGCTTTCTGAGGGGAAGGAAACATTGAAACAGGATTCTTTGATTTCCAGGGCGTGGGCAAAGCCAAGAGGAGCAAAAGCCCCCCCAGAAAGGAGGAGGGGCAGACAGGGAAGAGAAGCCGCAAGAGGGCTGGCAGCGCCGAGTGTCCCTGCTGCCAACCGCGCCAGCCGCCCCGTTCGGCGGGAGGCCCCTTTCCCTGCGGCCAGTGCAAACGGTGCGCAACTTCCTGCTCCTTCTGCTCCAACCTGCGCCTTTGCACTAAAACAGGCTGACCCTTTGCAAAGGCGCCGCAGGGCAAGCTCACGCCACTTGCACCATCGCCCCTCGCAGCCCTGCTCAAGCGTACAACCCACCTCAAACCCAAACAGCTCCCTTCAAACCCAGCCTTCACAATCAAACCTTGCCATGCCCCAACCAGACACACTGCATCCAAGTAGCAGCAGATGCATCAAAGCTTCCTTTGATGCTGCTGATCAAATTCCAAATAGGATGCAACAAAAGGAGGAAGACATTTCAAGGCATTGAAACAAGAAAGGTTGGACTCATGGGCTGATCAATTCACAATGTGCCACTGCCCAAAAAGACAGAAATTTGGACTTAAACGGAGATCTTGGCGCTTGCTTCAATGGTGTGTACTAAATTGACCAATGTACTAAATTGACCAAATTTGTTTCCTATCTTCCAGGGTGTTTGAAACCATCAAGGAAAGGAACAAACACAGGAGAAGACATCGGCCTCGCAAGGAAGCAGAGCCTCTCCCCAAGAAGAAAAGACCAAATTAGACAAGGCTGCGGCTTGTCCAGGCCTAGCAAGGCTTAGGCGTCAATAGGACTAGTTAGGAATAGGACTGATTTTTACGCTTTTAGACTTGTTGAAATTCTACTTAGTTAGTTTACATGATAGGAATCTCCTTCATTTCTTAGTTAAGTTACATGCATATTATTCAAGATTCTTTAGTAGTATTAGATTTATCAGTACCTGCAAGACATTTAGTGTTAGTTACGATCCGTCTTTTACCATTTCACCTTTATTGAGACAGAATCTGTTTTTATCATTAAACCGTGTTTGTTCCACTTTGTCTTTTGGTCTGTGTGAAATCACTCCAGCAACGTTTGTTCCATTTGCCTGCTGTTGCAAACACAGCACACTCCCTGACAGGAGAATCTGGGCACGCACCACCTCCCCCAGGCACAGCCCCTTGCTCAGCTGGCAGGACTGGCAAAGTTGTGTCTCCTTTACTGCCAGGGAAAGAACGCGGGCGCTTCATCCTTTGACTACTAAACATCTCAGCTGCCAGTGGAAAGGGAGGCTTTGTTTAATTCAATCAATTGGATCTAAATGAGTGCTCTGCTCTCACCATCTTTTCTGCCTCAAAGCAACGGCTTTAGTCATTTTGTAGCCCAGCAACATAACTTTGTTTCATTTTGGGGGACTGATGGACCTGACCACCTTGGAGCACGTTTCTAGAACCCCTCCGATTCTATCACATTCATAACCACATGCACCACAAAGGTATCAGTAGTCCAGTTTCAGTTTCTCTTGAAAGGAACACTCTCCCGCCCTGGGCCTCCACCAATCTCCTCAGCTAAAGCAGAGCGGCTGGCATCATTATCCTCTCTCTGGCTTCCCACACTTCAGGTATTTGCAGCAAAGAAGAAGCAAAGTCCCTCTTTTATCTAGCCCAGCAAATGGCACTGCCCAGCAAGGCTTTGGTGGCAGGGGCTGTGCAGGGTGGAGAGGGGGCCAGGGAGGGGGCAATTGCCAGGCTGCTTCTGGGAAGCGCAGGCAAGCTTGCCCTTGTCTGATGGAGCCAGTGCAGCTGGCCTTTGGAGCCTACAAAGTGTCTGCCTTGCAGTGCCACTTGGTACAGCTGCCCCCTCACTTTGCTGCCCTGTGCGCAACATGCAGCTGGGAAGGAAGCAAGATGGGCACTGAAGCAAGATTTGCTTTGCCTTAACAATAGGCAAGAAAACAAGAAAACTGGCTGGCTTTGGTCCTATCTGGCATCTAAGTATGAAAAGAAACGTGAAGGCCGTCTGTGTGGAAAGGTAATTCCGTCAGCGTTCCTGTCTTAGAGGAATCCCCGAGTCTTTTGAGACAAACACCTAGCTTCTCCAAGGGAGCTGCAAGAGGGATGTAGAAATTCTGCATTCATGTGTGCTGCAGAAATGCCACTGTGCTGTCCCTGTGTGTGTGTGTGTGTGCCCATCATTTCCCCTGAGAAACATTCTGTTTCTCCAAGTTTCAGGGAAGGAATGATGAGGTGAGAGACCAGCTCAGAGGCCCAAGGAGGGAAAACATCAAGTGACATAATTGGGCACCAAAAGGAGATTTGACAAAGGGGGCAGCATGAATGCCTCCACTTTGAGAGGAAGCTTTGAAGTTGGCTCTCTGCTGAAAAACTTGCACATTCCAGCTCCTCTCAGAGCTGGAGGAGAGCCTGTGGGAGGAGTCGTGCTGCTTCTCCAGGGCAGGAGATGAGCTCTGGGCCCTTGGACACAGCCAGCCTCCTGGGCACGTTCAGCTGGGGACACCTTGCAGAGAAGCAGCGAGGAGAGACACGCCTGTCCCTGCACTGCTTTTGCCCGTCTCCTCAGACCACGCAGGTCAAAAGGCCAATGGCAAGGGTCTCAGAGCAAGCTTGCAGCAGCAGAAGTAAAAGGGGCAAAGGTAGCCCATGCCTGTTTGTGTGCCATGGCTCCCCTGGGCTTCTACATGGAATGTTGGGCTGTGCCCATGGCAACTGTCGTTGTCTCCTGCTCCTGTGGCCGTTGGTGGAACGCTGCTGGAGCAGCACTGGAGCAGCAGCTGCAGGATCAGCTCCTGGGCTGTCCCTGAGCAGCCGCCTCCTGCACTCAGCGCCACACCCGGCCTCTGCACCCACATCCTCGTCTCCCCGCCTGCCTCCAGGCATCCCCACAGCACTTGGGCACCGTCAAAGGTAAGAAAATCCCCGTTTGCCCTCAAAGCACTAACACAAGGCCACCAGGCTCCAGCTGCCTCTCCCACCAACCACGACACACAGCCTGCGTGCTCACTTTCCCCACACCAGCTTCCATGTCAAAGCGGGCTGCACCTTGCCAAGGAATCGTCTTGCCTCCCGGGCAAACACAGACACTTCCATAGAGGATGCAGAGAGCTGTCACAGTGCACTTGCAGATCCTCCTCCACAGATCACCTGCTTCAAAGTTCTTGGCACCCATTGCACTCCTAAACCCAGCTTTTGGTGACCCCAAAACAAATTGTTCATGGCTGAGGAGTTCAGGCCTTCAGTGTCAACAAATCCCATTATGCCCTGACTCAGCTCACACCTGCTCCAAAGCTGCAAAAACAAGAATGATGGCACTTCTCCTCTGGGACCCCTGTCATTCAGGCCATTCAAGCATTTGACCGGCCTTGTCCTCAAGCACAGGTGTTCAACTTCAAAAATCATCTGCTATCAGCAATCCTTATGTGCTTGCATAGTTACGTCTCTGATAGGAACATTCTCTTTTCCTATCGTATAGATACTTTCTTGCAATGCATGTAGGGCTGGTTCCGCCTCATGCTTAGGGGCAACTGGGAAATGCCATCTTCTCAAGAACACAATCACAGTATCAGAGAATTTTCTGGCTTGGAAGGGATTCTCAAAGATCACTGAGCCCAACTGCGGGGCAGCCTCAACAATCACACCCTGTGCCCAAGAGCGCTGTCCAAACAATTTTGGAGCTCAGTCAGCCTTGGTGCTGGGACCCCTTCCCTGGAGAGCCTGTTCCAGTGGCCAAGCACCCTCTGGCTGAAGAGCCTTTTCCTTCTATCCACCCTAAGCCTGCACTGGCACATCTTGCAGGCCATTCTCTTGGGTGTTCCCAGTGGCTCCAGGACTGAAGAGAGTAGTGCATGGCCTTCTGCTTCCCCTCCTCAGGAAGCTGCTGACTGCTAGAGGCTCCTGCCTAGGCAATTCCACCTCAAAAACATGGCAATGACAGCAAACAGAAAGGAGCTGGGACAGAGGAGCTCAGGCTTTGCAACCATGAGGATCAGAAGGAAGGCTACTGACACATCCTTGGCAGAACCATTTTTAACTGGAGCATTGTTTGGACCTTTTTCAGGTGGAAAGGAGAGGAACAATGAAAAGGAAAGCAAGAGCCAACAATCAGCCGTGAGTTTTGGCCTAGGGTTAAAGGGCAGCAAACTGGAGGAATGGCCAGGAGGAGAACTGCTCTTTCACACTCACGCTGGGATGGCTTCAAGCCTGTGCAGCCACAGGAAGGCTCTCTCGAGCACTTGCCTTTCTTACCTCCACCTCCTTCTTCCTTCAGACACATCAATGTTGGCAGCGACTTTCAGGCTGAGCTCCCAGAGCTGCAGAGCAGAGCACCAAGTGAGGATGAAGAGCCTGCAACCCTGCTCTGGAAGCCCTGGGGGGAAGATGACTCTGACATGGAAAAACCTGACAGAGGTAGCTTCTCTTCAAGCTTTTCTTCCACCCCTGACATACTTGGGTCTTTCAAAAGCTCCTTTTGCATAGAAAGGCAGCTTTTTGCAGCCTCTGCTTCTCTCCCTGTCTCGCCCATCTTCCCATCTACAAGTGTTAGAGGCAAGGAGAATGCTCTGCTTCTGCAGCAGAGCAGGAAAAAGAGCAAGCATCTTGCTCTCCAAATTGCTCAGGCCCATTTGCCACTGCAAGAGGGGAGACTGGCCTCCACTTCTTCTTACAGAAGCTGCTTTGAAGGGAGAGCCAGCACTGCGGGGGCCCTCGCTTCAGCTGGCCCTGCCTTTGCTCTCCTTTTCATGCTCTCCAAGCTGCTGCATTTAGCTCCCGGCCTTTCCTTGCGCCTTGCATGGCAACCTTTGCCCTTGCTGGCCTCAAGGCTGACTTTGGCTGGGTTTTTGTTGTGCTTGCAGTAAGAGAACTGCTGGACATGGCCAGCTCCCGTGGCATTCCCGGGGCAGCAGCTGACCTGGAGCGCGCCCTGCACTGCCTGCACCAGGCACGCGGCAGCGTTGCGGTAAGAAGCGGCTCTGTGGGCGCACACAAGAGGGCACAGGGAATGCACAAGGCCCGCCCACTGGGACAGCCTTTCCTGCCTGCTCCTTCAAGGAGTGTCTTTCTAGGGAGCAGAGCACTGGCTGCCTGCTGTGTCTCCTCCAGCGGCGTCAGGGCTGAGCCCAAAGGGCTCCAGCAGGGACAATCTCCCTCCTGCAGGCGGCGGCGCAAGGCCCTGCAGCCTGCTGCCTTGGAAATGGCCTGCCCGTCTGGGTTCTCTAAGACATTTGGAGGGGAAATTCCCACAAGCCTCAGTCAGCTGAGGCCATTCTGGCTGCAGCAGGAGCAAAATCATTACGTTGGTGAGCAAAATGTCACTCTTGGGGACCAGGATCAAAGGGCTGGGCAGCAAAAACTAGGCACTGGCATCAAATCCCAGGCTCTCACCCACATGGCATACAGTTGCTTGAATGTCTGAAGAGGCAAAGTAGCTGAAAGGCAGCATCTCTGATTTTTGGCTCATTTTGGATGTGGTGCGGTGACTAAAGCCTTTTCCCCTTGGATCTTGCAGGAGGCTCTGGAGATGTTGCTCTCAGGGGGGCCTGCGACAACTCAAGGCCATCCCTTGGCCGATTATCATTACGCAGGTAAGCAAAGCAGAGCTTCTTCCTTCACTGGCAGATGCTGCCGTCCCCTTCATTGTTGTGGCAAGCGTTTCTGCTTTAACAAATTGGGCTTAACACCAGCACAAGGTCTTGTCTTCTCGGCGGGTGGGGAAAGCACCAGCATCTAGTCCTTCAGCTTGACTTGTTTTCCAGTCCTTTTCCCTGGGCAATGCCTGCTCTTGTCTTCATCACCTTCTCAGGGAGCAGACATGTACTCACACGTCAATGATGGCCTGCTACCATTTGCTTTTTGTGGCCACTGGGATCCACTTCATGTGGATCCAGGGATCCATTTACCTGCTGCTTTTTATTGCCAGGCTCTGACAGATGGACACCTGAGGAGCAGGACTCCTTCCAAAAGGCTTTCCACACCTATGGCAAGGATTTCCATCTCATCCAGAAGCAGGTAAAGCCGCAGGACATTCTTTACCTGAGCAGATCATCACCAGCAAAGCTTGCTTATGTCTGCTAACAAGCACTGGCCTTCAGTCTCTCTCTTCTCAAGTACCAAAACTGTTCAAGTAGTAACAAAACAGGACATCAAAGGCCTGTGTGAAAAGGATGATCCTGTCTCTCCAGCCCTTTTCTCCAAGCTCTTTTGGAAGATAAAGCTTTATTCTCTCAGACTTTTTGCGCAATTCTGCTGCTGCTTCCACAAGACATTGTGCTGGCATGACTGCAGTGAAGCCGGGAAAGAAGAGCTGTGCTAGATGCATTTCTTGTTGATCTGTGCATTACGTCTGTTGCCACGTAGCATGATACACGGTTTACTACATTGCATGATGCCTCTCTTTCTCCATGTTGATTTCATTTTACACCCTCCTCCATTTACTTCATGATTTTACTTCCTAGTTTACTCCATCTTCTACTTTTTCCCCAATGCACCTTACCAAGGAATTTTAGATTCCTTCTTTTTCCCTTCCCAACAGATCCAGACTAAGACCGTGGCACAGTGTGTGGAGTACTACTACACCTGGAAAAAGGAGCATCCAGTTGCCAGCACTCTTGCTCAGGTGAGGGGGAAGAAAATCCAGGCGTGCCAGGAGGGTGGAGAAACTGGGAGAAGGGGACAAAACCTGCTGGCGAGCCATGCCAGACACCGCTTTGCCAGGATCACATCAGCCCGTGCGCTGGCAAAGGCGCAGCAGATGCTGCCCAGGCCTTCCTTCTGCTGCTGCCCTGAAATACGCCATTCTGGAGCCTAACTTTGAGCCAAGAAAGCCGCACCACCACCCAAATGGGCTTTGGCTCTCTACGGATGCGTTTCTCAAGGGCTGCCACCTTAGCTGACTCCAATCAGACCCTTCCTTCCCCGCTTAATTCCCCCTGACATCAGCAATCCCTGTGTTCAGGGAGATGCTGCAAACATTCAGGCAGATTTTGTACATTCCCACCATACTCCCCAGGAAGGAGCTGCCAGTGCTGTGGCTCCCCTCACACTTTCCTTAACAGCAAAGAGCAATTGGGTTGGCAATAGTGAGAGAGAGAGAGGGAGAGACTATTCTGGGTTGTATAAAGTGTCTAACCATGTGTCTTCTCGAATTTGACTGAATTTCCATCCCATTCCCAAGACATTTCTGGAGGAAAACCAGAGGGAAATAGATGTTAGGCAGAGAGGTAGAAATAAGAAATGTCGAATTCTAGAGAGCCACACATTTATGCCACCCCTTTGGCCTGTGGAAAAGAGGAGCATTTCCCTCCAAGCTCTGCCTTGGCAGCCCGCCGCAGCCCACTGGCAAAGGCAGCCGTTTGCTCAGCTCTTGAGGCTTTGGAAGGATTTCCTTAGGCCGATAGATTTTTGTGCTGGATGCAGGCATTTCCAGCTTTCTGAGGGGAAGGAAACATTGAAACAGGATTCTTTGATTTCCAGGGCGTGGGCAAAGCCAAGAGGAGCAAAAGCCCCCCCAGAAAGGAGGAGGGGCAGACAGGGAAGAGAAGCCGCAAGAGGGCTGGCAGCGCCGAGTGTCCCTGCTGCCAACCGCGCCAGCCGCCCCGTTCGGCGGGAGGCCCCTTTCCCTGCGGCCAGTGCAAACGGTGCGCAACTTCCTGCTCCTTCTGCTCCAACCTGCGCCTTTGCACTAAAACAGGCTGACCCTTTGCAAAGGCGCCGCAGAGCAAGCTCACGCCACTTGCACCATCGCCCCTCGCAGCCCTGCTCAAGCGTACAACCCACCTCAAACCCAAACAGCTCCCTTCAAACCCAGCCTTCACAATCAAACCTTGCCATGCCCCAACCAGACACACTGCATCCAAGTAGCAGCAGATGCATCAAAGCTTCCTTTGATGCTGCTGATCAAATTCCAAATAGGATGCAACAAAAGGAGGAAGACATTTCAAGGCATTGAAACAAGAAAGGTTGGACTCATGGGCTGATCAATTCACAATGTGCCACTGCCCAAAAAGACAGAAATTTGGACTTAAACGGAGATCTTGGCGCTTGCTTCAATGGTGTGTACTAAATTGACCAATGTACTAAATTGACCAAATTTGTTTCCTATCTTCCAGGGTGTTTGAAACCATCAAGGAAAGGAACAAACACAGGAGAAGACATCGGCCTCGCAAGGAAGCAGAGCCTCTCCCCAAGAAGAAAAGACCAAATTAGACAAGGCTGCGGCTTGTCCAGGCCTAGCAAGGCTTAGGCGTCAATAGGACTAGTTAGGAATAGGACTGATTTTTACGCTTTTAGACTTGTTGAAATTCTACTTAGTTAGTTTACATGATAGGAATCTCCTTCATTTCTTAGTTAAGTTACATGCATATTATTCAAGATTCTTTAGTAGTATTAGATTTATCAGTACCTGCAAGACATTTAGTGTTAGTTACGATCCGTCTTTTACCATTTCACCTTTATTGAGACAGAATCTGTTTTTATCATTAAACCGTGTTTGTTCCACTTTGTCTTTTGGTCTGTGTGAAATCACTCCAGCAACGTTTGTTCCATTTGCCTGCTGTTGCAAACACAGCACACTCCCTGACAGGAGAATCTGGGCACGCACCACCTCCCCCAGGCACAGCCCCTTGCTCAGCTGGCAGGACTGGCAAAGTTGTGTCTCCTTTACTGCCAGGGAAAGAACGCGGGCGCTTCATCCTTTGACTACTAAACATCTCAGCTGCCAGTGGAAAGGGAGGCTTTGTTTAATTCAATCAATTGGATCTAAATGAGTGCTCTGCTCTCACCATCTTTTCTGCCTCAAAGCAACGGCTTTAGTCATTTTGTAGCCCAGCAACATAACTTTGTTTCATTTTGGGGGACTGATGGACCTGACCACCTTGGAGCACGTTTCTAGAACCCCTCCGATTCTATCACATTCATAACCACATGCACCACAAAGGTATCAGTAGTCCAGTTTCAGTTTCTCTTGAAAGGAACACTCTCCCGCCCTGGGCCTCCACCAATCTCCTCAGCTAAAGCAGAGCGGCTGGCATCATTATCCTCTCTCTGGCTTCCCACACTTCAGGTATTTGCAGCAAAGAAGAAGCAAAGTCCCTCTTTTATCTAGCCCAGCAAATGGCACTGCCCAGCAAGCCTTTGGTGGCAGGGGCTGTGCAGGGTGGAGAGGGGGCCAGGGAGGGGGCAATTGCCAGGCTGCTTCTGGGAAGCGCAGGCAAGCTTGCCCTTGTCTGATGGAGCCAGTGCAGCTGGCCTTTGGAGCCTACGAAGTGTCTGCCTTGCAGTGCCACTTGGTACAGCTGCCCCCTCACTTTGCTGCCCTGTGCGCAACATGCAGCTGGGAAGGAAGCAAGATGGGCACTGAAGCAAGATTTGCTTTGCCTTAACAATAGGCAGGAAAGCAGCAAAACTGGCTGGCTTTGGTCCTATCTGGCATCTAAGTATGAAAAGAAACGTGAAGGCCGTCTGTGTGGAAAGGTAATTCCGTCAGCGTTCCTGTCTTAGAGGAATCCCCGAGTCTTTTGAGACAAACACTTAGCTTCTCCAAGGGAGCTGCAAGAGGGATGTAGAAATTCTGCATTCATGTGTGCTGCAGAAATGCCACTGTGCTGTCCCTGTGTGTGTGTGTGTGTGTCCCCATCATTTCCCCTGAGAAACATTCTGTTTCTCCAAGTTTCAGGGAAGGAATGATGAGGTGAGAGACCAGCTCAGAGGCCCAAGGAGGGAAAACATCAAGTGACATAATTGGGCACCAAAAGGAGATTTGACAAAGGGGGCAGCATGAATGCCTCCACTTTGAGAGGAAGCTTTGAAGTTGGCTCTCTGCTGAACAACTTGCACATTCCAGCTCCTCTCAGAGCTGGAGGAGAGCCTGTGGGAGGAGTCGTGCTGCTTCTCCAGGGCAGGAGATGAGCTCTGGGCCCTTGGACACAGCCAGCCTCCTGGGCACGTTCAGCTGGGGACACCTTGCAGAGAAGCAGCGAGGAGAGCCACGCCTGTCCCTGCACTGCTTTTGCCTGTCTCCTCAGACCACGCAGGTCAAAAGGCCAATGGCAAGGGTCTCAGAGCAAGCTTGCAGCAGCAGAAGTAAAAGGGGCAAAGGTAGCCCATGCCTGTTTGTGTGCCATGGCTCCCCTGGGCTTCTACATGGAATGTTGGGCTGTGCCCATGGCAACTGTCGTTGTCTCCTGCTCCTGCGGCCGTTGGTGGAACGCTGCTGGAGCAGCACTGGAGCAGCAGCTGCAGGATCAGCTCCTGGGCTGTCCCTGAGCAGCCGCCTCCTGCACTCAGCGCCACACCCGGCCTCTGCACCCACATCCTCGTCTCCCCGCCTGCCTCCAGGCATCCCCACAGCACTTGGGCACCGTCAAAGGTAAGAAAATCCCCGTTTGCCCTCAAAGCACTAACACAAGGCCACCAGGCTCCAGCTGCCTCTCCCACCAACCACGACACACAGCCTGCGTGCTCACTTTCCCCACACCAGCTTCCATGTCAAAGCGGGCTGCACCTTGCCAAGGAATCGTCTTGCCTCCCGGGCAAACACAGACACTTCCATAGAGGATGCAGAGAGCTGTCACAGTGCACTTGCAGATCCTCCTCCACAGATCACCTGCTTCAAAGTTCTTGGCACCCATTGCACTCCTAAACCCAGCTTTTGGTGACCCCAAAACAAATTGTTCATGGCTGAGGAGTTCAGGCCTTCAGTGTCAACAAATCCCTTTTATGCCCCGACTCAGCTCACACCTGCTCCAAAGCTGCAAAAACAAGAATGATGGCACTTCTCCTCTGGGACCCCTGTCATTCAGGCCATGCAAGCATTTGACCGGCCTTGTCCTCAAGCACAGGTGTTCAACTTCAAAAATCATCTGCTATCAGCAATCCTTATGTGCTTGCATAGTTACGTCTCTGATAGGAACATTCTCTTTTCCTATCGTATAGATACTTTTTTGCAATGCATGTAGGGCTGGTTCCGCCTCATGCTCAGGGGCAACTGGGAAATGCCGTCTTCTCAAGAACACACTCACAGTATCAGAGAATTTTCTGGCTTGGAAGGGATTCTCAAAGATCACTGAGCCCAACTGCGGGGCAGCCTCAACAATCACACCCTGTGCCCAAGAGCGCTGTCCAAACAATTTTGGCGCTCCGTCAGCCTTGGTGCTGGGACCTCTTTCCTGGACAGCCTCTTCCAGTGGCCAAGCACCCTCTGGCTCTGAAGAGCCTTTTCCTTCTATCCACCCTAAGCCTGCACTGGCACATCTTGCAGGCCATTCTCTTGGGTGTTCCCAGTGGCTCCAGGACTGAAGAGAGTAGTGCATGGCCTTCTGCTTCCCCTCCTCAGGAAGCTGCTGACTGCTAGAGGCTCCTGCCTAGGCAATTCCACCTCAAAAACATGGCAATGACAGCAAACAGAAAGGAGCTGGGACAGAGGAGCTCAGGCTTTGCAACCATGAGGATCAGAAGGAAGGCTACTGACACATCCTTGGCAGAACCATTTTTAACTGGAGCATTGTTTGGACCTTTTTCAGGTGGAAAGGAGAGGAACAATGAAAAGGAAAGCAAGAGCCAACAATCAGCCGTGAGTTTTGGCCTAGGGTTAAAGGGCAGCAAACTGGAGGAATGGCCAGGAGGAGAACTGCTCTTTCACACTCACGCTGGGATGGCTTCAAGCCTGTGCAGCCACAGGAAGGCTCTCTCGAGCACTTGCCTTTCTTACCTCCACCTCCTTCTTCCTTCAGACACATCAATGTTGGCAGCGACTTTCAGGCTGAGCTCCCAGAGCTGCAGAGCAGAGCACCAAGTGAGGATGAAGAGCCTGCAACCCTGGTCTGGAAGCCCTGGGGGGAAGATGACTCTGACATGGAAAAACCTGACAGAGGTAGCTTCTCTTCAAGCTTTTCTTCCACCCCTGACATACTTGGGTCTTTCAAAAGCTCCTTTTGCATAGAAAGGCAGCTTTTTGCAGCCTCTGCTTCTCTCCCTGTCTCGCCCATCTTCCCATCTACAAGTGTTAGAGGCAAGGAGAATGCTCTGCTTCTGCAGCAGAGCAGGAAAAAGAGCAAGCATCTTGCTCTCCAAATTGCTCAGGCCCATTTGCCACTGCAAGAGGGGAGATTGGCCTCCACTTCTTCTTACAGAAGCTGCTTTGAAGGGAGAGCCAGCACTGCGGGGGCCCTCGCTTCAGCTGGCCCTGCCTTTGCTCTCCTTTTCATGCTCTCCAAGCTGCTGCATTTAGCTCCCGGCCTTTCCTTGCGCCTTGCATGGCAACCTTTGCCCTTGCTGGCCTCAAGGCTGACTTTGGCTGGGTTTTTGTTGTGCTTGCAGTAAGAGAACTGCTGGACATGGCCAGCTCCCGTGGCATTCCCGGGGCAGCAGCTGACCTGGAGCGCGCCCTGCACTGCCTGCACCAGGCACGCGGCAGCGTTGCGGTAAGAAGCGGCTCTGTGGGCGCACACAAGAGGGCACAGGGAATGCACAAGGCCCGCCCACTGGGACAGCCTTTCCTGCCTGCTCCTTCAAGGAGTGTCTTTCTAGGGAGCAGAGCACTGGCTGCCTGCTGTGTCTCCTCCAGCGGCGTCAGGGCTGAGCCCAAAGGGCTCCAGCAGGGACAATCTCCCTCCTGCAGGCGGCGGCGCAAGGCCCTGCAGCCTGCTGCCTTGGAAATGGCCTGCCCGTCTGGGTTCTCTAAGACATTTGGAGGGGAAATTCCCACAAGCCTCAGTCAGCTGAGGCCATTCTGGCTGCAGCAGGAGCAAAATCATTACGTTGGTGAGCAAAATGTCACTCTTGGGGACCAGGATCAAAGGGCTGGGCAGCAAAAACTAGGCACTGGCATCAAATCCCAGGCTCTCACCCACATGGCATACAGTTGCTTGAATGTCTGAAGAGGCAAAGTAGCTGAAAGGCAGCATCTCTGATTTTTGGCTCATTTTGGATGTGGTGCGGTGGCTAAAGCCTTTTCCCCTTGGATCTTGCAGGAGGCT
Source organism: Zonotrichia albicollis (assembly GCF_047830755.1). NCBI lineage: Eukaryota > Metazoa > Chordata > Aves > Passeriformes > Passerellidae > Zonotrichia > Zonotrichia albicollis. The sequence goes on from NC_133860.1 coordinate 39,569,601, forward strand.
CTGGAGATGTTGCTCTCAGGGGGGCCTGCGACAACTCAAGGCCATCCCTTGGCCGATTATCATTACGCAGGTAAGCAAAGCAGAGCTTCTTCCTTCACTGGCAGATGCTGCCGTCCCCTTCATTGTTGTGGCAAGCGTTTCTGCTTTAACAAATTGGGCTTAACACCAGCACAAGGTCTTGTCTTCTCGGCGGGTGGGGAAAGCACCAGCATCTAGTCCTTCAGCTTGACTTGTTTTCCAGTCCTTTTCCCTGGGCAATGCCTGCTCTTGTCTTCATCACCTTCTCAGGGAGCAGACATGTACTCACACGTCAATGATGGCCTGCTACCATTTGCTTTTTGTGGCCACTGGGATCCACTTCATGTGGATCCAGGGATCCATTTACCTGCTGCTTTTTATTGCCAGGCTCTGACAGATGGACACCTGAGGAGAAGGACTCCTTCCAAAAGGCTTTCCACACCTATGGCAAGGATTTCCATCTCATCCAGAAGCAGGTAAAGCCGCAGGACATTCTTTACCTGAGCAGATCATCACCAGCAAAGCTTGCTTATGTCTGCTAACAAGCACTGGCCTTCAGTCTCTCTCTTCTCAAGTACCAAAACTGTTCAAGTAGTAACAAAACAGGACATCAAAGGCCTGTGTGAAAAGGATGATCCTGTCTCTCCAGCCCTTTTCTCCAAGCTCTTTTGGAAGATAAAGCTTTATTCTCTCAGACTTTTTGCGCAATTCTGCTGCTGCTTCCACAAGACATTGTGCTGGCATGACTGCAGTGAAGCCGGGAAAGAAGAGCTGTGCTAGATGCATTTCTTGTTGATCTGTGCATTACGTCTGTTGCCACGTAGCATGATACACGGTTTACTACATTGCATGATGCCTCTCTTTCTCCATGTTGATTTCATTTTACACCCTCCTCCATTTACTTCATGATTTTACTTCCTAGTTTACTCCATCTTCTACTTTTTCCCCAATGCACCTTACCAAGGAATTTTAGATTCCTTCTTTTTCCCTTCCCAACAGATCCAGACTAAGACCGTGGCACAGTGTGTGGAGTACTACTACACCTGGAAAAAGGAGCATCCAGTTGCCAGCACTCTTGCTCAGGTGAGGGGGAAGAAAATCCAGGCGTGCCAGGAGGGTGGAGAAACTGGGAGAAGGGGACAAAACCTGCTGGCGAGCCATGCCAGACACCGCTTTGCCAGGATCACATCAGCCCGTGCGCTGGCAAAGGCGCAGCAGATGCTGCCCAGGCCTTCCTTCTGCTGCTGCCCTGAAATACGCCATTCTGGAGCCTAACTTTGAGCCAAGAAAGCCGCACCACCACCCAAATGGGCTTTGGCTCTCTACGGATGGTTTTCTCAAGGGCTGCCACCTTAGCTGACTCCAATCAGACCCTTCCTTCCCCGCTTAATTCTCCCTGACATCAGCAATCCCTGTGTTCAGGGAGATGCTGCAAACATTCAGGCAGATTTTGTACATTCCCACCATACTCCCCAGGAAGGAGCTGCCAGTGCTGTGGCTCCCCTCACACTTTCCTTAACAGCAAAGAGCAATTGGGTTGGCAATAGTGAGAGAGAGAGAGGGAGAGACTATTCTGGGTTGTATAAAGTGTCTAACCATGTGTCTTCTCGAATTTGACTGAATTTCCATCCCATTCCCAAGACATTTCTGGAGGAAAACCAGAGGGAAATAGATGTTAGGCAGAGAGGTAGAAATAAGAAATGTCGAATTCTAGAGAGCCACACATTTATGCCACCCCTTTGGCCTGTGGAAAAGAGGAGCATTTCCCTCCAAGCTCTGCCTTGGCAGCCCGCCGCAGCCCACTGGCAAAGGCAGCCGTTTGCTCAGCTCTTGAGGCTTTGGAAGGATTTCCTTAGGCCGATAGATTTTTGTGCTGGATGCAGGCATTTCCAGCTTTCTGAGGGGAAGGAAACATTGAAACAGGATTCTTTGATTTCCAGGGCGTGGGCAAAGCCAAGAGGAGCAAAAGCCCCCCCAGAAAGGAGGAGGGGCAGACAGGGAAGAGAAGCCGCAAGAGGGCTGGCAGCGCCGAGTGTCCCTGCTGCCAACTGCGCCAGCCGCCCCGTTCGGCGGGAGGCCCCTTTCCCTGCGGCCAGTGCAAACGGTGCGCAACTTCCTGCTCCTTCTGCTCCAACCTGCGCCTTTGCACTAAAACAGGCTGACCCTTTGCAAAGGCGCCGCAGGGCAAGCTCACGCCACTTGCACCATCGCCCCTCGCAGCCCTGCTCAAGCGTACAACCCACCTCAAACCCAAACAGCTCCCTTCAAACCCAGCCTTCACAATCAAACCTTGCCATGCCCCAACCAGACACACTGCATCCAAGTAGCAGCAGATGCATCAAAGCTTCCTTTGATGCTGCTGATCAAATTCCAAATAGGATGCAACAAAAGGAGGAAGACATTTCAAGGCATTGAAACAAGAAAGGTTGGACTCATGGGCTGATCAATTCACAATGTGCCACTGCCCAAAAAGACAGAAATTTGGACTTAAACGGAGATCTTGGCGCTTGCTTCAATGGTGTGTACTAAATTGACCAATGTACTAAATTGACCAAATTTGTTTCCTATCTTCCAGGGTGTTTGAAACCATCAAGGAAAGGAACAAACACAGGAGAAGACATCGGCCTCGCAAGGAAGCAGAGCCTCTCCCCAAGAAGAAAAGACCAAATTAGACAAGGCTGCGGCTTGTCCAGGCCTAGCAAGGCTTAGGCGTCAATAGGACTAGTTAGGAATAGGACTGATTTTTACGCTTTTAGACTTGTTGAAATTCTACTTAGTTAGTTTACATGATAGGAATCTCCTTCATTTCTTAGTTAAGTTACATGCATATTATTCAAGATTCTTTAGTAGTATTAGATTTATCAGTACCTGCAAGACATTTAGTGTTAGTTACGATCCGTCTTTTACCATTTCACCTTTATTGAGACAGAATCTGTTTTTATCATTAAACCGTGTTTGTTCCACTTTGTCTTTTGGTCTGTGTGAAATCACTCCAGCAACGTTTGTTCCATTTGCCTGCTGTTGCAAACACAGCACACTCCCTGACAGGAGAATCTGGGCACGCACCACCTCCCCCAGGCACAGCCCCTTGCTCAGCTGGCAGGACTGGCAAAGTTGTGTCTCCTTTACTGCCAGGGAAAGAACGCGGGCGCTTCATCCTTTGACTACTAAACATCTCAGCTGCCAGTGGAAAGGGAGGCTTTGTTTAATTCAATCAATTGGATCTAAATGAGTGCTCTGCTCTCACCATCTTTTCTGCCTCAAAGCAACGGCTTTAGTCATTTTGTAGCCCAGCAACATAACTTTGTTTCATTTTGGGGGACTGATGGACCTGACCACCTTGGAGCACGTTTCTAGAACCCCTCCGATTCTATCACATTCATAACCACATGCACCACAAAGGTATCAGTAGTCCAGTTTCAGTTTCTCTTGAAAGGAACACTCTCCCGCCCTGGGCCTCCACCAATCTCCTCAGCTAAAGCAGAGCGGCTGGCATCATTATCCTCTCTCTGGCTTCCCACACTTCAGGTATTTGCAGCAAAGAAGAAGCAAAGTCCCTCTTTTATCTAGCCCAGCAAATGGCACTGCCCAGCAAGCCTTTGGTGGCAGGGGCTGTGCAGGGTGGAGAGGGGGCCAGGGAGGGGGCAATAGCCAGGCTGCTTCTGGGAAGCGCAGGCAAGCTTGCCCTTGTCTGATGGAGCCAGTGCAGCTGGCCTTTGGAGCCTACAAAGTGTCTGCCTTGCAGTGCCACTTGGTACAGCTGCCCCCTCACTTTGCTGCCCTGTGCGCAACATGCAGCTGGGAAGGAAGCAAGATGGGCACTGAAGCAAGATTTGCTTTGCCTTAACAATAGGCAGGAAAGCAGCAAAACTGGCTGGCTTTGGTCCTATCTGGCATCTAAGTATGAAAAGAAACGTGAAGGCCGTCTGTGTGGAAAGGTAATTCCGTCAGCGTTCCTGTCTTAGAGGAATCCCCGAGTCTTTTGAGACAAACACCTAGCTTCTCCAAGGGAGCTGCAAGAGGGATGTAGAAATTCTGCATTCATGTGTGCTGCAGAAATGCCACTGTGCTGTCCCTGTGTGTGTGTGTGTGTGCCCATCATTTCCCCTGAGAAACATTCTGTTTCTCCAAGTTTCAGGGAAGGAATGATGAGGTGAGAGACCAGCTCAGAGGCCCAAGGAGGGAAAACATCAAGTGACATAATTAGGCACCAAAAGGAGATTTGACAAAGGGGGCAGCATGAATGCCTCCACTTTGAGAGGAAGCTTTGAAGTTGGCTCTCTGCTGAACAACTTGCACATTCCAGCTCCTCTCAGAGCTGGAGGAGAGCCTGTGGGAGGAGTCGTGCTGCTTCTCCAGGGCAGGAGATGAGCTCTGGGCCCTTGGACACAGCCAGCCTCCTGGGCACGTTCAGCTGGGGACACCTTGCAGAGAAGCAGCGAGGAGAGCCACGCCTGTCCCTGCACTGCTTTTGCCCGTCTCCTCAGACCACGCAGGTCAAAAGGCCAATGGCAAGGGTCTCAGAGCAAGCTTGCAGCAGCAGAAGTAAAAGGGGCAAAGGTAGCCCATGCCTGTTTGTGTGCCATGGCTCCCCTGGGCTTCTACATGGAATGTTGGGCTGTGCCCATGGCAACTGTCGTTGTCTCCTGCTCCTGCGGCCGTTGGTGGAACGCTGCTGGAGCAGCACTGGAGCAGCAGCTGCAGGATCAGCTCCTGGGCTGTCCCTGAGCAGCCGCCTCCTGCACTCAGCGCCACACCCGGCCTCTGCACCCACATCCTCGTCTCCCCGCCTGCCTCCAGGCATCCCCACAGCACTTGGGCACCGTCAAAGGTAAGAAAATCCCCGTTTGCCCTCAAAGCACTAACACAAGGCCACCAGGCTCCAGCTGCCTCTCCCACCAACCACGACACACAGCCTGCGTGCTCACTTTCCCCACACCAGCTTCCATGTCAAAGCGGGCTGCACCTTGCCAAGGAATCGTCTTGCCTCCCGGGCAAACACAGACACTTCCATAGAGGATGCAGAGAGCTGTCACAGTGCACTTGCAGATCCTCCTCCACAGATCACCTGCTTCAAAGTTCTTGGCACCCATTGCACTCCTAAACCCAGCTTTTGGTGACCCCAAAACAAATTGTTCATGGCTGAGGAGTTCAGGCCTTCAGTGTCAACAAATCCCATTATGCCCTGACTCAGCTCACACCTGCTCCAAAGCTGCAAAAACAAGAATGATGGCACTTCTCCTCTGGGACCCCTGTCATTCAGGCCATTCAAGCATTTGACCGGCCTTGTCCTCAAGCACAGGTGTTCAACTTCAAAAATCATCTGCTATCAGCAATCCTTATGTGCTTGCATAGTTACGTCTCTGATAGGAACATTCTCTTTTCCTATCGTATAGATACTTTTTTGCAATGCATGTAGGGCTGGTTCCGCCTCATGCTTAGGGGCAACTGGGAAATGCCATCTTCTCAAGAACACACTCACAGTATCAGAGAATTTTCTGGCTTGGAAGGGATTCTCAAAGATCACTGAGCCCAACTGCGGGGCAGCCTCAACAATCACACCCTGTGCCCAAGAGCGCTGTCCAAACAATTTTGGAGCTCCGTCAGCCTTGGTGCTGGGACCTCTTCCCTGGAGAGCCTCTTCCAGTGGCCAAGCACCCTCTGGCTCTGAAGAGCCTTTTCCTTCTATCCACCCTAAGCCTGCACTGGCACATCTTGCAGGCCATTCTCTTGGGTGTTCCCAGTGGCTCCAGGACTGAAGAGAGTAGTGCATGGCCTTCTGCTTCCCCTCCTCAGGAAGCTGCTGACTGCTAGAGGCTCCTGCCTAGGCAATTCCACCTCAAAAACATGGCAATGACAGCAAACAGAAAGGAGCTGGGACAGAGGAGCTCAGGCTTTGCAACCATGAGGATCAGAAGGAAGGCTACTGACACATCCTTGGCAGAACCATTTTTAACTGGAGCATTGTTTGGACCTTTTTCAGGTGGAAAGGAGAGGAACAATGAAAAGGAAAGCAAGAGCCAACAATCAGCCGTGAGTTTTGGCCTAGGGTTAAAGGGCAGCAAACTGGAGGAATGGCCAGGAGGAGAACTGCTCTTTCACACTCACGCTGGGATGGCTTCAAGCCTGTGCAGCCACAGGAAGGCTCTCTCGAGCACTTGCCTTTCTTACCTCCACCTCCTTCTTCCTTCAGACACATCAATGTTGGCAGCGACTTTCAGGCTGAGCTCCCAGAGCTGCAGAGCAGAGCACCAAGTGAGGATGAAGAGCCTGCAACCCTGGTCTGGAAGCCCTGGGGGGAAGATGACTCTGACATGGAAAAACCTGACAGAGGTAGCTTCTCTTCAAGCTTTTCTTCCACCCCTGACATACTTGGGTCTTTCAAAAGCTCCTTTTGCATAGAAAGGCAGCTTTTTGCAGCCTCTGCTTCTCTCCCTGTCTCGCCCATCTTCCCATCTACAAGTGTTAGAGGCAAGGAGAATGCTCTGCTTCTGCAGCAGAGCAGGAAAAAGAGCAAGCATCTTGCTCTCCAAATTGCTCAGGCCCATTTGCCACTGCAAGAGGGGAGATTGGCCTCCACTTCTTCTTACAGAAGCTGCTTTGAAGGGAGAGCCAGCACTGCGGGGGCCCTCGCTTCAGCTGGCCCTGCCTTTGCTCTCCTTTTCATGCTCTCCAAGCTGCTGCATTTAGCTCCCGGCCTTTCCTTGCGCCTTGCATGGCAACCTTTGCCCTTGCTGGCCTCAAGGCTGACTTTGGCTGGGTTTTTGTTGTGCTTGCAGTAAGAGAACTGCTGGACATGGCCAGCTCCCGTGGCATTCCCGGGGCAGCAGCTGACCTGGAGCGCGCCCTGCACTGCCTGCACCAGGCACGCGGCAGCGTTGCGGTAAGAAGCGGCTCTGTGGGCGCACACAAGAGGGCACAGGGAATGCACAAGGCCCGCCCACTGGGACAGCCTTTCCTGCCTGCTCCTTCAAGGAGTGTCTTTCTAGGGAGCAGAGCACTGGCTGCCTGCTGTGTCTCCTCCAGCGGCGTCAGGGCTGAGCCCAAAGGGCTCCAGCAGGGACAATCTCCCTCCTGCAGGCGGCGGCGCAAGGCCCTGCAGCCTGCTGCCTTGGAAATGGCCTGCCCGTCTGGGTTCTCTAAGACATTTGGAGGGGAAATTCCCACAAGCCTCAGTCAGCTGAGGCCATTCTGGCTGCAGCAGGAGCAAAATCATTACGTTGGTGAGCAAAATGTCACTCTTGGGGACCAGGATCAAAGGGCTGGGCAGCAAAAACTAGGCACTGGCATCAAATCCCAGGCTCTCACCCACATGGCATACAGTTGCTTGAATGTCTGAAGAGGCAAAGTAGCTGAAAGGCAGCATCTCTGATTTTTGGCTCATTTTGGATGTGGTGCGGTGGCTAAAGCCTTTTCCCCTTGGATCTTGCAGGAGGCTCTGGAGATGTTGCTCTCAGGGGGGCCTGCGACAACTCAAGGCCATCCCTTGGCCGATTATCATTACGCAGGTAAGCAAAGCAGAGCTTCTTCCTTCACTGGCAGATGCTGCCGTCCCCTTCATTGTTGTGGCAAGCGTTTCTGCTTTAACAAATTGGGCTTAACACCAGCACAAGGTCTTGTCTTCTCGGCGGGTGGGGAAAGCACCAGCATCTAGTCCTTCAGCTTGACTTGTTTTCCAGTCCTTTTCCCTGGGCAATGCCTGCTCTTGTCTTCATCACCTTCTCAGGGAGCAGACATGTACTCACACGTCAATGATGGCCTGCTACCATTTGCTTTTTGTGGCCACTGGGATCTACTTCATGTGGATCCAGGGATCCATTTACCTGCTGCTTTTTATTGCCAGGCTCTGACAGATGGACACCTGAGGAGAAGGACTCCTTCCAAAAGGCTTTCCACACCTATGGCAAGGATTTCCATCTCATCCAGAAGCAGGTAAAGCCGCAGGACATTCTTTACCTGAGCAGATCATCACCAGCAAAGCTTGCTTATGTCTGCTAACAAGCACTGGCCTTCAGTCTCTCTCTTCTCAAGTACCAAAACTGTTCAAGTAGTAACAAAACAGGACATCAAAGGCCTGTGTGAAAAGGATGATCCTGTCTCTCCAGCCCTTTTCTCCAAGCTCTTTTGGAAGATAAAGCTTTATTCTCTCAGACTTTTTGCGCAATTCTGCTGCTGCTTCCACAAGACATTGTGCTGGCATGACTGCAGTGAAGCCGGGAAAGAAGAGCTGTGCTAGATGCATTTCTTGTTGATCTGTGCATTACGTCTGTTGCCACGTAGCATGATACACGGTTTACTACATTGCATGATGCCTCTCTTTCTCCATGTTGATTTCATTTTACACCCTCCTCCATTTACTTCATGATTTTACTTCCTAGTTTACTCCATCTTCTACTTTTTCCCCAATGCACCTTACCAAGGAATTTTAGATTCCTTCTTTTTCCCTTCCCAACAGATCCAGACTAAGACCGTGGCACAGTGTGTGGAGTACTACTACACCTGGAAAAAGGAGCATCCAGTTGCCAGCACTCTTGCTCAGGTGAGGGGGAAGAAAATCCAGGCGTGCCAGGAGGGTGGAGAAACTGGGAGAAGGGGACAAAACCTGCTGGCGAGCCATGCCAGACACCGCTTTGCCAGGATCACATCAGCCCGTGCGCTGGCAAAGGCGCAGCAGATGCTGCCCAGGCCTTCCTTCTGCTGCTGCCCTGAAATACGCCATTCTGGGGCCTAACTTTGAGCCAAGAAAGCCGCACCACCACCCAAATGGGCTTTGGCTCTCTACGGATGGTTTTCTCAAGGGCTGCCACCTTAGCTGACTCCAATCAGACCCTTCCTTCCTTCCCCGCTTAATTCCCCCTGACATCAGCAATCCCTGTGTTCAGGGAGATGCTGCAAACATTCAGGCAGATTTTGTACATTCCCACCATACTCCCCAGGAAGGAGCTGCCAGTGCTGTGGCTCCCCTCACACTTTCCTTAACAGCAAAGAGCAATTGGGTTGGCAATAGTGAGAGAGAGAGAGGGAGAGACTATTCTGGGTTGTATAAAGTGTCTAACCATGTGTCTTCTCGAATGTGACTGAATTTCCATCCCATTCCCAAGACATTTCTGGAGGAAAACCAGAGGGAAATAGATGTTAGGCAGAGAGGTAGAAATAAGAAATGTCGAATTCTAGAGAGCCACACATTTATGCCACCCCTTTGGCCTGTAGAAAAGAGGAGCATTTCCCTCCAAGCTCTGCCTTGGCAGCCCGCCGCAGCCCACTGGCAAAGGCAGCCGTTTGCTCAGCTCTTGAGGCTTTGGAAGGATTTCCTTAGGCCGATAGATTTTTGTGCTGGATGCAGGCATTTCCAGCTTTCTGAGGGGAAGGAAACATTGAAACAGGATTCTTTGATTTCCAGGGCGTGGGCAAAGCCAAGAGGAGCAAAAGCCCCCCCAGAAAGGAGGAGGGGCAGACAGGGAAGAGAAGCCGCAAGAGGGCTGGCAGCGCCGAGTGTCCCTGCTGCCAACCGCGCCAGCCGCCCCGTTCGGCGGGAGGCCCCTTTCCCTGCGGCCAGTGCAAACGGTGCGCAACTTCCTGCTCCTTCTGCTCCAACCTGCGCCTTTGCACTAAAACAGGCTGACCCTTTGCAAAGGCGCCGCAGGGCAAGCTCACGCCACTTGCACCATCGCCCCTCGCAGCCCTGCTCAAGCGTACAACCCACCTCAAACCCAAACAGCTCCCTTCAAACCCAGCCTTCACAATCAAACCTTGCCATGCCCCAACCAGACACACTGCATCCAAGTAGCAGCAGATGCATCAAAGCTTCCTTTGATGCTGCTGATCAAATTCCAAATAGGATGCAACAAAAGGAGGAAGACATTTCAAGGCATTGAAACAAGAAAGGTTGGACTCATGGGCTGATCAATTCACAATGTGCCACTGCCCAAAAAGACAGAAATTTGGACTTAAACGGAGATCTTGGCGCTTGCTTCAATGGTGTGTACTAAATTGACCAATGTACTAAATTGACCAAATTTGTTTCCTATCTTCCAGGGTGTTTGAAACCATCAAGGAAAGGAACAAACACAGGAGAAGACATCGGCCTCGCAAGGAAGCAGAGCCTCTCCCCAAGAAGAAAAGACCAAATTAGACAAGGCTGCGGCTTGTCCAGGCCTAGCAAGGCTTAGGCGTCAATAGGACTAGTTAGGAATAGGACTGATTTTTACGCTTTTAGACTTGTTGAAATTCTACTTAGTTAGTTTACATGATAGGAATCTCCTTCATTTCTTAGTTAAGTTACATGCATATTATTCAAGATTCTTTAGTAGTATTAGATTTATCAGTACCTGCAAGACATTTAGTGTTAGTTACGATCCGTCTTTTACCATTTCACCTTTATTGAGACAGAATCTGTTTTTATCATTAAACCGTGTTTGTGCCACTTTGTCTTTTGGTCTGTGTGAAATCACTCCAGCAACGTTTGTTCCATTTGCCTGCTGTTGCAAACACAGCACACTCCCTGACAGGAGAATCTGGGCACGCACCACCTCCCCCAGGCACAGCCCCTTGCTCAGCTGGCAGGACTGGCAAAGTTGTGTCTCCTTTACTGCCAGGGAAAGAACGCGGGCGCTTCATCCTTTGACTACTAAACATCTCAGCTGCCAGTGGAAAGGGAGGCTTTGTTTAATTCAATCAATTGGATCTAAATGAGTGCTCTGCTCTCACCATCTTTTCTGCCTCAAAGCAACGGCTTTAGTCATTTTGTAGCCCAGCAACATAACTTTGTTTCATTTTGGGGGACTGATGGACCTGACCACCTTGGAGCACGTTTCTAGAACCCCTCCGATTCTATCACATTCATAACCACATGCACCACAAAGGTATCAGTAGTCCAGTTTCAGTTTCTCTTGAAAGGAACACTCTCCCGCCCTGGGCCTCCACCAATCTCCTCAGCTAAAGCAGAGCGGCTGGCATCATTATCCTCTCTCTGGCTTCCCACACTTCAGGTATTTGCAGCAAAGAAGAAGCAAAGTCCCTCTTTTATCTAGCCCAGCAAATGGCACTGCCCAGCAAGGCTTTGGTGGCAGGGGCTGTGCAGGGTGGAGAGGGGGCCAGGGAGGGGGCAATTGCCAGGCTGCTTCTGGGAAGCGCAGGCAAGCTTGCCCTTGTCTGATGGAGCCAGTGCAGCTGGCCTTTGGAGCCTACAAAGTGTCTGCCTTGCAGTGCCACTTGGTACAGCTGCCCCCTCACTTTGCTGCCCTGTGCGCAACATGCAGCTGGGAAAGAAGCAAGATGGGCACTGAAGCAAGATTTGCTTTGCCTTAACAATAGGCAAGAAAACAAGAAAACTGGCTGGCTTTGGTCCTATCTGGCATCTAAGTATGAAAAGAAACGTGAAGGCCGTCAGTGTGGAAAGGTAATTCCGTCAGCGTTCCTGTCTTAGAGGAATCCCCGAGTCTTTTGAGACAAACACCTAGCTTCTCCAAGGGAGCTGCAAGAGGGATGTAGAAATTCTGCATTCATGTGTGCTGCAGAAATGCCACTGTGCTGTCCCTGTGTGTGTGTGTGTGTGCCCATCATTTCCCCTGAGAAACATTCTGTTTCTCCAAGTTTCAGGGAAGGAATGATGAGGTGAGAGACCAGCTCAGAGGCCCAAGGAGGGAAAACATCAAGTGACATAATTAGGCACCAAAAGGAGATTTGACAAAGGGGGCAGCATGAATGCCTCCACTTTGAGAGGAAGCTTTGAAGTTGGCTCTCTGCTGAACAACTTGCACATTCCAGCTCCTCTCAGAGCTGGAGGAGAGCCTGTGGGAGGAGTCGTGCTGCTTCTCCAGGGCAGGAGATGAGCTCTGGGCCCTTGGACACAGCCAGCCTCCTGGGCACGTTCAGCTGGGGACACCTTGCAGAGAAGCAGCGAGGAGAGCCACGCCTGTCCCTGCACTGCTTTTGCCCGTCTCCTCAGACCACGCAGGTCAAAAGGCCAATGGCAAGGGTCTCAGAGCAAGCTTGCAGCAGCAGAAGTAAAAGGGGCAAAGGTAGCCCATGCCTGTTTGTGTGCCATGGCTCCCCTGGGGTTCTACATGGAATGTTGGGCTGTGCCCATGGCAACTGTCGTTGTCTCCTGCTCCTGCGGCCGTTGGCGGAACGCTGCTGGAGCAGCACTGGAGCAGCAGCTGCAGGATCAGCTCCTGGGCTGTCCCTGAGCAGCCGCCTCCTGCACTCAGCGCCACACCCGGCCTCTGCACCCACATCCTCGTCTCCCCGCCTGCCTCCAGGCATCCCCACAGCACTTGGGCACCGTCAAAGGTAAGAAAATCCCCGTTTGCCCTCAAAGCACTAACACAAGGCCACCAGGCTCCAGCTGCCTCTCCCACCAACCACGACACACAGCCTGCGTGCTCACTTTCCCCACACCAGCTTCCATGTCAAAGCGGGCTGCACCTTGCCAAGGAATCGTCTTGCCTCCCGGGCAAACACAGACACTTCCATAGAGGATGCAGAGAGCTGTCACAGTGCACTTGCAGATCCTCCTCCACAGATCACCTGCTTCAAAGTTCTTGGCACCCATTGCACTCCTAAACCCAGCTTTTGGTGACCCCAAAACAAATTGTTCATGGCTGAGGAGTTCAGGCCTTCAGTGTCAACAAATCCCTTTTATGCCCCGACTCAGCTCACACCTGCTCCAAAGCTGCAAAAACAAGAATGATGGCACTTCTCCTCTGGGACCCCTGTCATTCAGGCCATGCAAGCATTTGACCGGCCTTGTCCTCAAGCACAGGTGTTCAACTTCAAAAATCATCTGCTATCAGCAATCCTTATGTGCTTGCATAGTTACGTCTCTGATAGGAACATTCTCTTTTCCTATCGTATAGATACTTTTTTGCAATGCATGTAGGGCTGGTTCCGCCTCATGCTCAGGGGCAACTGGGAAATGCCGTCTTCTCAAGAACACACTCACAGTATCAGAGAATTTTCTGGCTTGGAAGGGATTCTCAAAGATCACTGAGCCCAACTGCGGGGCAGCCTCAACAATCACACCCTGTGCCCAAGAGCGCTGTCCAAACAATTTTGGAGCTCAGTCAGCCTTGGTGCTGGGACCCCTTCCCTGGACAGCCTGTTCCAGTGGCCAAGCACCCTCTGGCTGAAGAGCCTTTTCCTTCTATCCACCCTAAGCCTGCACTGGCACATCTTGCAGGCCATTCTCTTGGGTGTTCCCAGTGGCCCCAGGACTGAAGAGAGTAGTGCATGGCCTTCTGCTTCCCCTCCTCAGGAAGCTGCTGACTGCTAGAGGCTCCTGCCTAGGCAATTCCACCTCAAAAACATGGCAATGACAGCAAACAGAAAGGAGCTGGGACAGAGGAGCTCAGGCTTTGCAACCATGAGGATCAGAAGGAAGGCTACTGACACATCCTTGGCAGAACCATTTTTAACTGGAGCATTGTTTGGACCTTTTTCAGGTGGAAAGGAGAGGAACAATGAAAAGGAAAGCAAGAGCCAACAATCAGCCGTGAGTTTTGGCCTAGGGTTAAAGGGCAGCAAACTGGAGGAATGGCCAGGAGGAGAACTGCTCTTTCACACTCACGCTGGGATGGCTTCAAGCCTGTGCAGCCACAGGAAGGCTCTCTCGAGCACTTGCCTTTCTTACCTCCACCTCCTTCTTCCTTCAGACACATCAATGTTGGCAGCGACTTTCAGGCTGAGCTCCCAGAGCTGCAGAGCAGAGCACCAAGTGAGGATGAAGAGCCTGCAACCCTGGTCTGGAAGCCCTGGGGGGAAGATGACTCTGACATGGAAAAACCTGACAGAGGTAGCTTCTCTTCAAGCTTTTCTTCCACCCCTGACATACTTGGGTCTTTCAAAAGCTCCTTTTGCATAGAAAGGCAGCTTTTTGCAGCCTCTGCTTCTCTCCCTGTCTCGCCCATCTTCCCATCTACAAGTGTTAGAGGCAAGGAGAATGCTCTGCTTCTGCAGCAGAGCAGGAAAAAGAGCAAGCATCTTGCTCTCCAAATTGCTCAGGCCCATTTGCCACTGCAAGAGGGGAGACTGGCCTCCACTTCTTCTTACAGAAGCTGCTTTGAAGGGAGAGCCAGCACTGCGGGGGCCCTCGCTTCAGCTGGCCCTGCCTTTGCTCTCCTTTTCATGCTCTCCAAGCTGCTGCATTTAGCTCCCGGCCTTTCCTTGCGCCTTGCATGGCAACCTTTGCCCTTGCTGGCCTCAAGGCTGACTTTGGCTGGGTTTTTGTTGTGCTTGCAGTAAGAGAACTGCTGGACATGGCCAGCTCCCGTGGCATTCCCGGGGCAGCAGCTGACCTGGAGCGCGCCCTGCACTGCCTGCACCAGGCACGCGGCAGCGTTGCGGTAAGAAGCGGCTCTGTGGGCGCACACAAGAGGGCACAGGGAATGCACAAGGCCCGCCCACTGGGACAGCCTTTCCTGCCTGCTCCTTCAAGGAGTGTCTTTCTAGGGAGCAGAGCACTGGCTGCCTGCTGTGTCTCCTCCAGCGGCGTCAGGGCTGAGCCCAAAGGGCTCCAGCAGGGACAATCTCCCTCCTGCAGGCGGCGGCGCAAGGCCCTGCAGCCTGCTGCCTTGGAAATGGCCTGCCCGTCTGGGTTCTCTAAGACATTTGGAGGGGAAATTCCCACAAGCCTCAGTCAGCTGAGGCCATTCTGGCTGCAGCAGGAGCAAAATCATTACGTTGGTGAGCAAAATGTCACTCTTGGGGACCAGGATCAAAGGGCTGGGCAGCAAAAACTAGGCACTGGCATCAAATCCCAGGCTCTCACCCACATGGCATACAGTTGCTTGAATGTCTGAAGAGGCAAAGTAGCTGAAAGGCAGCATCTCTGATTTTTGGCTCATTTTGGATGTGGTGCGGTGGCTAAAGCCTTTTCCCCTTGGATCTTGCAGGAGGCTCTGGAGATGTTGCTCTCAGGGGGGCCTGCGACAACTCAAGGCCATCCCTTGGCCGATTATCATTACGCAGGTAAGCAAAGCAGAGCTTCTTCCTTCACTGGCAGATGCTGCCGTCCCCTTCATTGTTGTGGCAAGCGTTTCTGCTTTAACAAATTGGGCTTAACACCAGCACAAGGTCTTGTCTTCTCGGCGGGTGGGGAAAGCACCAGCATCTAGTCCTTCAGCTTGACTTGTTTTCCAGTCCTTTTCCCTGGGCAATGCCTGCTCTTGTCTTCATCACCTTCTCAGGGAGCAGACATGTACTCACACGTCAATGATGGCCTGCTACCATTTGCTTTTTGTGGCCACTGGGATCCACTTCATGTGGATCCAGGGATCCATTTACCTGCTGCTTTTTATTGCCAGGCTCTGACAGATGGACACCTGAGGAGAAGGACTCCTTCCAAAAGGCTTTCCACACCTATGGCAAGGATTTCCATCTCATCCAGAAGCAGGTAAAGCCGCAGGACATTCTTTACCTGAGCAGATCATCACCAGCAAAGCTTGCTTATGTCTGCTAACAAGCACTGGCCTTCAGTCTCTCTCTTCTCAAGTACCAAAACTGTTCAAGTAGTAACAAAACAGGACATCAAAGGCCTGTGTGAAAAGGATGATCCTGTCTCTCCAGCCCTTTTCTCCAAGCTCTTTTGGAAGATAAAGCTTTATTCTCTCAGACTTTTTGCGCAATTCTGCTGCTGCTTCCACAAGACATTGTGCTGGCATGACTGCAGTGAAGCCGGGAAAGAAGAGCTGTGCTAGATGCATTTCTTGTTGATCTGTGCATTACGTCTGTTGCCACGTAGCATGATACACGGTTTACTACATTGCATGATGCCTCTCTTTCTCCATGTTGATTTCATTTTACACCCTCCTCCATTTACTTCATGATTTTACTTCCTAGTTTACTCCATCTTCTACTTTTTCCCCAATGCACCTTACCAAGGAATTTTAGATTCCTTCTTTTTCCCTTCCCAACAGATCCAGACTAAGACCGTGGCACAGTGTGTGGAGTACTACTACACCTGGAAAAAGGAGCATCCAGTTGCCAGCACTCTTGCTCAGGTGAGGGGGAAGAAAATCCAGGCGTGCCAGGAGGGTGGAGAAACTGGGAGAAGGGGACAAAACCTGCTGGCGAGCCATGCCAGACACCGCTTTGCCAGGATCACATCAGCCCGTGCGCTGGCAAAGGCGCAGCAGATGCTGCCCAGGCCTTCCTTCTGCTGCTGCCCTGAAATACGCCATTCTGGGGCCTAACTTTGGGCCAAGAAAGCCCCACCACCACCCAAATGGGCTTTGGCTCTCTACGGATGCGTTTCTCAAGGGCTGCCACCTTAGCTGACTCCAATCAGACCCTTCCTTCCCCGCTTAATTCCCCCTGACATCAGCAATCCCTGTGTTCAGGGAGATGCTGCAAACATTCAGGCAGATTTTGTACATTCCCACCATACTCCCCAGGAAGGAGCTGCCAGTGCTGTGGCTCCCCTCACACTTTCCTTAACAGCAAAGAGCAATTGGGTTGGCAATAGTGAGAGAGAGAGAGGGAGAGACTATTCTGGGTTGTATAAAGTGTCTAACCATGTGTCTTCTCGAATTTGACTGAATTTCCATCCCATTCCCAAGACATTTCTGGAGGAAAACTAGAGGGAAATAGATGTTAGGCAGAGAGGTAGAAATAAGAAATGTCGAATTCTAGAGAGCCACACATTTATGCCACCCCTTTGGCCTGTAGAAAAGAGGAGCATTTCCCTCCAAGCTCTGCCTTGGCAGCCCGCCGCAGCCCACTGGCAAAGGCAGCCGTTTGCTCAGCTCTTGAGGCTTTGGAAGGATTTCCTTAGGCCGATAGATTTTTGTGCTGGATGCAGGCATTTCCAGCTTTCTGAGGGGAAGGAAACATTGAAACAGGATTCTTTGATTTCCAGGGCGTGGGCAAAGCCAAGAGGAGCAAAAGCCCCCCCAGAAAGGAGGAGGGGCAGACAGGGAAGAGAAGCCGCAAGAGGGCTGGCAGCGCCGAGTGTCCCTGCTGCCAACCGCGCCAGCCGCCCCGTTCGGCGGGAGGCCCCTTTCCCTGCGGCCAGTGCAAACGGTGCGCAACTTCCTGCTCCTTCTGCTCCAACCTGCGCCTTTGCACTAAAACAGGCTGACCCTTTGCAAAGGCGCCGCAGGGCAAGCTCACGCCACTTGCACCATCGCCCCTCGCAGCCCTGCTCAAGCGTACAACCCACCTCAAACCCAAACAGCTCCCTTCAAACCCAGCCTTCACAATCAAACCTTGCCATGCCCCAACCAGACACACTGCATCCAAGTAGCAGCAGATGCATCAAAGCTTCCTTTGATGCTGCTGATCAAATTCCAAATAGGATGCAACAAAAGGAGGAAGACATTTCAAGGCATTGAAACAAGAAAGGTTGGACTCATGGGCTGATCAATTCACAATGTGCCACTGCCCAAAAAGACAGAAATTTGGACTTAAACGGAGATCTTGGCGCTTGCTTCAATGGTGTGTACTAAATTGACCAATGTACTAAATTGACCAAATTTGTTTCCTATCTTCCAGGGTGTTTGAAACCATCAAGGAAAGGAACAAACACAGGAGAAGACATCGGCCTCGCAAGGAAGCAGAGCCTCTCCCCAAGAAGAAAAGACCAAATTAGACAAGGCTGCGGCTTGTCCAGGCCTAGCAAGGCTTAGGCGTCAATAGGACTAGTTAGGAATAGGACTGATTTTTACGCTTTAAGACTTGTTGAAATTCTACTTAGTTAGTTTACATGATAGGAATCTCCTTCATTTCTTAGTTAAGTTACATGCATATTATTCAAGATTCTTTAGTAGTATTAGATTTATCAGTACCTGCAAGACATTTAGTGTTAGTTACGATCCGTCTTTTACCATTTCACCTTTATTGAGACAGAATCTGTTTTTATCATTAAACCGTGTTTGTGCCACTTTGTCTTTTGGTCTGTGTGAAATCACTCCAGCAACGTTTGTTCCATTTGCCTGCTGTTGCAAACACAGCACACTCCCTGACAGGAGAATCTGGGCACGCACCACCTCCCCCAGGCACAGCCCCTTGCTCAGCTGGCAGGACTGGCAAAGTTGTGTCTCCTTTACTGCCAGGGAAAGAACGCGGGCGCTTCATCCTTTGACTACTAAACATCTCAGCTGCCAGTGGAAAGGGAGGCTTTGTTTAATTCAATCAATTGGATCTAAATGAGTGCTCTGCTCTCACCATCTTTTCTGCCTCAAAGCAACGGCTTTAGTCATTTTGTAGCCCAGCAACATAACTTTGTTTCATTTTGGGGGACTGATGGACCTGACCACCTTGGAGCACGTTTCTAGAACCCCTCCGATTCTATCACATTCATAACCACATGCACCACAAAGGTATCAGTCGTTCAGTTTCAGTTTCTCTTGAAAGGAACACTCTCCCGCCCTGGGCCTCCACCAATCTCCTCAGCTAAAGCAGAGCGGCTGGCATCATTATCCTCTCTCTGGCTTCCCACACTTCAGGTATTTGCAGCAAAGAAGAAGGAAAGTCCCTCTTTTATCTAGCCCAGCAAATGGCACTGCCCAGCAAGCCTTTGGTGGCAGGGGCTGTGCAGGGTGGAGAGGGGGCCAGGGAGGGGGCAATTGCCAGGCTGCTTCTGGGAAGCCCAGGCAAGCTTGCCCTTGTCTGATGGAGCCAGTGCAGCTGGCCTTTGGAGCCTACAAAGTGTCTGCCTTGCAGTGCCACTTGGTACAGCTGCCCCCTCACTTTGCTGCCCTGTGCGCAACATGCAGCTGGGAAGGAAGCAAGATGGGCACTGAAGCAAGATTTGCTTTGCCTTAACAATAGGCAGGAAAGCAGCAAAACTGGCTGGCTTTGGTCCTATCTGGCATCTAAGTATGAAAAGAAACGTGAAGGCCGTCAGTGTGGAAAGGTAATTCCGTCAGCGTTCCTGTCTTAGAGGAATCCCCGAGTCTTTTGAGACAAACACTTAGCTTCTCCAAGGGAGCTGCAAGAGGGATGTAGAAATTCTGCATTCATGTGTGCTGCAGAAATGCCACTGTGCTGTCCCTGTGTGTGTGTGTGTGTGTCCCCATCATTTCCGCTGAGAAACATTCTGTTTCTCCAAGTTTCAAGGAAGGAATGATGAGGTGAGAGACCAGCTCAGAGGCCCAAGGAGGGAAAACATCAAGTGACATAATTGGGCACCAAACGGAGATTTGACAAAGGGGGCAGCATGAACGCCTCCACTTTGAGAAGAAGCTTTGAAGTTGGCTCTCTGCTGAACAACTTGCACATTCCAGCTCCTCTCAGAGCTGGAGGAGAGCCTGTGGGAGGAGTCGTGCTGCTTCTCCAGGGCAGGAGATGAGCTCTGGGCCCTTGGACACAGCCAGCCTCCTGGGCACGTTCAGCTGGGGACACCTTGCAGAGAAGCAGTGAGGAGAGCCACGCCTGTCCCTGCACTGCTTTTGCCCGTCTCCTCAGACCACGCAGGTCAAAAGGCCAATGGCAAGGGTCTCAGAGCAAGCTTGCAGCAGCAGAAGTAAAAGGGGCAAAGGTAGCCCATGCCTGTTTGTGTGCCATGGCTCCCCTGGGGTTCTACATGGAATGTTGGGCTGTGCCCATGGCAACTGTCGTTGTCTCCTGCTCCTGCGGCCGTTGGTGGAACGCTGCTGGAGCAGCACTGGAGCAGCAGCTGCAGGATCAGCTCCTGGGCTGTCCCTGAGCAGCCGCCTCCTGCACTCAGCGCCACACCCGGCCTCTGCACCCACATCCTCGTCTCCCCGCCTGCCTCCAGGCATCCCCACAGCACTTGGGCACCGTCAAAGGTAAGAAAATCCCCGTTTGCCCTCAAAGCACTAACACAAGGCCACCAGGCTCCAGCTGCCTCTCCCACCAACCACGACACACAGCCTGCGTGCTCACTTTCCCCACACCAGCTTCCATGTCAAAGCGGGCTGCACCTTGCCAAGGAATCGTCTTGCCTCCCGGGCAAACACAGACACTTCCATAGAGGATGCAGAGAGCTGTCACAGTGCACTTGCAGATCCTCCTCCACAGATCACCTGCTTCAAAGTTCTTGGCACCCATTGCACTCCTAAACCCAGCTTTTGGTGACCCCAAAACAAATTGTTCATGGCTGAGGAGTTCAGGCCTTCAGTGTCAACAAATCCCATTATGCCCTGACTCAGCTCACACCTGCTCCAAAGCTGCATAAACAAGAATGATGGCACTTCTCCTCTGGGACCCCTGTCATTCAGGCCATGCAAGCATTTGACCGGCCTTGTCCTCAAGCACAGGTGTTCAACTTCAAAAATCATCTGCTATCAGCAATCCTTATGTGCTTGCATAGTTACGTCTCTGATAGGAACATTCTCTTTTCCTATCGTATAGATACTTTCTTGCAATGCATGTAGGGCTGGTTCCGCCTCATGCTTAGGGGCAACTGGGAAATGCCATCTTCTCAAGAACACAATCACAGTATCAGAGAATTTTCTGGCTTGGAAGGGATTCTCAAAGATCACTGAGCCCAACTGCGGGGCAGCCTCAACAATCACACCCTGTGCCCAAGAGCGCTGTCCAAACAATTTTGGAGCTCAGTCAGCCTTGGTGCTGGGACCCCTTCCCTGGAGAGCCTGTTCCAGTCGCCAAGCACCCTCTGGCTGAAGAGCCTTTTCCTTCTATCCACCCTAAGCCTGCACTGGCACATCTTGCAGGCCATTCTCTAGGGTGTTCCCAGTGGCTCCAGGACTGAAGAGAGTAGTGCATGGCCTTCTGCTTCCCCTCCTCAGGAAGCTGCTGACTGCTAGAGGCTCCTGCCTAGGCAATTCCACCTCAAAAACATGGCAATGACAGCAAACAGAAAGGAGCTGGGACAGAGGAGCTCAGGCTTTGCAACCATGAGGATTAGAAGGAAGGCTACTGACACATCCTTGGCAGAACCATTTTTAACTGGAGCATTGTTTGGACCTTTTTCAGGTGGAAAGGAGAGGAACAATGAAAAGGAAAGCAAGAGCCAACAATCAGCCGTGAGTTTTGGCCTAGGGTTAAAGGGCAGCAAACTGGAGGAATGGCCAGGAGGAGAACTGCTCTTTCACACTCACGCTGGGATGGCTTCAAGCCTGTGCAGCCACAGGAAGGCTCTCTCGAGCACTTGCCTTTCTTACCTCCACCTCCTTCTTCCTTCAGACACATCAATGTTGGCAGCGACTTTCAGGCTGAGCTCCCAGAGCTGCAGAGCAGAGCACCAAGTGAGGATGAAGAGCCTGCAACCCTGGTCTGGAAGCCCTGGGGGGAAGATGACTCTGACATGGAAAAACCTGACAGAGGTAGCTTCTCTTCAAGCTTTTCTTCCACCCCTGACATACTTGGGTCTTTCAAAAGCTCCTTTTGCATAGAAAGGCAGCTTTTTGCAGCCTCTGCTTCTCTCCCTGTCTCGCCCATCTTCCCATCTACAAGTGTTAGAGGCAAGGAGAATGCTCTGCTTCTGCAGCAGAGCAGGAAAAAGAGCAAGCATCTTGCTCTCCAAATTGCTCAGGCCCATTTGCCACTGCAAGAGGGGAGATTGGCCTCCACTTCTTCTTACAGAAGCTGCTTTGAAGGGAGAGCCAGCACTGCGGGGGCCCTCGCTTCAGCTGGCCCTGCCTTTGCTCTCCTTTTCATGCTCTCCAAGCTGCTGCATTTAGCTCCCGGCCTTTCCTTGCGCCTTGCATGGCAACCTTTGCCCTTGCTGGCCTCAAGGCTGACTTTGGCTGGGTTTTTGTTGTGCTTGCAGTAAGAGAACTGCTGGACATGGCCAGCTCCCGTGGCATTCCCGGGGCAGCAGCTGACCTGGAGCGCGCCCTGCACTGCCTGCACCAGGCACGCGGCAGCGTTGCGGTAAGAAGCGGCTCTGTGGGCGCACACAAGAGGGCACAGGGAATGCACAAGGCCCGCCCACTGGGACAGCCTTTCCTGCCTGCTCCTTCAAGGAGTGTCTTTCTAGGGAGCAGAGCACTGGCTGCCTGCTGTGTCTCCTCCAGCTGCGTCAGGGCTGAGCCCAAAGGGCTCCAGCAGGGACAATCTCCCTCCTGCAGGCGGCGGCGCAAGGCCCTGCAGCCTGCTGCCTTGGAAATGGCCTGCCCGTCTGGGTTCTCTAAGACATTTGGAGGGGAAATTCCCACAAGCCTCAGTCAGCTGAGGCCATTCTGGCTGCAGCAGGAGCAAAATCATTACGTTGGTGAGCAAAATGCCACTCTTGGGGACCAGGATCAAAGGGCTGGGCAGCAAAAACTAGGCACTGGCATCAAATCCCAGGCTCTCACCCACATGGCATACAGTTGCTTGAATGTCTGAAGAGGCAAAGTAGCTGAAAGGCAGCATCTCTGATTTTTGGCTCATTTTGGATGTGGTGCGGTGGCTAAAGCCTTTTCCCCTTGGATCTTGCAGGAGGCTCTGGAGATGTTGCTCTCAGGGGGGCCTGCGACAACTCAAGGCCATCCCTTGGCCGATTATCATTACGCAGGTAAGCAAAGCAGAGCTTCTTCCTTCACTGGCAGATGCTGCCGTCCCCTTCATTGTTGTGGCAAGCGTTTCTGCTTTAACAAATTGGGCTTAACACCAGCACAAGGTCTTGTCTTCTCGGTGGGTGGGGAAAGCACCAGCATCTAGTCCTTCAGCTTGACTTGTTTTCCAGTCCTTTTCCCTGGGCAATGCCTGCTCTTGTCTTCATCACCTTCTCAGGGAGCAGACATGTACTCACATGTCAATGATGGCCTGCTACCATTTGCTTTTTGTGGCCACTGGGATCTACTTCATGTGGATCCAGGGATCCATTTTCCTGCTGCTTTTTATTGCCAGGCTCTGACAGATGGACACCTGAGGAGAAGGACTCCTTCCAAAAGGCTTTCCACACCTATGGCAAGGATTTCCATCTCATCCAGAAGCAGGTAAAGCCGCAGGACATTCTTTACCTGAGCAGATCATCACCAGCAAAGCTTGCTTATGTCTGCTAACAAGCACTGGCCTTCAGTCTCTCTCTTCTCAAGTACCAAAACTGTTCAAGTAGTAACAAAACAGGACATCAAAGGCCTGTGTGAAAAGGATGATCCTGTCTCTCCAGCCCTTTTCTCCAAGCTCTTTTGGAAGATAAAGCTTTATTCTCTCAGACTTTTTGCGCAATTCTGCTGCTGCTTCCACAAGACATTGTGCTGGCATGACTGCAGTGAAGCCGGGAAAGAAGAGCTGTGCTAGATGCATTTCTTGTTGATCTGTGCATTACGTCTGTTGCCACGTAGCATGATACACGGTTTACTACATTGCATGATGCCTCTCTTTCTCCATGTTGATTTCATTTTACACCCTCCTCCATTTACTTCATGATTTTACTTCCTAGTTTACTCCATCTTCTACTTTTTCCCCAATGCACCCTACCAAGGAATTTTAGATTCCTTCTTTTTCCCTTCCCAACAGATCCAGACTAAGACCGTGGCACAGTGTGTGGAGTACTACTACACCTGGAAAAAGGAGCATCCAGTTGCCAGCACTCTTGCTCAGGTGAGGGGGAAGAAAATCCAGGCGTGCCAGGAGGGTGGAGAAACTGGGAGAAGGGGACAAAACCTGCTGGCGAGCCATGCCAGACACCGCTTTGCCAGGATCACATCAGCCCGTGCGCTGGCAAAGGCGCAGCAGATGCTGCCCAGGCCTTCCTTCTGCTGCTGCCCTGAAATACGCCATTCTGGAGCCTAACTTTGGGCCAAGAAAGCCCCACCACCACCCAAATGGGCTTTGGCTCTCTACGGATGCGTTTCTCAAGGGCTGCCACCTTAGCTGACTCCAATCAGACCCTTCCTTCCCCGCTTAATTCCCCCTGACATCAGCAATCCCTGTGTTCAGGGAGATGCTGCAAACATTCAGGCAGATTTTGTACATTCCCACCATACTCCCCAGGAAGGAGCTGCCAGTGCTGTGGCTCCCCTCACACTTTCCTTAACAGCAAAGAGCAATTGGGTTGGCAATAGTGAGAGAGAGAGAGGGAGAGACTATTCTGGGTTGTATAAAGTGTCTAACCATGTGTCTTCTCGAATTTGACTGAATTTCCATCCCATTCCCAAGACATTTCTGGAGGAAAACCAGAGGGAAATAGATGTTAGGCAGAGAGGTAGAAATAAGAAATGTCGAATTCTAGAGAGCCACACATTTATGCCACCCCTTTGGCCTGTAGAAAAGAGGAGCATTTCCCTCCAAGCTCTGCCTTGGCAGCCCGCCGCAGCCCACTGGCAAAGGCAGCCGTTTGCTCAGCTCTTGAGGCTTTGGAAGGATTTCCTTAGGCCGATAGATTTTTGTGCTGGATGCAGGCATTTCCAGCTTTCTGAGGGGAAGGAAACATTGAAACAGGATTCTTTGATTTCCAGGCCGTGGGCAAAGCCAAGAGGAGCAAAAGCCCCCCCAGAAAGGAGGAGGGGCAGACAGGGAAGAGAAGCCGCAAGAGGGCTGGCAGCGCCGAGTGTCCCTGCTGCCAACCGCGCCAGCCGCCCCGTTCGGCGGGAGGCCCCTTTCCCTGCGGCCAGTGCAAACGGTGCGCAACTTCCTGCTCCTTCTGCTCCAACCTGCGCCTTTGCACTAAAACAGGCTGACCCTTTGCAAAGGCGCCGCAGGGCAAGCTCACGCCACTTGCACCATCGCCCCTCGCAGCCCTGCTCAAGCGTACAACCCACCTCAAACCCAAACAGCTCCCTTCAAACCCAGCCTTCACAATCAAACCTTGCCATGCCCCAACCAGACACACTGCATCCAAGTAGCAGCAGATGCATCAAAGCTTCCTTTGATGCTGCTGATCAAATTCCAAATAGGATGCAACAAAAGGAGGAAGACATTTCAAGGCATTGAAACAAGAAAGGTTGGACTCATGGGCTGATCAATTCACAATGTGCCACTGCCCAAAAAGACAGAAATTTGGACTTAAACGGAGATCTTGGCGCTTGCTTCAATGGTGTGTACTAAATTGACCAATGTACTAAATTGACCAAATTTGTTTCCTATCTTCCAGGGTGTTTGAAACCATCAAGGAAAGGAACAAACACAGGAGAAGACATCGGCCTCGCAAGGAAGCAGAGCCTCTCCCCAAGAAGAAAAGACCAAATTAGACAAGGCTGCGGCTTGTCCAGGCCTAGCAAGGCTTAGGCGTCAATAGGACTAGTTAGGAATAGGACTGATTTTTACGCTTTTAGACTTGTTGAAATTCTACTTAGTTAGTTTACATGATAGGAATCTCCTTCATTTCTTAGTTAAGTTACATGCATATTATTCAAGATTCTTTAGTAGTATTAGATTTATCAGTACCTGCAAGACATTTAGTGTTAGTTACGATCCGTCTTTTACCATTTCACCTTTATTGAGACAGAATCTGTTTTTATCATTAAACCGTGTTTGTGCCACTTTGTCTTTTGGTCTGTGTGAAATCACTCCAGCAACGTTTGTTCCATTTGCCTGCTGTTGCAAACACAGCACACTCCCTGACAGGAGAATCTGGGCACGCACCACCTCCCCCAGGCACAGCCCCTTGCTCAGCTGGCAGGACTGGCAAAGTTGTGTCTCCTTTACTGCCAGGGAAAGAACGCGGGCGCTTCATCCTTTGACTACTAAACATCTCAGCTGCCAGTGGAAAGGGAGGCTTTGTTTAATTCAATCAATTGGATCTAAATGAGTGCTCTGCTCTCACCATCTTTTCTGCCTCAAAGCAACGGCTTTAGTCATTTTGTAGCCCAGCAACATAACTTTGTTTCATTTTGGGGGACTGATGGACCTGACCACCTTGGAGCACGTTTCTAGAACCCCTCCGATTCTATCACATTCATAACCACATGCACCACAAAGGTATCAGTCGTTCAGTTTCAGTTTCTCTTGAAAGGAACACTCTCCCGCCCTGGGCCTCCACCAATCTCCTCAGCTAAAGCAGAGCGGCTGGCATCATTATCCTCTCTCTGGCTTCCCACACTTCAGGTATTTGCAGCAAAGAAGAAGCAAAGTCCCTCTTTTATCTAGCCCAGCAAATGGCACTGCCCAGCAAGCCTTTGGTGGCAGGGGCTGTGCAGGGTGGAGAGGGGGCCAGGGAGGGGGCAATTGCCAGGCTGCTTCTGGGAAGCGCAGGCAAGCTTGCCCTTGTCTGATGGAGCCAGTGCAGCTGGCCTTTGGAGCCTACAAAGTGTCTGCCTTGCAGTGCCACTTGGTACAGCTGCCCCCTCACTTTGCTGCCCTGTGCGCAACATGCAGCTGGGAAGGAAGCAAGATGGGCACTGAAGCAAGATTTGCTTTGCCTTAACAATAGGCAGGAAAGCAGCAAAACTGGCTGGCTTTGGTCCTATCTGGCATCTAAGTATGAAAAGAAACGTGAAGGCCGTCAGTGTGGAAAGGTAATTCCGTCAGCGTTCCTGTCTTAGAGGAATCCCCGAGTCTTTTGAGACAAACACTTAGCTTCTCCAAGGGAGCTGCAAGAGGGATGTAGAAATTCTGCATTCATGTGTGCTGCAGAAATGCCACTGTGCTGTCCCTGTGTGTGTGTGTGTGTGTCCCCATCATTTCCGCTGAGAAACATTCTGTTTCTCCAAGTTTCAAGGAAGGAATGATGAGGTGAGAGACCAGCTCAGAGGCCCAAGGAGGGAAAACATCAAGTGACATAATTGGGCACCAAACGGAGATTTGACAAAGGGGGCAGCATGAACGCCTCCACTTTGAGAAGAAGCTTTGAAGTTGGCTCTCTGCTGAGCAACTTGCACATTCCAGCTCCTCTCAGAGCTGGAGGAGAGCCTGTGGGAGGAGTCGTGCTTCTTCTCCAGGGCAGGAGATGAGCTCTGGGCCCTTGGACACAGCCAGCCTCCTGGGCACGTTCAGCTGGGGACACCTTGCAGAGAAGCAGTGAGGAGAGCCACGCCTGTCCCTGCACTGCTTTTGCCCGTCTCCTCAGACCACGCAGGTCAAAAGGCCAATGGCAAGGGTCTCAGAGCAAGCTTGCAGCAGCAGAATTAAAAGGGGCAAAGGTAGCCCATGCCTGTTTGTGTGCCATGGCTCCCCTGGGGTTCTACATGGAATGTTGGGCTGTGCCCATGGCAACTGTCGTTGTCTCCTGCTCCTGCGGCCGTTGGTGGAACGCTGCTGGAGCAGCACTGGAGCAGCAGCTGCAGGATCAGCTCCTGGGCTGTCCCTGAGCAGCCGCCTCCTGCACTCAGCGCCACACCCGGCCTCTGCACCCACATCCTCGTCTCCCCGCCTGCCTCCAGGCATCCCCACAGCACTTGGGCACCGTCAAAGGTAAGAAAATCCCCGTTTGCCCTCAAAGCACTAACACAAGGCCACCAGGCTCCAGCTGCCTCTCCCACCAACCACGACACACAGCCTGCGTGCTCACTTTCCCCACACCAGCTTCCATGTCAAAGCGGGCTGCACCTTGCCAAGGAATCGTCTTGCCTCCCGGGCAAACACAGACACTTCCATAGAGGATGCAGAGAGCTGTCACAGTGCACTTGCAGATCCTCCTCCACAGATCACCTGCTTCAAAGTTCTTGGCACCCATTGCACTCCTAAACCCAGCTTTTGGTGACCCCAAAACAAATTGTTCATGGCTGAGGAGTTCAGGCCTTCAGTGTCAACAAATCCCATTATGCCCTGACTCAGCTCACACCTGCTCCAAAGCTGCAAAAACAAGAATGATGGCACTTCTCCTCTGGGACCCCTGTCATTCAGGCCATGCAAGCATTTGACCGGCCTTGTCCTCAAGCACAGGTGTTCAACTTCAAAAATCATCTGCTATCAGCAATCCTTATGTGCTTGCATAGTTACGTCTCTGATAGGAACATTCTCTTTTCCTATCGTATAGATACTTTCTTGCAATGCATGTAGGGCTGGTTCCGCCTCATGCTTAGGGGCAACTGGGAAATGCCATCTTCTCAAGAACACAATCACAGTATCAGAGAATTTTCTGGCTTGGAAGGGATTCTCAAAGATCACTGAGCCCAACTGCGGGGCAGCCTCAACAATCACACCCTGTGCCCAAGAGCGCTGTCCAAACAATTTTGGAGCTCAGTCAGCCTTGGTGCTGGGACCCCTTCCCTGGAGAGCCTGTTCCAGTCGCCAAGCACCCTCTGGCTGAAGAGCCTTTTCCTTCTATCCACCCTAAGCCTGCACTGGCACATCTTGCAGGCCATTCTCTTGGGTGTTCCCAGTGGCTCCAGGACTGAAGAGAGTAGTGCATGGCCTTCTGCTTCCCCTCCTCAGGAAGCTGCTGACTGCTAGAGGCTCCTGCCTAGGCAATTCCACCTCAAAAACATGGCAATGACAGCAAACAGAAAGGAGCTGGGACAGAGGAGCTCAGGCTTTGCAACCATGAGGATTAGAAGGAAGGCTACTGACACATCCTTGGCAGAACCATTTTTAACTGGAGCATTGTTTGGACCTTTTTCAGGTGGAAAGGAGAGGAACAATGAAAAGGAAAGCAAGAGCCAACAATCAGCCGTGAGTTTTGGCCTAGGGTTAAAGGGCAGCAAACTGGAGGAATGGCCAGGAGGAGAACTGCTCTTTCACACTCACGCTGGGATGGCTTCAAGCCTGTGCAGCCACAGGAAGGCTCTCTCGAGCACTTGCCTTTCTTACCTCCACCTCCTTCTTCCTTCAGACACATCAATGTTGGCAGCGACTTTCAGGCTGAGCTCCCAGAGCTGCAGAGCAGAGCACCAAGTGAGGATGAAGAGCCTGCAACCCTGGTCTGGAAGCCCTGGGGGGAAGATGACTCTGACATGGAAAAACCTGACAGAGGTAGCTTCTCTTCAAGCTTTTCTTCCACCCCTGACATACTTGGGTCTTTCAAAAGCTCCTTTTGCATAGAAAGGCAGCTTTTTGCAGCCTCTGCTTCTCTCCCTGTCTCGCCCATCTTCCCATCTACAAGTGTTAGAGGCAAGGAGAATGCTCTGCTTCTGCAGCAGAGCAGGAAAAAGAGCAAGCATCTTGCTCTCCAAATTGCTCAGGCCCATTTGCCACTGCAAGAGGGGAGACTGGCCTCCACTTCTTCTTACAGAAGCTGCTTTGAAGGGAGAGCCAGCACTGCGGGGGCCCTCGCTTCAGCTGGCCCTGCCTTTGCTCTCCTTTTCATGCTCTCCAAGCTGCTGCATTTAGCTCCCGGCCTTTCCTTGCGCCTTGCATGGCAACCTTTGCCCTTGCTGGCCTCAAGGCTGACTTTGGCTGGGTTTTTGTTGTGCTTGCAGTAAGAGAACTGCTGGACATGGCCAGCTCCCGTGGCATTCCCGGGGCAGCAGCTGACCTGGAGCGCGCCCTGCACTGCCTGCACCAGGCACGCGGCAGCGTTGCGGTAAGAAGCGGCTCTGTGGGCGCACACAAGAGGGCACAGGGAATGCACAAGGCCCGCCCACTGGGACAGCCTTTCCTGCCTGCTCCTTCAAGGAGTGTCTTTCTAGGGAGCAGAGCACTGGCTGCCTGCTGTGTCTCCTCCAGCTGCGTCAGGGCTGAGCCCAAAGGGCTCCAGCAGGGACAATCTCCCTCCTGCAGGCGGCGGCGCAAGGCCCTGCAGCCTGCTGCCTTGGAAATGGCCTGCCCGTCTGGGTTCTCTAAGACATTTGGAGGGGAAATTCCCACAAGCCTCAGTCAGCTGAGGCCATTCTGGCTGCAGCAGGAGCAAAATCATTACGTTGGTGAGCAAAATGCCACTCTTGGGGACCAGGATTAAAGGGCTGGGCAGCAAAAACTAGGCACTGGCATCAAATCCCAGGCTCTCACCCACACGGCATACAGTTGCTTGAATGTCTGAAGAGGCAAAGTAGCTGAAAGGCAGCATCTCTGATTTTTGGCTCATTTTGGATGTGGTGCGGTGGCTAAAGCCTTTTCCCCTTGGATCTTGCAGGAGGCTCTGGAGATGTTGCTCTCAGGGGGGCCTGCGACAACTCAAGGCCATCCCTTGGCCGATTATCATTACGCAGGTAAGCAAAGCAGAGCTTCTTCCTTCACTGGCAGATGCTGCCGTCCCCTTCATTGTTGTGGCAAGCGTTTCTGCTTTAACAAATTGGGCTTAACACCAGCACAAGGTCTTGTCTTCTCGGCGGGTGGGGAAAGCACCAGCATCTAGTCCTTCAGCTTGACTTGTTTTCCAGTCCTTTTCCCTGGGCAATGCCTGCTCTTGTCTTCATCACCTTCTCAGGGAGCAGACATGTACTCACACGTCAATGATGGCCTGCTACCATTTGCTTTTTGTGGCCACTGGGATCTACTTCATGTGGATCCAGGGATCCATTTTCCTGCTGCTTTTTATTGCCAGGCTCTGACAGATGGACACCTGAGGAGAAGGACTCCTTCCAAAAGGCTTTCCACACCTATGGCAAGGATTTCCATCTCATCCAGAAGCAGGTAAAGCCGCAGGACATTCTTTACCTGAGCAGATCATCACCAGCAAAGCTTGCTTATGTCTGCTAACAAGCACTGGCCTTCAGTCTCTCTCTTCTCAAGTACCAAAACTGTTCAAGTAGTAACAAAACAGGACATCAAAGGCCTGTGTGAAAAGGATGATCCTGTCTCTCCAGCCCTTTTCTCCAAGCTCTTTTGGAAGATAAAGCTTTATTCTCTCAGACTTTTTGCGCAATTCTGCTGCTGCTTCCACAAGACATTGTGCTGGCATGACTGCAGTGAAGCCGGGAAAGAAGAGCTGTGCTAGATGCATTTCTTGTTGATCTGTGCATTACGTCTGTTGCCACGTAGCATGATACACGGTTTACTACATTGCATGATGCCTCTCTTTCTCCATGTTGATTTCATTTTACACCCTCCTCCATTTACTTCATGATTTTACTTCCTAGTTTACTCCATCTTCTACTTTTTCCCCAATGCACCCTACCAAGGAATTTTAGATTCCTTCTTTTTCCCTTCCCAACAGATCCAGACTAAGACCGTGGCACAGTGTGTGGAGTACTACTACACCTGGAAAAAGGAGCATCCAGTTGCCAGCACTCTTGCTCAGGTGAGGGGGAAGAAAATCCAGGCGTGCCAGGAGGGTGGAGAAACTGGGAGAAGGGGACAAAACCTGCTGGCGAGCCATGCCAGACACCGCTTTGCCAGGATCACATCAGCCCGTGCGCTGGCAAAGGCGCAGCAGATGCTGCCCAGGCCTTCCTTCTGCTGCTGCCCTGAAATACGCCATTCTGGAGCCTAACTTTGGGCCAAGAAAGCCCCACCACCACCCAAATGGGCTTTGGCTCTCTACGGATGCGTTTCTCAAGGGCTGCCACCTTAGCTGACTCCAATCAGACCCTTCCTTCCCCGCTTAATTCCCCCTGACATCAGCAATCCCTGTGTTCAGGGAGATGCTGCAAACATTCAGGCAGATTTTGTACATTCCCACCATACTCCCCAGGAAGGAGCTGCCAGTGCTGTGGCTCCCCTCACACTTTCCTTAACAGCAAAGAGCAATTGGGTTGGCAATAGTGAGAGAGAGAGAGGGAGAGACTATTCTGGGTTGTATAAAGTGTCTAACCATGTGTCTTCTCGAATGTGACTGAATTTCCATCCCATTCCCAAGACATTTCTGGAGGAAAACCAGAGGGAAATAGATGTTAGGCAGAGAGGTAGAAATAAGAAATGTCGAATTCTAGAGAGCCACACATTTATGCCACCCCTTTGGCCTGTAGAAAAGAGGAGCATTTCCCTCCAAGCTCTGCCTTGGCAGCCCGCCGCAGCCCACTGGCAAAGGCAGCCGTTTGCTCAGCTCTTGAGGCTTTGGAAGGATTTCCTTAGGCCGATAGATTTTTGTGCTGGATGCAGGCATTTCCAGCTTTCTGAGGGGAAGGAAACATTGAAACAGGATTCTTTGATTTCCAGGGCGTGGGCAAAGCCAAGAGGAGCAAAAGCCCCCCCAGAAAGGAGGAGGGGCAGACAGGGAAGAGAAGCCGCAAGAGGGCTGGCAGCGCCGAGTGTCCCTGCTGCCAACCGCGCCAGCCGCCCCGTTCGGCGGGAGGCCCCTTTCCCTGCGGCCAGTGCAAACGGTGCGCAACTTCCTGCTCCTTCTGCTCCAACCTGCGCCTTTGCACTAAAACAGGCTGACCCTTTGCAAAGGCGCCGCAGGGCAAGCTCACGCCACTTGCACCATCGCCCCTCGCAGCCCTGCTCAAGCGTACAACCCACCTCAAACCCAAACAGCTCCCTTCAAACCCAGCCTTCACAATCAAACCTTGCCATGCCCCAACCAGACACACTGCATCCAAGTAGCAGCAGATGCATCAAAGCTTCCTTTGATGCTGCTGATCAAATTCCAAATAGGATGCAACAAAAGGAGGAAGACATTTCAAGGCATTGAAACAAGAAAGGTTGGACTCATGGGCTGATCAATTCACAATGTGCCACTGCCCAAAAAGACAGAAATTTGGACTTAAACGGAGATCTTGGCGCTTGCTTCAATGGTGTGTACTAAATTGACCAATGTACTAAATTGACCAAATTTGTTTCCTATCTTCCAGGGTGTTTGAAACCATCAAGGAAAGGAACAAACACAGGAGAAGACATCGGCCTCGCAAGGAAGCAGAGCCTCTCCCCAAGAAGAAAAGACCAAATTAGACAAGGCTGCGGCTTGTCCAGGCCTAGCAAGGCTTAGGCGTCAATAGGACTAGTTAGGAATAGGACTGATTTTTACGCTTTTAGACTTGTTGAAATTCTACTTAGTTAGTTTACATGATAGGAATCTCCTTCATTTCTTAGTTAAGTTACATGCATATTATTCAAGATTCTTTAGTAGTATTAGATTTATCAGTACCTGCAAGACATTTAGTGTTAGTTACGATCCGTCTTTTACCATTTCACCTTTATTGAGACAGAATCTGTTTTTATCATTAAACCGTGTTTGTGCCACTTTGTCTTTTGGTCTGTGTGAAATCACTCCAGCAACGTTTGTTCCATTTGCCTGCTGTTGCAAACACAGCACACTCCCTGACAGGAGAATCTGGGCACGCACCACCTCCCCCAGGCACAGCCCCTTGCTCAGCTGGCAGGACTGGCAAAGTTGTGTCTCCTTTACTGCCAGGGAAAGAACGCGGGCGCTTCATCCTTTGACTACTAAACATCTCAGCTGCCAGTGGAAAGGGAGGCTTTGTTTAATTCAATCAATTGGATCTAAATGAGTGCTCTGCTCTCACCATCTTTTCTGCCTCAAAGCAACGGCTTTAGTCATTTTGTAGCCCAGCAACATAACTTTGTTTCATTTTGGGGGACTGATGGACCTGACCACCTTGGAGCACGTTTCTAGAACCCCTCCGATTCTATCACATTCATAACCACATGCACCACAAAGGTATCAGTCGTTCAGTTTCAGTTTCTCTTGAAAGGAACACTCTCCCGCCCTGGGCCTCCACCAATCTCCTCAGCTAAAGCAGAGCGGCTGGCATCATTATCCTCTCTCTGGCTTCCCACACTTCAGGTATTTGCAGCAAAGAAGAAGGAAAGTCCCTCTTTTATCTAGCCCAGCAAATGGCACTGCCCAGCAAGGCTTTGGTGGCAGGGGCTGTGCAGGGTGGAGAGGGGGCCAGGGAGGGGGCAATTGCCAGGCTGCTTCTGGGAAGCCCAGGCAAGCTTGCCCTTGTCTGATGGAGCCAGTGCAGCTGGCCTTTGGAGCCTACAAAGTGTCTGCCTTGCAGTGCCACTTGGTACAGCTGCCCCCTCACTTTGCTGCCCTGTGCGCAACATGCAGCTGGGAAGGAAGCAAGATGGGCACTGAAGCAAGATTTGCTTTGCCTTAACAATAGGCAGGAAAGCAGCAAAACTGGCTGGCTTTGGTCCTATCTGGCATCTAAGTATGAAAAGAAACGTGAAGGCCGTCAGTGTGGAAAGGTAATTCCGTCAGCGTTCCTGTCTTAGAGGAATCCCCGAGTCTTTTGAGACAAACACTTAGCTTCTCCAAGGGAGCTGCAAGAGGGATGTAGAAATTCTGCATTCATGTGTGCTGCAGAAATGCCACTGTGCTGTCCCTGTGTGTGTGTGTGTGTGTCCCCATCATTTCCGCTGAGAAACATTCTGTTTCTCCAAGTTTCAAGGAAGGAATGATGAGGTGAGAGACCAGCTCAGAGGCCCAAGGAGGGAAAACATCAAGTGACATAATTGGGCACCAAACGGAGATTTGACAAAGGGGGCAGCATGAACGCCTCCACTTTGAGAAGAAGCTTTGAAGTTGGCTCTCTGCTGAACAACTTGCACATTCCAGCTCCTCTCAGAGCTGGAGGAGAGCCTGTGGGAGGAGTCGTGCTTCTTCTCCAGGGCAGGAGATGAGCTCTGGGCCCTTGGACACAGCCAGCCTCCTGGGCACGTTCAGCTGGGGACACCTTGCAGAGAAGCAGCGAGGAGAGACACGCCTGTCCCTGCACTGCTTTTGCCCGTCTCCTCAGACCACGCAGGTCAAAAGGCCAATGGCAAGGGTCTCAGAGCAAGCTTGCAGCAGCAGAATTAAAAGGGGCAGAGGTAGCCCATGCCTGTTTGTGTGCCATGGCTCCCCTGGGGTTCTACATGGAATGTTGGGCTGTGCCCATGGCAACTGTCGTTGTCTCCTGCTCCTGCGGCCGTTGGTGGAACGCTGCTGGAGCAGCACTGGAGCAGCAGCTGCAGGATCAGCTCCTGGGCTGTCCCTGAGCAGCCGCCTCCTGCACTCAGCGCCACACCCGGCCTCTGCACCCACATCCTCGTCTCCCCGCCTGCCTCCAGGCATCCCCACAGCACTTGGGCACCGTCAAAGGTAAGAAAATCCCCGTTTGCCCTCAAAGCACTAACACAAGGCCACCAGGCTCCAGCTGCCTCTCCCACCAACCACGACACACAGCCTGCGTGCTCACTTTCCCCACACCAGCTTCCATGTCAAAGCGGGCTGCACCTTGCCAAGGAATCGTCTTGCCTCCCGGGCAAACACAGACACTTCCATAGAGGATGCAGAGAGCTGTCACAGTGCACTTGCAGATCCTCCTCCACAGATCACCTGCTTCAAAGTTCTTGGCACCCATTGCACTCCTAAACCCAGCTTTTGGTGACCCCAAAACAAATTGTTCATGGCTGAGGAGTTCAGGCCTTCAGTGTCAACAAATCCCTTTTATGCCCCGACTCAGCTCACACCTGCTCCAAAGCTGCAAAAACAAGAATGATGGCACTTCTCCTCTGGGACCCCTGTCATTCAGGCCATGCAAGCATTTGACCGGCCTTGTCCTCAAGCACAGGTGTTCAACTTCAAAAATCATCTGCTATCAGCAATCCTTATGTGCTTGCATAGTTACGTCTCTGATAGGAACATTCTCTTTTCCTATCGTATAGATACTTTCTTGCAATGCATGTAGGGCTGGTTCCGCCTCATGCTTAGGGGCAACTGGGAAATGCCATCTTCTCAAGAACACAATCACAGTATCAGAGAATTTTCTGGCTTGGAAGGGATTCTCAAAGATCACTGAGCCCAACTGCGGGGCAGCCTCAACAATCACACCCTGTGCCCAAGAGCGCTGTCCAAACAATTTTGGAGCTCAGTCAGCCTTGGTGCTGGGACCCCTTCCCTGGAGAGCCTGTTCCAGTCGCCAAGCACCCTCTGGCTGAAGAGCCTTTTCCTTCTATCCACCCTAAGCCTGCACTGGCACATCTTGCAGGCCAT
Organism: Zonotrichia albicollis; assembly: GCF_047830755.1. Classification (NCBI taxonomy): domain Eukaryota; kingdom Metazoa; phylum Chordata; class Aves; order Passeriformes; family Passerellidae; genus Zonotrichia; species Zonotrichia albicollis. Next base: position 39,605,173 of record NC_133860.1, read on the forward strand.
TCTCTAGGGTGTTCCCAGTGGCTCCAGGACTGAAGAGAGTAGTGCATGGCCTTCTGCTTCCCCTCCTCAGGAAGCTGCTGACTGCTAGAGGCTCCTGCCTAGGCAATTCCACCTCAAAAACATGGCAATGACAGCAAACAGAAAGGAGCTGGGACAGAGGAGCTCAGGCTTTGCAACCATGAGGATTAGAAGGAAGGCTACTGACACATCCTTGGCAGAACCATTTTTAACTGGAGCATTGTTTGGACCTTTTTCAGGTGGAAAGGAGAGGAACAATGAAAAGGAAAGCAAGAGCCAACAATCAGCCGTGAGTTTTGGCCTAGGGTTAAAGGGCAGCAAACTGGAGGAATGGCCAGGAGGAGAACTGCTCTTTCACACTCACGCTGGGATGGCTTCAAGCCTGTGCAGCCACAGGAAGGCTCTCTCGAGCACTTGCCTTTCTTACCTCCACCTCCTTCTTCCTTCAGACACATCAATGTTGGCAGCGACTTTCAGGCTGAGCTCCCAGAGCTGCAGAGCAGAGCACCAAGTGAGGATGAAGAGCCTGCAACCCTGCTCTGGAAGCCCTGGGGGGAAGATGACTCTGACATGGAAAAACCTGACAGAGGTAGCTTCTCTTCAAGCTTTTCTTCCACCCCTGACATACTTGGGTCTTTCAAAAGCTCCTTTTGCATAGAAAGGCAGCTTTTTGCAGCCTCTGCTTCTCTCCCTGTCTCGCCCATCTTCCCATCTACAAGTGTTAGAGGCAAGGAGAATGCTCTGCTTCTGCAGCAGAGCAGGAAAAAGAGCAAGCATCTTGCTCTCCAAATTGCTCAGGCCCATTTGCCACTGCAAGAGGGGAGACTGGCCTCCACTTCTTCTTACAGAAGCTGCTTTGAAGGGAGAGCCAGCACTGCGGGGGCCCTCGCTTCAGCTGGCCCTGCCTTTGCTCTCCTTTTCATGCTCTCCAAGCTGCTGCATTTAGCTCCCGGCCTTTCCTTGCGCCTTGCATGGCAACCTTTGCCCTTGCTGGCCTCAAGGCTGACTTTGGCTGGGTTTTTGTTGTGCTTGCAGTAAGAGAACTGCTGGACATGGCCAGCTCCCGTGGCATTCCCGGGGCAGCAGCTGACCTGGAGCGCGCCCTGCACTGCCTGCACCAGGCACGCGGCAGCGTTGCGGTAAGAAGCGGCTCTGTGGGCGCACACAAGAGGGCACAGGGAATGCACAAGGCCCGCCCACTGGGACAGCCTTTCCTGCCTGCTCCTTCAAGGAGTGTCTTTCTAGGGAGCAGAGCACTGGCTGCCTGCTGTGTCTCCTCCAGCTGCGTCAGGGCTGAGCCCAAAGGGCTCCAGCAGGGACAATCTCCCTCCTGCAGGCGGCGGCGCAAGGCCCTGCAGCCTGCTGCCTTGGAAATGGCCTGCCCGTCTGGGTTCTCTAAGACATTTGGAGGGGAAATTCCCACAAGCCTCAGTCAGCTGAGGCCATTCTGGCTGCAGCAGGAGCAAAATCATTACGTTGGTGAGCAAAATGCCACTCTTGGGGACCAGGATCAAAGGGCTGGGCAGCAAAAACTAGGCACTGGCATCAAATCCCAGGCTCTCACCCACATGGCATACAGTTGCTTGAATGTCTGAAGAGGCAAAGTAGCTGAAAGGCAGCATCTCTGATTTTTGGCTCATTTTGGATGTGGTGCGGTGGCTAAAGCCTTTTCCCCTTGGATCTTGCAGGAGGCTCTGGAGATGTTGCTCTCAGGGGGGCCTGCGACAACTCAAGGCCATCCCTTGGCCGATTATCATTACGCAGGTAAGCAAAGCAGAGCTTCTTCCTTCACTGGCAGATGCTGCCGTCCCCTTCATTGTTGTGGCAAGCGTTTCTGCTTTAACAAATTGGGCTTAACACCAGCACAAGGTCTTGTCTTCTCGGCGGGTGGGGAAAGCACCAGCATCTAGTCCTTCAGCTTGACTTGTTTTCCAGTCCTTTTCCCTGGGCAATGCCTGCTCTTGTCTTCATCACCTTCTCAGGGAGCAGACATGTACTCACACGTCAATGATGGCCTGCTACCATTTGCTTTTTGTGGCCACTGGGATCTACTTCATGTGGATCCAGGGATCCATTTTCCTGCTGCTTTTTATTGCCAGGCTCTGACAGATGGACACCTGAGGAGAAGGACTCCTTCCAAAAGGCTTTCCACACCTATGGCAAGGATTTCCATCTCATCCAGAAGCAGGTAAAGCCGCAGGACATTCTTTACCTGAGCAGATCATCACCAGCAAAGCTTGCTTATGTCTGCTAACAAGCACTGGCCTTCAGTCTCTCTCTTCTCAAGTACCAAAACTGTTCAAGTAGTAACAAAACAGGACATCAAAGGCCTGTGTGAAAAGGATGATCCTGTCTCTCCAGCCCTTTTCTCCAAGCTCTTTTGGAAGATAAAGCTTTATTCTCTCAGACTTTTTGCGCAATTCTGCTGCTGCTTCCACAAGACATTGTGCTGGCATGACTGCAGTGAAGCCGGGAAAGAAGAGCTGTGCTAGATGCATTTCTTGTTGATCTGTGCATTACGTCTGTTGCCACGTAGCATGATACACGGTTTACTACATTGCATGATGCCTCTCTTTCTCCATGTTGATTTCATTTTACACCCTCCTCCATTTACTTCATGATTTTACTTCCTAGTTTACTCCATCTTCTACTTTTTCCCCAATGCACCCTACCAAGGAATTTTAGATTCCTTCTTTTTCCCTTCCCAACAGATCCAGACTAAGACCGTGGCACAGTGTGTGGAGTACTACTACACCTGGAAAAAGGAGCATCCAGTTGCCAGCACTCTTGCTCAGGTGAGGGGGAAGAAAATCCAGGCGTGCCAGGAGGGTGGAGAAACTGGGAGAAGGGGACAAAACCTGCTGGCGAGCCATGCCAGACACCGCTTTGCCAGGATCACATCAGCCCGTGCGCTGGCAAAGGCGCAGCAGATGCTGCCCAGGCCTTCCTTCTGCTGCTGCCCTGAAATACGCCATTCTGGAGCCTAACTTTGGGCCAAGAAAGCCCCACCACCACCCAAATGGGCTTTGGCTCTCTACGGATGCGTTTCTCAAGGGCTGCCACCTTAGCTGACTCCAATCAGACCCTTCCTTCCCCGCTTAATTCCCCCTGACATCAGCAATCCCTGTGTTCAGGGAGATGCTGCAAACATTCAGGCAGATTTTGTACATTCCCACCATACTCCCCAGGAAGGAGCTGCCAGTGCTGTGGCTCCCCTCACACTTTCCTTAACAGCAAAGAGCAATTGGGTTGGCAATAGTGAGAGAGAGAGAGGGAGAGACTATTCTGGGTTGTATAAAGTGTCTAACCATGTGTCTTCTCGAATTTGACTGAATTTCCATCCCATTCCCAAGACATTTCTGGAGGAAAACCAGAGGGAAATAGATGTTAGGCAGAGAGGTAGAAATAAGAAATGTCGAATTCTAGAGAGCCACACATTTATGCCACCCCTTTGGCCTGTAGAAAAGAGGAGCATTTCCCTCCAAGCTCTGCCTTGGCAGCCCGCCGCAGCCCACTGGCAAAGGCAGCCGTTTGCTCAGCTCTTGAGGCTTTGGAAGGATTTCCTTAGGCCGATAGATTTTTGTGCTGGATGCAGGCATTTCCAGCTTTCTGAGGGGAAGGAAACATTGAAACAGGATTCTTTGATTTCCAGGCCGTGGGCAAAGCCAAGAGGAGCAAAAGCCCCCCCAGAAAGGAGGAGGGGCAGACAGGGAAGAGAAGCCGCAAGAGGGCTGGCAGCGCCGAGTGTCCCTGCTGCCAACCGCGCCAGCCGCCCCGTTCGGCGGGAGGCCCCTTTCCCTGCGGCCAGTGCAAACGGTGCGCAACTTCCTGCTCCTTCTGCTCCAACCTGCGCCTTTGCACTAAAACAGGCTGACCCTTTGCAAAGGCGCCGCAGGGCAAGCTCACGCCACTTGCACCATCGCCCCTCGCAGCCCTGCTCAAGCGTACAACCCACCTCAAACCCAAACAGCTCCCTTCAAACCCAGCCTTCACAATCAAACCTTGCCATGCCCCAACCAGACACACTGCATCCAAGTAGCAGCAGATGCATCAAAGCTTCCTTTGATGCTGCTGATCAAATTCCAAATAGGATGCAACAAAAGGAGGAAGACATTTCAAGGCATTGAAACAAGAAAGGTTGGACTCATGGGCTGATCAATTCACAATGTGCCACTGCCCAAAAAGACAGAAATTTGGACTTAAACGGAGATCTTGGCGCTTGCTTCAATGGTGTGTACTAAATTGACCAATGTACTAAATTGACCAAATTTGTTTCCTATCTTCCAGGGTGTTTGAAACCATCAAGGAAAGGAACAAACACAGGAGAAGACATCGGCCTCGCAAGGAAGCAGAGCCTCTCCCCAAGAAGAAAAGACCAAATTAGACAAGGCTGCGGCTTGTCCAGGCCTAGCAAGGCTTAGGCGTCAATAGGACTAGTTAGGAATAGGACTGATTTTTACGCTTTTAGACTTGTTGAAATTCTACTTAGTTAGTTTACATGATAGGAATCTCCTTCATTTCTTAGTTAAGTTACATGCATATTATTCAAGATTCTTTAGTAGTATTAGATTTATCAGTACCTGCAAGACATTTAGTGTTAGTTACGATCCGTCTTTTACCATTTCACCTTTATTGAGACAGAATCTGTTTTTATCATTAAACCGTGTTTGTGCCACTTTGTCTTTTGGTCTGTGTGAAATCACTCCAGCAACGTTTGTTCCATTTGCCTGCTGTTGCAAACACAGCACACTCCCTGACAGGAGAATCTGGGCACGCACCACCTCCCCCAGGCACAGCCCCTTGCTCAGCTGGCAGGACTGGCAAAGTTGTGTCTCCTTTACTGCCAGGGAAAGAACGCGGGCGCTTCATCCTTTGACTACTAAACATCTCAGCTGCCAGTGGAAAGGGAGGCTTTGTTTAATTCAATCAATTGGATCTAAATGAGTGCTCTGCTCTCACCATCTTTTCTGCCTCAAAGCAACGGCTTTAGTCATTTTGTAGCCCAGCAACATAACTTTGTTTCATTTTGGGGGACTGATGGACCTGACCACCTTGGAGCACGTTTCTAGAACCCCTCCGATTCTATCACATTCATAACCACATGCACCACAAAGGTATCAGTCGTTCAGTTTCAGTTTCTCTTGAAAGGAACACTCTCCCGCCCTGGGCCTCCACCAATCTCCTCAGCTAAAGCAGAGCGGCTGGCATCATTATCCTCTCTCTGGCTTCCCACACTTCAGGTATTTGCAGCAAAGAAGAAGCAAAGTCCCTCTTTTATCTAGCCCAGCAAATGGCACTGCCCAGCAAGCCTTTGGTGGCAGGGGCTGTGCAGGGTGGAGAGGGGGCCAGGGAGGGGGCAATTGCCAGGCTGCTTCTGGGAAGCCCAGGCAAGCTTGCCCTTGTCTGATGGAGCCAGTGCAGCTGGCCTTTGGAGCCTACAAAGTGTCTGCCTTGCAGTGCCACTTGGTACAGCTGCCCCCTCACTTTGCTGCCCTGTGCGCAACATGCAGCTGGGAAGGAAGCAAGATGGGCACTGAAGCAAGATTTGCTTTGCCTTAACAATAGGCAGGAAAGCAGCAAAACTGGCTGGCTTTGGTCCTATCTGGCATCTAAGTATGAAAAGAAACGTGAAGGCCGTCAGTGTGGAAAGGTAATTCCGTCAGCGTTCCTGTCTTAGAGGAATCCCCGAGTCTTTTGAGACAAACACTTAGCTTCTCCAAGGGAGCTGCAAGAGGGATGTAGAAATTCTGCATTCATGTGTGCTGCAGAAATGCCACTGTGCTGTCCCTGTGTGTGTGTGTGTGTGTCCCCATCATTTCCGCTGAGAAACATTCTGTTTCTCCAAGTTTCAAGGAAGGAATGATGAGGTGAGAGACCAGCTCAGAGGCCCAAGGAGGGAAAACATCAAGTGACATAATTGGGCACCAAACGGAGATTTGACAAAGGGGGCAGCATGAACGCCTCCACTTTGAGAAGAAGCTTTGAAGTTGGCTCTCTGCTGAACAACTTGCACATTCCAGCTCCTCTCAGAGCTGGAGGAGAGCCTGTGGGAGGAGTCGTGCTTCTTCTCCAGGGCAGGAGATGAGCTCTGGGCCCTTGGACACAGCCAGCCTCCTGGGCACGTTCAGCTGGGGACACCTTGCAGAGAAGCAGCGAGGAGAGCCACGCCTGTCCCTGCACTGCTTTTGCCCGTCTCCTCAGACCACGCAGGTCAAAAGGCCAATGGCAAGGGTCTCAGAGCAAGCTTGCAGCAGCAGAATTAAAAGGGGCAAAGGTAGCCCATGCCTGTTTGTGTGCCATGGCTCCCCTGGGGTTCTACATGGAATGTTGGGCTGTGCCCATGGCAACTGTCGTTGTCTCCTGCTCCTGCGGCCGTTGGTGGAACGCTGCTGGAGCAGCACTGGAGCAGCAGCTGCAGGATCAGCTCCTGGGCTGTCCCTGAGCAGCCGCCTCCTGCACTCAGCGCCACACCCGGCCTCTGCACCCACATCCTCGTCTCCCCGCCTGCCTCCAGGCATCCCCACAGCACTTGGGCACCGTCAAAGGTAAGAAAATCCCCGTTTGCCCTCAAAGCACTAACACAAGGCCACCAGGCTCCAGCTGCCTCTCCCACCAACCACGACACACAGCCTGCGTGCTCACTTTCCCCACACCAGCTTCCATGTCAAAGCGGGCTGCACCTTGCCAAGGAATCGTCTTGCCTCCCGGGCAAACACAGACACTTCCATAGAGGATGCAGAGAGCTGTCACAGTGCACTTGCAGATCCTCCTCCACAGATCACCTGCTTCAAAGTTCTTGGCACCCATTGCACTCCTAAACCCAGCTTTTGGTGACCCCAAAACAAATTGTTCATGGCTGAGGAGTTCAGGCCTTCAGTGTCAACAAATCCCATTATGCCCTGACTCAGCTCACACCTGCTCCAAAGCTGCAAAAACAAGAATGATGGCACTTCTCCTCTGGGACCCCTGTCATTCAGGCCATGCAAGCATTTGACCGGCCTTGTCCTCAAGCACAGGTGTTCAACTTCAAAAATCATCTGCTATCAGCAATCCTTATGTGCTTGCATAGTTACGTCTCTGATAGGAACATTCTCTTTTCCTATCGTATAGATACTTTTTTGCAATGCATGTAGGGCTGGTTCCGCCTCATGCTCAGGGGCAACTGGGAAATGCCGTCTTCTCAAGAACACACTCACAGTATCAGAGAATTTTCTGGCTTGGAAGGGATTCTCAAAGATCACTGAGCCCAACTGCGGGGCAGCCTCAACAATCACACCCTGTGCCCAAGAGCGCTGTCCAAACAATTTTGGAGCTCCGTCAGCCTTGGTGCTGGGACCTCTTTCCTGGACAGCCTCTTCCAGTGGCCAAGCACCCTCTGGCTCTGAAGAGCCTTTTCCTTCTATCCACCCTAAGCCTGCACTGGCACATCTTGCAGGCCATTCTCTTGGGTGTTCCCAGTGGCTCCAGGACTGAAGAGAGTAGTGCATGGCCTTCTGCTTCCCCTCCTCAGGAAGCTGCTGACTGCTAGAGGCTCCTGCCTAGGCAATTCCACCTCAAAAACATGGCAATGACAGCAAACAGAAAGGAGCTGGGACAGAGGAGCTCAGGCTTTGCAACCATGAGGATCAGAAGGAAGGCTACTGACACATCCTTGGCAGAACCATTTTTAACTGGAGCATTGTTTGGACCTTTTTCAGGTGGAAAGGAGAGGAACAATGAAAAGGAAAGCAAGAGCCAACAATCAGCCGTGAGTTTTGGCCTAGGGTTAAAGGGCAGCAAACTGGAGGAATGGCCAGGAGGAGAACTGCTCTTTCACACTCACGCTGGGATGGCTTCAAGCCTGTGCAGCCACAGGAAGGCTCTCTCGAGCACTTGCCTTTCTTACCTCCACCTCCTTCTTCCTTCAGACACATCAATGTTGGCAGCGACTTTCAGGCTGAGCTCCCAGAGCTGCAGAGCAGAGCACCAAGTGAGGATGAAGAGCCTGCAACCCTGGTCTGGAAGCCCTGGGGGGAAGATGACTCTGACATGGAAAAACCTGACAGAGGTAGCTTCTCTTCAAGCTTTTCTTCCACCCCTGACATACTTGGGTCTTTCAAAAGCTCCTTTTGCATAGAAAGGCAGCTTTTTGCAGCCTCTGCTTCTCTCCCTGTCTCGCCCATCTTCCCATCTACAAGTGTTAGAGGCAAGGAGAATGCTCTGCTTCTGCAGCAGAGCAGGAAAAAGAGCAAGCATCTTGCTCTCCAAATTGCTCAGGCCCATTTGCCACTGCAAGAGGGGAGATTGGCCTCCACTTCTTCTTACAGAAGCTGCTTTGAAGGGAGAGCCAGCACTGCGGGGGCCCTCGCTTCAGCTGGCCCTGCCTTTGCTCTCCTTTTCATGCTCTCCAAGCTGCTGCATTTAGCTCCCGGCCTTTCCTTGCGCCTTGCATGGCAACCTTTGCCCTTGCTGGCCTCAAGGCTGACTTTGGCTGGGTTTTTGTTGTGCTTGCAGTAAGAGAACTGCTGGACATGGCCAGCTCCCGTGGCATTCCCGGGGCAGCAGCTGACCTGGAGCGCGCCCTGCACTGCCTGCACCAGGCACGCGGCAGCGTTGCGGTAAGAAGCGGCTCTGTGGGCGCACACAAGAGGGCACAGGGAATGCACAAGGCCCGCCCACTGGGACAGCCTTTCCTGCCTGCTCCTTCAAGGAGTGTCTTTCTAGGGAGCAGAGCACTGGCTGCCTGCTGTGTCTCCTCCAGCGGCGTCAGGGCTGAGCCCAAAGGGCTCCAGCAGGGACAATCTCCCTCCTGCAGGCGGCGGCGCAAGGCCCTGCAGCCTGCTGCCTTGGAAATGGCCTGCCCGTCTGGGTTCTCTAAGACATTTGGAGGGGAAATTCCCACAAGCCTCAGTCAGCTGAGGCCATTCTGGCTGCAGCAGGAGCAAAATCATTACGTTGGTGAGCAAAATGTCACTCTTGGGGACCAGGATCAAAGGGCTGGGCAGCAAAAACTAGGCACTGGCATCAAATCCCAGGCTCTCACCCACATGGCATACAGTTGCTTGAATGTCTGAAGAGGCAAAGTAGCTGAAAGGCAGCATCTCTGATTTTTGGCTCATTTTGGATGTGGTGCGGTGGCTAAAGCCTTTTCCCCTTGGATCTTGCAGGAGGCTCTGGAGATGTTGCTCTCAGGGGGGCCTGCGACAACTCAAGGCCATCCCTTGGCCGATTATCATTACGCAGGTAAGCAAAGCAGAGCTTCTTCCTTCACTGGCAGATGCTGCCGTCCCCTTCATTGTTGTGGCAAGCGTTTCTGCTTTAACAAATTGGGCTTAACACCAGCACAAGGTCTTGTCTTCTCGGCGGGTGGGGAAAGCACCAGCATCTAGTCCTTCAGCTTGACTTGTTTTCCAGTCCTTTTCCCTGGGCAATGCCTGCTCTTGTCTTCATCACCTTCTCAGGGAGCAGACATGTACTCACACGTCAATGATGGCCTGCTACCATTTGCTTTTTGTGGCCACTGGGATCTACTTCATGTGGATCCAGGGATCCATTTACCTGCTGCTTTTTATTGCCAGGCTCTGACAGATGGACACCTGAGGAGAAGGACTCCTTCCAAAAGGCTTTCCACACCTATGGCAAGGATTTCCATCTCATCCAGAAGCAGGTAAAGCCGCAGGACATTCTTTACCTGAGCAGATCATCACCAGCAAAGCTTGCTTATGTCTGCTAACAAGCACTGGCCTTCAGTCTCTCTCTTCTCAAGTACCAAAACTGTTCAAGTAGTAACAAAACAGGACATCAAAGGCCTGTGTGAAAAGGATGATCCTGTCTCTCCAGCCCTTTTCTCCAAGCTCTTTTGGAAGATAAAGCTTTATTCTCTCAGACTTTTTGCGCAATTCTGCTGCTGCTTCCACAAGACATTGTGCTGGCATGACTGCAGTGAAGCCGGGAAAGAAGAGCTGTGCTAGATGCATTTCTTGTTGATCTGTGCATTACGTCTGTTGCCACGTAGCATGATACACGGTTTACTACATTGCATGATGCCTCTCTTTCTCCATGTTGATTTCATTTTACACCCTCCTCCATTTACTTCATGATTTTACTTCCTAGTTTACTCCATCTTCTACTTTTTCCCCAATGCACCCTACCAAGGAATTTTAGATTCCTTCTTTTTCCCTTCCCAACAGATCCAGACTAAGACCGTGGCACAGTGTGTGGAGTACTACTACACCTGGAAAAAGGAGCATCCAGTTGCCAGCACTCTTGCTCAGGTGAGGGGGAAGAAAATCCAGGCGTGCCAGGAGGGTGGAGAAACTGGGAGAAGGGGACAAAACCTGCTGGCGAGCCATGCCAGACACCGCTTTGCCAGGATCACATCAGCCCGTGCGCTGGCAAAGGCGCAGCAGATGCTGCCCAGGCCTTCCTTCTGCTGCTGCCCTGAAATACGCCATTCTGGAGCCTAACTTTGAGCCAAGAAAGCCACACCACCACCCAAATGGGCTTTGGCTCTCTACGGATGCGTTTCTCAAGGGCTGCCACCTTAGCTGACTCCAATCAGACCCTTCCTTCCCCGCTTAATTCCCCCTGACATCAGCAATCCCTGTGTTCAGGGAGATGCTGCAAACATTCAGGCAGATTTTGTACATTCCCACCATACTCCCCAGGAAGGAGCTGCCAGTGCTGTGGCTCCCCTCACACTTTCCTTAACAGCAAAGAGCAATTGGGTTGGCAATAGTGAGAGAGAGAGAGGGAGAGACTATTCTGGGTTGTATAAAGTGTCTAACCATGTGTCTTCTCGAATTTGACTGAATTTCCATCCCATTCCCAAGACATTTCTGGAGGAAAACCAGAGGGAAATAGATGTTAGGCAGAGAGGTAGAAATAAGAAATGTCGAATTCTAGAGAGCCACACATTTATGCCACCCCTTTGGCCTGTGGAAAAGAGGAGCATTTCCCTCCAAGCTCTGCCTTGGCAGCCCGCCGCAGCCCACTGGCAAAGGCAGCCGTTTGCTCAGCTCTTGAGGCTTTGGAAGGATTTCCTTAGGCCGATAGATTTTTGTGCTGGATGCAGGCATTTCCAGCTTTCTGAGGGGAAGGAAACATTGAAACAGGATTCTTTGATTTCCAGGGCGTGGGCAAAGCCAAGAGGAGCAAAAGCCCCCCCAGAAAGGAGGAGGGGCAGACAGGGAAGAGAAGCCGCAAGAGGGCTGGCAGCGCCGAGTGTCCCTGCTGCCAACCGCGCCAGCCGCCCCGTTCGGCGGGAGGCCCCTTTCCCTGCGGCCAGTGCAAACGGTGCGCAACTTCCTGCTCCTTCTGCTCCAACCTGCGCCTTTGCACTAAAACAGGCTGACCCTTTGCAAAGGCGCCGCAGGGCAAGCTCACGCCACTTGCACCATCGCCCCTCGCAGCCCTGCTCAAGCGTACAACCTACCTCAAACCCAAACAGCTCCCTTCAAACCCAGCCTTCACAATCAAACCTTGCCATGCCCCAACCAGACACACTGCATCCAAGTAGGAGCAGATGCATCAAAGCTTCCTTTGATGCTGCTGATCAAATTCCAAATAGGATGCAACAAAAGGAGGAAGACATTTCAAGGCATTGAAACAAGAAAGGTTGGACTCATGGGCTGATCAATTCACAATGTGCCACTGCCCAAAAAGACAGAAATTTGGACTTAAACGGAGATCTTGGCGCTTGCTTCAATGGTGTGTACTAAATTGACCAATGTACTAAATTGACCAAGTTTGTTTCCTATCTTCCAGGGTGTTTGAAACCATCAAGGAAAGGAACAAACACAGGAGAAGACATCGGCCTCGCAAGGAAGCAGAGCCTCTCCCCAAGAAGAAAAGACCAAATTAGACAAGGCTGCGGCTTGTCCAGGCCTAGCAAGGCTTAGGCGTCAATAGGACTAGTTAGGAATAGGACTGATTTTTACGCTTTTAGACTTGTTGAAATTCTACTTAGTTAGTTTACATGATAGGAATCTCCTTCATTTCTTAGTTAAGTTACATGCATATTATTCAAGATTCTTTAGTAGTATTAGATTTATCAGTACCTGCAAGACATTTAGTGTTAGTTACGATCCGTCTTTTACCATTTCACCTTTATTGAGACAGGATCTGTTTTTATCATTAAACCGTGTTTGTTCCACTTTGTCTTTTGGTCTGTGTGAAATCACTCCAGCAACGTTTGTTCCATTTGCCTGCTGTTGCAAACACAGCACACTCCCTGACAGGAGAATCTGGGCACGCACCACCTCCCCCAGGCACAGCCCCTTGCTCAGCTGGCAGGACTGGCAAAGTTGTGTCTCCTTTACTGCCAGGGAAAGAACGCGGGCGCTTCATCCTTTGACTACTAAACATCTCAGCTGCCAGTGGAAAGGGAGGCTTTGTTTAATTCAATCAATTGGATCTAAATGAGTGCTCTGCTCTCACCATCTTTTCTGCCTCAAAGCAACGGCTTTAGTCATTTTGTAGCCCAGCAACATAACTTTGTTTCATTTTGGGGGACTGATGGACCTGACCACCTTGGAGCACGTTTCTAGAACCCCTCCGATTCTATCACATTCATAACCACATGCACCACAAAGGTATCAGTAGTCCAGTTTCAGTTTCTCTTGAAAGGAACACTCTCCCGCCCTGGGCCTCCACCAATCTCCTCAGCTAAAGCAGAGCGGCTGGCATCATTATCCTCTCTCTGGCTTCCCACACTTCAGGTATTTGCAGCAAAGAAGAAGCAAAGTCCCTCTTTTATCTAGCCCAGCAAATGGCACTGCCCAGCAAGGCTTTGGTGGCAGGGGCTGTGCAGGGTGGAGAGGGGGCCAGGGAGGGGGCAATTGCCAGGCTGCTTCTGGGAAGCGCAGGCAAGCTTGCCCTTGTCTGATGGAGCCAGTGCAGCTGGCCTTTGGAGCCTACAAAGTGTCTGCCTTGCAGTGCCACTTGGTACAGCTGCCCCCTCACTTTGCTGCCCTGTGGGCAACATGCAGCTGGGAAGGAAGCAAGATGGGCACTGAAGCAAGATTTGCTTTGCCTTAACAATAGGCAGGAAAGCAGCAAAACTGGCTGGCTTTGGTCCTATCTGGCATCTAAGTATGAAAAGAAACGTGAAGGCCGTCAGTGTGGAAAGGTAATTCCGTCAGCGTTCCTGTCTTAGAGGAATCCCCGAGTCTTTTGAGACAAACACCTAGCTTCTCCAAGGGAGCTGCAAGAGGGATGTAGAAATTCTGCATTCATGTGTGCTGCAGAAATGCCACTGTGCTGTCCCTGTGTGTGTGTGTGTGTGTCCCCATCATTTCCCCTGAGAAACATTCTGTTTCTCCAAGTTTCAGGGAAGGAATGATGAGGTGAGAGACCAGCTCAGAGGCCCAAGGAGGGAAAACATCAAGTGACATAATTGGGCACCAAACGGAGATTTGACAAAGGGGGCAGCATGAATGCCTCCACTTTGAGAGGAAGCTTTGAAGTTGGCTCTCTGCTGAACAACTTGCACATTCCAGCTCCTCTCAGAGCTGGAGGAGAGCCTGTGGGAGAAGTCGTGCTGCTTCTCCAGGGCAGGAGATGAGCTCTGGGCCCTTGGACACAGCCAGCCTCCTGGGCACGTTCAGCTGGGGACACCTTGCAGAGAAGCAGCGAGGAGAGACACGCCTGTCCCTGCACTGATTTAGCCCGTCTCCTCAGGCCACACAGGTCAAAAGGCCAATGGCAAGGGTCTCAGAGCAAGCTTGCAGCAGCAGAAGTAAAAGGGGCAAAGGTAGCCCATGCCTGTTTGTGTGCCATGGCTCCACTGGGGTTCTACATGGAATGTTGGGCTGTGCCCATGGCAACTGTCGTTGTCTCCTGCTCCTGCGGCCGTTGGTGGAACGCTGCTGGAGCAGCACTGGAGCAGCAGCTGCAGGATCAGCTCCTGGGCTGTCCCTGAGCAGCCGCCTCCTGCACTCAGCGCCACACCCGGCCTCTGCACCCACATCCTCGTCTCCCCGCCTGCCTCCAGGCATCCCCACAGCACTTGGGCACCGTCAAAGGTAAGAAAATCCCCGTTTGCCCTCAAAGCACTAACACAAGGCCACCAGGCTCCAGCTGCCTCTCCCACCAACCACGACACACAGCCTGCGTGCTCACTTTCCCCACACCAGCTTCCATGTCAAAGCGGGCTGCACCTTGCCAAGGAATCGTCTTGCCTCCCGGGCAAACACAGACACTTCCATAGAGGATGCAGAGAGCTGTCACAGTGCACTTGCAGATCCTCCTCCACAGATCACCTGCTTCAAAGTTCTTGGCACCCATTGCACTCCTAAACCCAGCTTTTGGTGACCCCAAAACAAATTGTTCATGGCTGAGGAGTTCAGGCCTTCAGTGTCAACAAATCCCATTATGCCCTGACTCAGCTCACACCTGCTCCAAAGCTGCAAAAACAAGAATGATGGCACTTCTCCTCTGGGACCCCTGTCATTCAGGCCATGCAAGCATTTGACCGGCCTTGTCCTCAAGCACAGGTGTTCAACTTCAAAAATCATCTGCTATCAGCAATCCTTATGTGCTTGCATAGTTACGTCTCTGATAGGAACATTCTCTTTTCCTATCGTATAGATACTTTTTTGCAATGCATGTAGGGCTGGTTCCGCCTCATGCTTAGGGGCAACTGGGAAATGCCATCTTCTCAAGAACACACTCACAGTATCAGAGAATTTTCTGGCTTGGAAGGGATTCTCAAAGATCACTGAGCCCAACTGCGGGGCAGCCTCAACAATCACACCCTGTGCCCAAGAGCGCTGTCCAAACAATTTTGGAGCTCCGTCAGCCTTGGTGCTGGGACCTCTTTCCTGGACAGCCTCTTCCAGTGGCCAAGCACCCTCTGGCTCTGAAGAGCCTTTTCCTTCTATCCACCCTAAGCCTGCACTGGCACATCTTGCAGGCCATTCTCTTGGGTGTTCCCAGTGGCTCCAGGACTGAAGAGAGTAGTGCATGGCCTTCTGCTTCCCCTCCTCAGGAAGCTGCTGACTGCTAGAGGCTCCTGCCTAGGCAATTCCACCTCAAAAACATGGCAATGACAGCAAACAGAAAGGAGCTGGGACAGAGGAGCTCAGGCTTTGCAACCATGAGGATCAGAAGGAAGGCTACTGACACATCCTTGGCAGAACCATTTTTAACTGGAGCATTGTTTGGACCTTTTTCAGGTGGAAAGGAGAGGAACAATGAAAAGGAAAGCAAGAGCCAACAATCAGCCGTGAGTTTTGGCCTAGGGTTAAAGGGCAGCAAACTGGAGGAATGGCCAGGAGGAGAACTGCTCTTTCACACTCACGCTGGGATGGCTTCAAGCCTGTGCAGCCACAGGAAGGCTCTCTCGAGCACTTGCCTTTCTTACCTCCACCTCCTTCTTCCTTCAGACACATCAATGTTGGCAGCGACTTTCAGGCTGAGCTCCCAGAGCTGCAGAGCAGAGCACCAAGTGAGGATGAAGAGCCTGCAACCCTGGTCTGGAAGCCCTGGGGGGAAGATGACTCTGACATGGAAAAACCTGACAGAGGTAGCTTCTCTTCAAGCTTTTCTTCCACCCCTGACATACTTGGGTCTTTCAAAAGCTCCTTTTGCATAGAAAGGCAGCTTTTTGCAGCCTCTGCTTCTCTCCCTGTCTCGCCCATCTTCCCATCTACAAGTGTTAGAGGCAAGGAGAATGCTCTGCTTCTGCAGCAGAGCAGGAAAAAGAGCAAGCATCTTGCTCTCCAAATTGCTCAGGCCCATTTGCCACTGCAAGAGGGGAGATTGGCCTCCACTTCTTCTTACAGAAGCTGCTTTGAAGGGAGAGCCAGCACTGCGGGGGCCCTCGCTTCAGCTGGCCCTGCCTTTGCTCTCCTTTTCATGCTCTCCAAGCTGCTGCATTTAGCTCCCGGCCTTTCCTTGCGCCTTGCATGGCAACCTTTGCCCTTGCTGGCCTCAAGGCTGACTTTGGCTGGGTTTTTGTTGTGCTTGCAGTAAGAGAACTGCTGGACATGGCCAGCTCCCGTGGCATTCCCGGGGCAGCAGCTGACCTGGAGCGCGCCCTGCACTGCCTGCACCAGGCACGCGGCAGCGTTGCGGTAAGAAGCGGCTCTGTGGGCGCACACAAGAGGGCACAGGGAATGCACAAGGCCCGCCCACTGGGACAGCCTTTCCTGCCTGCTCCTTCAAGGAGTGTCTTTCTAGGGAGCAGAGCACTGGCTGCCTGCTGTGTCTCCTCCAGCTGCGTCAGGGCTGAGCCCAAAGGGCTCCAGCAGGGACAATCTCCCTCCTGCAGGTGGCGGCGCAAGGCCCTGCAGCCTGCTGCCTTGGAAATGGCCTGCCCGTCTGGGTTCTCTAAGACATTTGGAGGGGAAATTCCCACAAGCCTCAGTCAGCTGAGGCCATTCTGGCTGCAGCAGGAGCAAAATCATTACGTTGGTGAGCAAAATGTCACTCTTGGGGACCAGGATCAAAGGGCTGGGCAGCAAAAACTAGGCACTGGCATCAAATCCCAGGCTCTCACCCACATGGCATACAGTTGCTTGAATGTCTGAAGAGGCAAAGTAGCTGAAAGGCAGCATCTCTGATTTTTGGCTCATTTTGGATGTGGTGCGGTGGCTAAAGCCTTTTCCCCTTGGATCTTGCAGGAGGCTCTGGAGATGTTGCTCTCAGGGGGGCCTGCAACAACTCAAGGCCATCCCTTGGCCGATTATCATTACGCAGGTAAGCAAAGCAGAGCTTCTTCCTTCACTGGCAGATGCTGCCGTCCCCTTCATTGTTGTGGCAAGCGTTTCTGCTTTAACAAATTGGGCTTAACACCAGCACAAGGTCTTGTCTTCTCGGCGGGTGGGGAAAGCACCAGCATCTAGTCCTTCAGCTTGACTTGTTTTCCAGTCCTTTTCCCTGGGCAATGCCTGCTCTTGTCTTCATCACCTTCTCAGGGAGCAGACATGTACTCACACGTCAATGATGGCCTGCTACCATTTGCTTTTTGTGGCCACTGGGATCTACTTCATGTGGATCCAGGGATCCATTTACCTGCTGCTTTTTATTGCCAGGCTCTGACAGATGGACACCTGAGGAGAAGGACTCCTTCCAAAAGGCTTTCCACACCTATGGCAAGGATTTCCATCTCATCCAGAAGCAGGTAAAGCCGCAGGACATTCTTTACCTGAGCAGATCATCACCAGCAAAGCTTGCTTATGTCTGCTAACAAGCACTGGCCTTCAGTCTCTCTCTTCTCAAGTACCAAAACTGTTCAAGTAGTAACAAAACAGGACATCAAAGGCCTGTGTGAAAAGGATGATCCTGTCTCTCCAGCCCTTTTCTCCAAGCTCTTTTGGAAGATAAAGCTTTATTCTCTCAGACTTTTTGCGCAATTCTGCTGCTGCTTCCACAAGACATTGTGCTGGCATGACTGCAGTGAAGCCGGGAAAGAAGAGCTGTGCTAGATGCATTTCTTGTTGATCTGTGCATTACGTCTGTTGCCACGTAGCATGATACACGGTTTACTACATTGCATGATGCCTCTCTTTCTCCATGTTGATTTCATTTTACACCCTCCTCCATTTACTTCATGATTTTACTTCCTAGTTTACTCCATCTTCTACTTTTTCCCCAATGCACCCTACCAAGGAATTTTAGATTCCTTCTTTTTCCCTTCCCAACAGATCCAGACTAAGACCGTGGCACAGTGTGTGGAGTACTACTACACCTGGAAAAAGGAGCATCCAGTTGCCAGCACTCTTGCTCAGGTGAGGGGGAAGAAAATCCAGGCGTGCCAGGAGGGTGGAGAAACTGGGAGAAGGGGACAAAACCTGCTGGCGAGCCATGCCAGACACCGCTTTGCCAGGATCACATCAGCCCGTGCGCTGGCAAAGGCGCAGCAGATGCTGCCCAGGCCTTCCTTCTGCTGCTGCCCTGAAATACGCCATTCTGGGGCCTAACTTTGAGCCAAGAAAGCCCCACCACCACCCAAATGGGCTTTGGCTCTCTACGGATGCGTTTCTCAAGGGCTGCCACCTTAGCTGACTCCAATCAGACCCTTCCTTCCCCGCTTAATTCCCCCTGACATCAGCAATCCCTGTGTTCAGGGAGATGCTGCAAACATTCAGGCAGATTTTGTACATTCCCACCATACTCCCCAGGAAGGAGCTGCCAGTGCTGTGGCTCCCCTCACACTTTCCTTAACAGCAAAGAGCAATTGGGTTGGCAATAGTGAGAGAGAGAGAGGGAGAGACTATTCTGGGTTGTATAAAGTGTCTAACCATGTGTCTTCTCGAATTTGACTGAATTTCCATCCCATTCCCAAGACATTACTGGAGGAAAACTAGAGGGAAATAGATGTTAGGCAGAGAGGTAGAAATAAGAAATGTCGAATTCTAGAGAGCCACACATTTATGCCACCCCTTTGGCCTGTGGAAAAGAGGAGCATTTCCCTCCAAGCTCTGCCTTGGCAGCCCGCCGCAGCCCACTGGCAAAGGCAGCCGTTTGCTCAGCTCTTGAGGCTTTGGAAGGATTTCCTTAGGCCGATAGATTTTTGTGCTGGATGCAGGCATTTCCAGCTTTCTGAGGGGAAGGAAACATTGAAACAGGATTCTTTGATTTCCAGGGCGTGGGCAAAGCCAAGAGGAGCAAAAGCCCCCCCAGAAAGGAGGAGGGGCAGACAGGGAAGAGAAGCTGCAAGAGGGCTGGCAGCGCCGAGTGTCCCTGCTGCCAACCGCGCCAGCCGCCCCGTTCGGCGGGAGGCCCCTTTCCCTGCGGCCAGTGCAAACGGTGCGCAACTTCCTGCTCCTTCTGCTCCAACCTGCGCCTTTGCACTAAAACAAGCTGACCCTTTGCAAAGGCGCCGCAGGGCAAGCTCACGCCACTTGCACCATCACCCCTCGCAGCCCTGCTCAAGCGTACAACCCACCTCAAACCCAAACAGCTCCCTTCAAACCCAGCCTTCACAATCAAACCTTGCCATGCCCCAACCAGACACACTGCATCCAAGTAGCAGCAGATGCATCAAAGCTTCCTTTGATGCTGCTGATCAAATTCCAAATAGGATGCAACAAAAGGAGGAAGACATTTCAAGGCATTGAAACAAGAAAGGTTGGACTCATGGGCTGATCAATTCACAATGTGCCACTGCCCAAAAAGACAGAAATTTGGACTTAAACGGAGATCTTGGCGCTTGCTTCAATGGTGTGTACTAAATTGACCAATGTACTAAATTGACCAAATTTGTTTCCTATCTTCCAGGGTGTTTGAAACCATCAAGGAAAGGAACAAACACAGGAGAAGACATCGGCCTCGCAAGGAAGCAGAGCCTCTCCCCAAGAAGAAAAGACCAAATTAGACAAGGCTGCGGCTTGTCCAGGCCTAGCAAGGCTTAGGCGTCAATAGGACTAGTTAGGAATAGGACTGATTTTTACGCTTTTAGACTTGTTGAAATTCTACTTAGTTAGTTTACATGATAGGAATCTCCTTCATTTCTTAGTTAAGTTACATGCATATTATTCAAGATTCTTTAGTAGTATTAGATTTATCAGTACCTGCAAGACATTTAGTGTTAGTTACGATCCGTCTTTTACCATTTCACCTTTATTGAGACAGGATCTGTTTTTATCATTAAACCGTGTTTGTTCCACTTTGTCTTTTGGTCTGTGTGAAATCACTCCAGCAACGTTTGTTCCATTTGCCTGCTGTTGCAAACACAGCACACTCCCTGACAGGAGAATCTGGGCACGCACCACCTCCCCCAGGCACAGCCCCTTGCTCAGCTGGCAGGACTGGCAAAGTTGTGTCTCCTTTACTGCCAGGGAAAGAACGCGGGTGCTTCATCCTTTGACTACTAAACATCTCAGCTGCCAGTGGAAAGGGAGGCTTTGTTTAATTCAATCAATTGGATCTAAATGAGTGCTCTGCTCTCACCATCTTTTCTGCCTCAAAGCAACGGCTTTAGTCATTTTGTAGCCCAGCAACATAACTTTGTTTCATTTTGGGGGACTGATGGACCTGACCACCTTGGAGCACGTTTCTAGAACCCCTCCGATTCTATCACATTCATAACCACATGCACCACAGAGGTATCAGTAGTCCAGTTTCAGTTTCTCTTGAAAGGAACACTCTCCCGCCCTGGGCCTCCACCAATCTCCTCAGCTAAAGCAGAGCGGCTGGCATCATTATCCTCTCTCTGGCTTCCCACACTTCAGGTATTTGCAGCAAAGAAGAAGCAAAGTCCCTCTTTTATCTAGCCCAGCAAATGGCACTGCCCAGCAAGGCTTTGGTGGCAGGGGCTGTGCAGGGTGGAGAGGGGGCCAGGGAGGGGGCAATTGCCAGGCTGCTTCTGGGAAGCGCAGGCAAGCTTGCCCTTGTCTGATGGAGCCAGTGCAGCTGGCCTTTGGAGCCTACAAAGTGTCTGCCTTGCAGTGCCACTTGGTACAGCTGCCCCCTCACTTTGCTGCCCTGTGCGCAACATGCAGCTGGGAAGGAAGCAAGATGGGCACTGAAGCAAGATTTGCTTTGCCTTAACAATAGGCAGGAAAGCAGCAAAACTGGCTGGCTTTGGTCCTATCTGGCATCTAAGTATGAGAAGAAACGTGAAGGCCGTCAGTGTGGAAAGGTAATTCCGTCAGCGTTCCTGTCTTAGAGGAATCCCCGAGTCTTTTGAGACAAACACTTAGCTTCTCCAAGGGAGCTGCAAGAGGGATGTAGAAATTCTGCATTCATGTGTGCTGCAGAAATGCCACTGTGCTGTCCCTGTGTGTGTGTGTGTGTGTCCCCATCATTTCCCATGAGAAACATTCTGTTTCTCCAAGTTTCAGGGAAGGAATGATGAGGTGAGAGACCAGCTCAGAGGCCCAAGGAGGGAAAACATCAAGTGACATAATTGGGCACCAAACGGAGATTTGACAAAGGGGGCAGCATGAATGCCTCCACTTTGAGAGGAAGCTTTGAAGTTGGCTCTCTGCTGAACAACTTGCACATTCCAGCTCCTCTCAGAGCTGGAGGAGAGCCTGTGGGAGAAGTCGTGCTGCTTCTCCAGGGCAGGAGATGAGCTCTGGGCCCTTGGACACAGCCAGCCTCCTGGGCACGTTCAGCTGGGGACACCTTGCAGAGAAGCAGCGAGGAGAGACACGCCTGTCCCTGCACTGATTTAGCCCGTCTCCTCAGACCACACAGGTCAAAAGGCCAATGGCAAGGGTCTCAGAGCAAGCTTGCAGCAGCAGAAGTAAAAGGGGCAAAGGTAGCCCATGCCTGTTTGTGTGCCATGGCTCCACTGGGGTTCTACATGGAATGTTGGGCTGTGCCCATGGCAACTGTCGTTGTCTCCTGCTCCTGCGGCCGTTGGTGGAACGCTGCTGGAGCAGCACTGGAGCAGCAGCTGCAGGATCAGCTCCTGGGCTGTCCCTGAGCAGCCGCCTCCTGCACTCAGCGCCACACCCGGCCTCTGCACCCACATCCTCGTCTCCCCGCCTGCCTCCAGGCATCCCCACAGCACTTGGGCACCGTCAAAGGTAAGAAAATCCCCGTTTGCCCTCAAAGCACTAACACAAGGCCACCAGGCTCCAGCTGCCTCTCCCACCAACCACGACACACAGCCTGCGTGCTCACTTTCCCCACACCAGCTTCCATGTCAAAGCGGGCTGCACCTTGCCAAGGAATCGTCTTGCCTCCCGGGCAAACACAGACACTTCCATAGAGGATGCAGAGAGCTGTCACAGTGCACTTGCAGATCCTCCTCCACAGATCACCTGCTTCAAAGTTCTTGGCACCCATTGCACTCCTAAACCCAGCTTTTGGTGACCCCAAAACAAATTGTTCATGGCTGAGGAGTTCAGGCCTTCAGTGTCAACAAATCCCATTATGCCCTGACTCAGCTCACACCTGCTCCAAAGCTGCAAAAACAAGAATGATGGCACTTCTCCTCTGGGACCCCTGTCATTCAGGCCATGCAAGCATTTGACCGGCCTTGTCCTCAAGCACAGGTGTTCAACTTCAAAAATCATCTGCTATCAGCAATCCTTATGTGCTTGCATAGTTACGTCTCTGATAGGAACATTCTCTTTTCCTATCGTATAGATACTTTTTTGCAATGCATGTAGGGCTGGTTCCGCCTCATGCTCAGGGGCAACTGGGAAATGCCGTCTTCTCAAGAACACACTCACAGTATCAGAGAATTTTCTGGCTTGGAAGGGATTCTCAAAGATCACTGAGCCCAACTGCGGGGCAGCCTCAACAATCACACCCTGTGCCCAAGAGCGCTGTCCAAACAATTTTGGAGCTCCGTCAGCCTTGGTGCTGGGACCTCTTCCCTGGAGAGCCTCTTCCAGTGGCCAAGCACCCTCTGGCTCTGAAGAGCCTTTTCCTTCTATCCACCCTAAGCCTGCACTGGCACATCTTGCAGGCCATTCTCTTGGGTGTTCCCAGTGGCTCCAGGACTGAAGAGAGTAGTGCATGGCCTTCTGCTTCCCCTCCTCAGGAAGCTGCTGACTGCTAGAGGCTCCTGCCTAGGCAATTCCACCTCAAAAACATGGCAATGACAGCAAACAGAAAGGAGCTGGGACAGAGGAGCTCAGGCTTTGCAACCATGAGGATCAGAAGGAAGGCTACTGACACATCCTTGGCAGAACCATTTTTAACTGGAGCATTGTTTGGACCTTTTTCAGGTGGAAAGGAGAGGAACAATGAAAAGGAAAGCAAGAGCCAACAATCAGCCGTGAGTTTTGGCCTAGGGTTAAAGGGCAGCAAACTGGAGGAATGGCCAAGAGGAGAACTGCTCTTTCACACTCACGCTGGGATGGCTTCAAGCCTGTGCAGCCACAGGAAGGCTCTCTCGAGCACTTGCCTTTCTTACCTCCACCTCCTTCTTCCTTCAGACACATCAATGTTGGCAGCGACTTTCAGGCTGAGCTCCCAGAGCTGCAGAGCAGAGCACCAAGTGAGGATGAAGAGCCTGCAACCCTGGTCTGGAAGCCCTGGGGGGAAGATGACTCTGACATGGAAAAACCTGACAGAGGTAGCTTCTCTTCAAGCTTTTCTTCCACCCCTGACATACTTGGGTCTTTCAAAAGCTCCTTTTGCATAGAAAGGCAGCTTTTTGCAGCCTCTGCTTCTCTCCCTGTCTCGCCCATCTTCCCATCTACAAGTGTTAGAGGCAAGGAGAATGCTCTGCTTCTGCAGCAGAGCAGGAAAAAGAGCAAGCATCTTGCTCTCCAAATTGCTCAGGCCCATTTGCCACTGCAAGAGGGGAGATTGGCCTCCACTTCTTCTTACAGAAGCTGCTTTGAAGGGAGAGCCAGCACTGCGGGGGCCCTCGCTTCAGCTGGCCCTGCCTTTGCTCTCCTTTTCATGCTCTCCAAGCTGCTGCATTTAGCTCCCGGCCTTTCCTTGCGCCTTGCATGGCAACCTTTGCCCTTGCTGGCCTCAAGGCTGACTTTGGCTGGGTTTTTGTTGTGCTTGCAGTAAGAGAACTGCTGGACATGGCCAGCTCCCGTGGCATTCCCGGGGCAGCAGCTGACCTGGAGCGCGCCCTGCACTGCCTGCACCAGGCACGCGGCAGCGTTGCGGTAAGAAGCGGCTCTGTGGGCGCACACAAGAGGGCACAGGGAATGCACAAGGCCCGCCCACTGGGACAGCCTTTCCTGCCTGCTCCTTCAAGGAGTGTCTTTCTAGGGAGCAGAGCACTGGCTGCCTGCTGTGTCTCCTCCAGCTGCGTCAGGGCTGAGCCCAAAGGGCTCCAGCAGGGACAATCTCCCTCCTGCAGGTGGCGGCGCAAGGCCCTGCAGCCTGCTGCCTTGGAAATGGCCTGCCCGTCTGGGTTCTCTAAGACATTTGGAGGGGAAATTCCCACAAGCCTCAGTCAGCTGAGGCCATTCTGGCTGCAGCAGGAGCAAAATCATTACGTTGGTGAGCAAAATGTCACTCTTGGGGACCAGGATCAAAGGGCTGGGCAGCAAAAACTAGGCACTGGCATCAAATCCCAGGCTCTCACCCACATGGCATACAGTTGCTTGAATGTCTGAAGAGGCAAAGTAGCTGAAAGGCAGCATCTCTGATTTTTGGCTCATTTTGGATGTGGTGCGGTGGCTAAAGCCTTTTCCCCTTGGATCTTGCAGGAGGCTCTGGAGATGTTGCTCTCAGGGGGGCCTGCGACAACTCAAGGCCATCCCTTGGCCGATTATCATTACGCAGGTAAGCAAAGCAGAGCTTCTTCCTTCACTGGCAGATGCTGCCGTCCCCTTCATTGTTGTGGCAAGCGTTTCTGCTTTAACAAATTGGGCTTAACACCAGCACAAGGTCTTGTCTTCTCGGCGGGTGGGGAAAGCACCAGCATCTAGTCCTTCAGCTTGACTTGTTTTCCAGTCCTTTTCCCTGGGCAATGCCTGCTCTTGTCTTCATCACCTTCTCAGGGAGCAGACATGTACTCACACGTCAATGATGGCCTGCTACCATTTGCTTTTTGTGGCCACTGGGATCTACTTCATGTGGATCCAGGGATCCATTTACCTGCTGCTTTTTATTGCCAGGCTCTGACAGATGGACACCTGAGGAGAAGGACTCCTTCCAAAAGGCTTTCCACACCTATGGCAAGGATTTCCATCTCATCCAGAAGCAGGTAAAGCCGCAGGACATTCTTTACCTGAGCAGATCATCACCAGCAAAGCTTGCTTATGTCTGCTAACAAGCACTGGCCTTCAGTCTCTCTCTTCTCAAGTACCAAAACTGTTCAAGTAGTAACAAAACAGGACATCAAAGGCCTGTGTGAAAAGGATGATCCTGTCTCTCCAGCCCTTTTCTCCAAGCTCTTTTGGAAGATAAAGCTTTATTCTCTCAGACTTTTTGCGCAATTCTGCTGCTGCTTCCACAAGACATTGTGCTGGCATGACTGCAGTGAAGCCGGGAAAGAAGAGCTGTGCTAGATGCATTTCTTGTTGATCTGTGCATTACGTCTGTTGCCACGTAGCATGATACACGGTTTACTACATTGCATGATGCCTCTCTTTCTCCATGTTGATTTCATTTTACACCCTCCTCCATTTACTTCATGATTTTACTTCCTAGTTTACTCCATCTTCTACTTTTTCCCCAATGCACCCTACCAAGGAATTTTAGATTCCTTCTTTTTCCCTTCCCAACAGATCCAGACTAAGACCGTGGCACAGTGTGTGGAGTACTACTACACCTGGAAAAAGGAGCATCCAGTTGCCAGCACTCTTGCTCAGGTGAGGGGGAAGAAAATCCAGGCGTGCCAGGAGGGTGGAGAAACTGGGAGAAGGGGACAAAACCTGCTGGCGAGCCATGCCAGACACCGCTTTGCCAGGATCACATCAGCCCGTGCGCTGGCAAAGGCGCAGCAGATGCTGCCCAGGCCTTCCTTCTGCTGCTGCCCTGAAATACGCCATTCTGGGGCCTAACTTTGAGCCAAGAAAGCCCCACCACCACCCAAATGGGCTTTGGCTCTCTACGGATGCGTTTCTCAAGGGCTGCCACCTTAGCTGACTCCAATCAGACCCTTCCTTCCCCGCTTAATTCCCCCTGACATCAGCAATCCCTGTGTTCAGGGAGATGCTGCAAACATTCAGGCAGATTTTGTACATTCCCACCATACTCCCCAGGAAGGAGCTGCCAGTGCTGTGGCTCCCCTCACACTTTCCTTAACAGCAAAGAGCAATTGGGTTGGCAATAGTGAGAGAGAGAGAGGGAGAGACTATTCTGGGTTGTATAAAGTGTCTAACCATGTGTCTTCTCGAATTTGACTGAATTTCCATCCCATTCCCAAGACATTACTGGAGGAAAACTAGAGGGAAATAGATGTTAGGCAGAGAGGTAGAAATAAGAAATGTCGAATTCTAGAGAGCCACACATTTATGCCACCCCTTTGGCCTGTGGAAAAGAGGAGCATTTCCCTCCAAGCTCTGCCTTGGCAGCCCGCCGCAGCCCACTGGCAAAGGCAGCCGTTTGCTCAGCTCTTGAGGCTTTGGAAGGATTTCCTTAGGCCGATAGATTTTTGTGCTGGATGCAGGCATTTCCAGCTTTCTGAGGGGAAGGAAACATTGAAACAGGATTCTTTGATTTCCAGGGCGTGGGCAAAGCCAAGAGGAGCAAAAGCCCCCCCAGAAAGGAGGAGGGGCAGACAGGGAAGAGAAGCTGCAAGAGGGCTGGCAGCGCCGAGTGTCCCTGCTGCCAACCGCGCCAGCCGCCCCGTTCGGCGGGAGGCCCCTTTCCCTGCGGCCAGTGCAAACGGTGCGCAACTTCCTGCTCCTTCTGCTCCAACCTGCGCCTTTGCACTAAAACAAGCTGACCCTTTGCAAAGGCGCCGCAGGGCAAGCTCACGCCACTTGCACCATCACCCCTCGCAGCCCTGCTCAAGCGTACAACCCACCTCAAACCCAAACAGCTCCCTTCAAACCCAGCCTTCACAATCAAACCTTGCCATGCCCCAACCAGACACACTGCATCCAAGTAGCAGCAGATGCATCAAAGCTTCCTTTGATGCTGCTGATCAAATTCCAAATAGGATGCAACAAAAGGAGGAAGACATTTCAAGGCATTGAAACAAGAAAGGTTGGACTCATGGGCTGATCAATTCACAATGTGCCACTGCCCAAAAAGACAGAAATTTGGACTTAAACGGAGATCTTGGCGCTTGCTTCAATGGTGTGTACTAAATTGACCAATGTACTAAATTGACCAAATTTGTTTCCTATCTTCCAGGGTGTTTGAAACCATCAAGGAAAGGAACAAACACAGGAGAAGACATCGGCCTCGCAAGGAAGCAGAGCCTCTCCCCAAGAAGAAAAGACCAAATTAGACAAGGCTGCGGCTTGTCCAGGCCTAGCAAGGCTTAGGCGTCAATAGGACTAGTTAGGAATAGGACTGATTTTTACGCTTTTAGACTTGTTGAAATTCTACTTAGTTAGTTTACATGATAGGAATCTCCTTCATTTCTTAGTTAAGTTACATGCATATTATTCAAGATTCTTTAGTAGTATTAGATTTATCAGTACCTGCAAGACATTTAGTGTTAGTTACGATCCGTCTTTTACCATTTCACCTTTATTGAGACAGGATCTGTTTTTATCATTAAACCGTGTTTGTTCCACTTTGTCTTTTGGTCTGTGTGAAATCACTCCAGCAACGTTTGTTCCATTTGCCTGCTGTTGCAAACACAGCACACTCCCTGACAGGAGAATCTGGGCACGCACCACCTCCCCCAGGCACAGCCCCTTGCTCAGCTGGCAGGACTGGCAAAGTTGTGTCTCCTTTACTGCCAGGGAAAGAACGCGGGTGCTTCATCCTTTGACTACTAAACATCTCAGCTGCCAGTGGAAAGGGAGGCTTTGTTTAATTCAATCAATTGGATCTAAATGAGTGCTCTGCTCTCACCATCTTTTCTGCCTCAAAGCAACGGCTTTAGTCATTTTGTAGCCCAGCAACATAACTTTGTTTCATTTTGGGGGACTGATGGACCTGACCACCTTGGAGCACGTTTCTAGAACCCCTCCGATTCTATCACATTCATAACCACATGCACCACAGAGGTATCAGTAGTCCAGTTTCAGTTTCTCTTGAAAGGAACACTCTCCCGCCCTGGGCCTCCACCAATCTCCTCAGCTAAAGCAGAGCGGCTGGCATCATTATCCTCTCTCTGGCTTCCCACACTTCAGGTATTTGCAGCAAAGAAGAAGCAAAGTCCCTCTTTTATCTAGCCCAGCAAATGGCACTGCCCAGCAAGGCTTTGGTGGCAGGGGCTGTGCAGGGTGGAGAGGGGGCCAGGGAGGGGGCAATTGCCAGGCTGCTTCTGGGAAGCGCAGGCAAGCTTGCCCTTGTCTGATGGAGCCAGTGCAGCTGGCCTTTGGAGCCTACAAAGTGTCTGCCTTGCAGTGCCACTTGGTACAGCTGCCCCCTCACTTTGCTGCCCTGTGCGCAACATGCAGCTGGGAAGGAAGCAAGATGGGCACTGAAGCAAGATTTGCTTTGCCTTAACAATAGGCAGGAAAGCAGCAAAACTGGCTGGCTTTGGTCCTATCTGGCATCTAAGTATGAGAAGAAACGTGAAGGCCGTCAGTGTGGAAAGGTAATTCCGTCAGCGTTCCTGTCTTAGAGGAATCCCCGAGTCTTTTGAGACAAACACTTAGCTTCTCCAAGGGAGCTGCAAGAGGGATGTAGAAATTCTGCATTCATGTGTGCTGCAGAAATGCCACTGTGCTGTCCCTGTGTGTGTGTGTGTGTGTCCCCATCATTTCCCATGAGAAACATTCTGTTTCTCCAAGTTTCAGGGAAGGAATGATGAGGTGAGAGACCAGCTCAGAGGCCCAAGGAGGGAAAACATCAAGTGACATAATTGGGCACCAAACGGAGATTTGACAAAGGGGGCAGCATGAATGCCTCCACTTTGAGAGGAAGCTTTGAAGTTGGCTCTCTGCTGAACAACTTGCACATTCCAGCTCCTCTCAGAGCTGGAGGAGAGCCTGTGGGAGAAGTCGTGCTGCTTCTCCAGGGCAGGAGATGAGCTCTGGGCCCTTGGACACAGCCAGCCTCCTGGGCACGTTCAGCTGGGGACACCTTGCAGAGAAGCAGCGAGGAGAGACACGCCTGTCCCTGCACTGATTTAGCCCGTCTCCTCAGACCACACAGGTCAAAAGGCCAATGGCAAGGGTCTCAGAGCAAGCTTGCAGCAGCAGAAGTAAAAGGGGCAAAGGTAGCCCATGCCTGTTTGTGTGCCATGGCTCCACTGGGGTTCTACATGGAATGTTGGGCTGTGCCCATGGCAACTGTCGTTGTCTCCTGCTCCTGCGGCCGTTGGTGGAACGCTGCTGGAGCAGCACTGGAGCAGCAGCTGCAGGATCAGCTCCTGGGCTGTCCCTGAGCAGCCGCCTCCTGCACTCAGCGCCACACCCGGCCTCTGCACCCACATCCTCGTCTCCCCGCCTGCCTCCAGGCATCCCCACAGCACTTGGGCACCGTCAAAGGTAAGAAAATCCCCGTTTGCCCTCAAAGCACTAACACAAGGCCACCAGGCTCCAGCTGCCTCTCCCACCAACCACGACACACAGCCTGCGTGCTCACTTTCCCCACACCAGCTTCCATGTCAAAGCGGGCTGCACCTTGCCAAGGAATCGTCTTGCCTCCCGGGCAAACACAGACACTTCCATAGAGGATGCAGAGAGCTGTCACAGTGCACTTGCAGATCCTCCTCCACAGATCACCTGCTTCAAAGTTCTTGGCACCCATTGCACTCCTAAACCCAGCTTTTGGTGACCCCAAAACAAATTGTTCATGGCTGAGGAGTTCAGGCCTTCAGTGTCAACAAATCCCATTATGCCCTGACTCAGCTCACACCTGCTCCAAAGCTGCAAAAACAAGAATGATGGCACTTCTCCTCTGGGACCCCTGTCATTCAGGCCATGCAAGCATTTGACCGGCCTTGTCCTCAAGCACAGGTGTTCAACTTCAAAAATCATCTGCTATCAGCAATCCTTATGTGCTTGCATAGTTACGTCTCTGATAGGAACATTCTCTTTTCCTATCGTATAGATACTTTTTTGCAATGCATGTAGGGCTGGTTCCGCCTCATGCTCAGGGGCAACTGGGAAATGCCGTCTTCTCAAGAACACACTCACAGTATCAGAGAATTTTCTGGCTTGGAAGGGATTCTCAAAGATCACTGAGCCCAACTGCGGGGCAGCCTCAACAATCACACCCTGTGCCCAAGAGCGCTGTCCAAACAATTTTGGAGCTCCGTCAGCCTTGGTGCTGGGACCTCTTCCCTGGAGAGCCTCTTCCAGTGGCCAAGCACCCTCTGGCTCTGAAGAGCCTTTTCCTTCTATCCACCCTAAGCCTGCACTGGCACATCTTGCAGGCCATTCTCTTGGGTGTTCCCAGTGGCTCCAGGACTGAAGAGAGTAGTGCATGGCCTTCTGCTTCCCCTCCTCAGGAAGCTGCTGACTGCTAGAGGCTCCTGCCTAGGCAATTCCACCTCAAAAACATGGCAATGACAGCAAACAGAAAGGAGCTGGGACAGAGGAGCTCAGGCTTTGCAACCATGAGGATCAGAAGGAAGGCTACTGACACATCCTTGGCAGAACCATTTTTAACTGGAGCATTGTTTGGACCTTTTTCAGGTGGAAAGGAGAGGAACAATGAAAAGGAAAGCAAGAGCCAACAATCAGCCGTGAGTTTTGGCCTAGGGTTAAAGGGCAGCAAACTGGAGGAATGGCCAAGAGGAGAACTGCTCTTTCACACTCACGCTGGGATGGCTTCAAGCCTGTGCAGCCACAGGAAGGCTCTCTCGAGCACTTGCCTTTCTTACCTCCACCTCCTTCTTCCTTCAGACACATCAATGTTGGCAGCGACTTTCAGGCTGAGCTCCCAGAGCTGCAGAGCAGAGCACCAAGTGAGGATGAAGAGCCTGCAACCCTGGTCTGGAAGCCCTGGGGGGAAGATGACTCTGACATGGAAAAACCTGACAGAGGTAGCTTCTCTTCAAGCTTTTCTTCCACCCCTGACATACTTGGGTCTTTCAAAAGCTCCTTTTGCATAGAAAGGCAGCTTTTTGCAGCCTCTGCTTCTCTCCCTGTCTCGCCCATCTTCCCATCTACAAGTGTTAGAGGCAAGGAGAATGCTCTGCTTCTGCAGCAGAGCAGGAAAAAGAGCAAGCATCTTGCTCTCCAAATTGCTCAGGCCCATTTGCCACTGCAAGAGGGGAGATTGGCCTCCACTTCTTCTTACAGAAGCTGCTTTGAAGGGAGAGCCAGCACTGCGGGGGCCCTCGCTTCAGCTGGCCCTGCCTTTGCTCTCCTTTTCATGCTCTCCAAGCTGCTGCATTTAGCTCCCGGCCTTTCCTTGCGCCTTGCATGGCAACCTTTGCCCTTGCTGGCCTCAAGGCTGACTTTGGCTGGGTTTTTGTTGTGCTTGCAGTAAGAGAACTGCTGGACATGGCCAGCTCCCGTGGCATTCCCGGGGCAGCAGCTGACCTGGAGCGCGCCCTGCACTGCCTGCACCAGGCACGCGGCAGCGTTGCGGTAAGAAGCGGCTCTGTGGGCGCACACAAGAGGGCACAGGGAATGCACAAGGCCCGCCCACTGGGACAGCCTTTCCTGCCTGCTCCTTCAAGGAGTGTCTTTCTAGGGAGCAGAGCACTGGCTGCCTGCTGTGTCTCCTCCAGCTGCGTCAGGGCTGAGCCCAAAGGGCTCCAGCAGGGACAATCTCCCTCCTGCAGGTGGCGGCGCAAGGCCCTGCAGCCTGCTGCCTTGGAAATGGCCTGCCCGTCTGGGTTCTCTAAGACATTTGGAGGGGAAATTCCCACAAGCCTCAGTCAGCTGAGGCCATTCTGGCTGCAGCAGGAGCAAAATCATTACGTTGGTGAGCAAAATGTCACTCTTGGGGACCAGGATCAAAGGGCTGGGCAGCAAAAACTAGGCACTGGCATCAAATCCCAGGCTCTCACCCACATGGCATACAGTTGCTTGAATGTCTGAAGAGGCAAAGTAGCTGAAAGGCAGCATCTCTGATTTTTGGCTCATTTTGGATGTGGTGCGGTGGCTAAAGCCTTTTCCCCTTGGATCTTGCAGGAGGCTCTGGAGATGTTGCTCTCAGGGGGGCCTGCGACAACTCAAGGCCATCCCTTGGCCGATTATCATTACGCAGGTAAGCAAAGCAGAGCTTCTTCCTTCACTGGCAGATGCTGCCGTCCCCTTCATTGTTGTGGCAAGCGTTTCTGCTTTAACAAATTGGGCTTAACACCAGCACAAGGTCTTGTCTTCTCGGCGGGTGGGGAAAGCACCAGCATCTAGTCCTTCAGCTTGACTTGTTTTCCAGTCCTTTTCCCTGGGCAATGCCTGCTCTTGTCTTCATCACCTTCTCAGGGAGCAGACATGTACTCACACGTCAATGATGGCCTGCTACCATTTGCTTTTTGTGGCCACTGGGATCTACTTCATGTGGATCCAGGGATCCATTTACCTGCTGCTTTTTATTGCCAGGCTCTGACA
This sequence comes from Zonotrichia albicollis, assembly GCF_047830755.1. Classification (NCBI taxonomy): domain Eukaryota; kingdom Metazoa; phylum Chordata; class Aves; order Passeriformes; family Passerellidae; genus Zonotrichia; species Zonotrichia albicollis. The sequence continues at coordinate 39,637,131 of NC_133860.1, forward strand.
GATGGACACCTGAGGAGAAGGACTCCTTCCAAAAGGCTTTCCACACCTATGGCAAGGATTTCCATCTCATCCAGAAGCAGGTAAAGCCGCAGGACATTCTTTACCTGAGCAGATCATCACCAGCAAAGCTTGCTTATGTCTGCTAACAAGCACTGGCCTTCAGTCTCTCTCTTCTCAAGTACCAAAACTGTTCAAGTAGTAACAAAACAGGACATCAAAGGCCTGTGTGAAAAGGATGATCCTGTCTCTCCAGCCCTTTTCTCCAAGCTCTTTTGGAAGATAAAGCTTTATTCTCTCAGACTTTTTGCGCAATTCTGCTGCTGCTTCCACAAGACATTGTGCTGGCATGACTGCAGTGAAGCCGGGAAAGAAGAGCTGTGCTAGATGCATTTCTTGTTGATCTGTGCATTACGTCTGTTGCCACGTAGCATGATACACGGTTTACTACATTGCATGATGCCTCTCTTTCTCCATGTTGATTTCATTTTACACCCTCCTCCATTTACTTCATGATTTTACTTCCTAGTTTACTCCATCTTCTACTTTTTCCCCAATGCACCCTACCAAGGAATTTTAGATTCCTTCTTTTTCCCTTCCCAACAGATCCAGACTAAGACCGTGGCACAGTGTGTGGAGTACTACTACACCTGGAAAAAGGAGCATCCAGTTGCCAGCACTCTTGCTCAGGTGAGGGGGAAGAAAATCCAGGCGTGCCAGGAGGGTGGAGAAACTGGGAGAAGGGGACAAAACCTGCTGGCGAGCCATGCCAGACACCGCTTTGCCAGGATCACATCAGCCCGTGCGCTGGCAAAGGCGCAGCAGATGCTGCCCAGGCCTTCCTTCTGCTGCTGCCCTGAAATACGCCATTCTGGAGCCTAACTTTGAGCCAAGAAAGCCACACCACCACCCAAATGGGCTTTGGCTCTCTACGGATGCGTTTCTCAAGGGCTGCCACCTTAGCTGACTCCAATCAGACCCTTCCTTCCCCGCTTAATTCCCCCTGACATCAGCAATCCCTGTGTTCAGGGAGATGCTGCAAACATTCAGGCAGATTTTGTACATTCCCACCATACTCCCCAGGAAGGAGCTGCCAGTGCTGTGGCTCCCCTCACACTTTCCTTAACAGCAAAGAGCAATTGGGTTGGCAATAGTGAGAGAGAGAGAGGGAGAGACTATTCTGGGTTGTATAAAGTGTCTAACCATGTGTCTTCTCGAATTTGACTGAATTTCCATCCCATTCCCAAGACATTTCTGGAGGAAAACTAGAGGGAAATAGATGTTAGGCAGAGAGGTAGAAATAAGAAATGTCGAATTCTAGAGAGCCACACATTTATGCCACCCCTTTGGCCTGTGGAAAAGAGGAGCATTTCCCTCCAAGCTCTGCCTTGGCAGCCCGCCGCAGCCCACTGGCAAAGGCAGCCGTTTGCTCAGCTCTTGAGGCTTTGGAAGGATTTCCTTAGGCCGATAGATTTTTGTGCTGGATGCAGGCATTTCCAGCTTTCTGAGGGGAAGGAAACATTGAAACAGGATTCTTTGATTTCCAGGGCGTGGGCAAAGCCAAGAGGAGCAAAAGCCCCCCCAGAAAGGAGGAGGGGCAGACAGGGAAGAGAAGCCGCAAGAGGGCTGGCAGCGCCGAGTGTCCCTGCTGCCAACCGCGCCAGCCGCCCCGTTCGGCGGGAGGCCCCTTTCCCTGCGGCCAGTGCAAACGGTGCGCAACTTCCTGCTCCTTCTGCTCCAACCTGCGCCTTTGCACTAAAACAGGCTGACCCTTTGCAAAGGCGCCGCAGGGCAAGCTCACGCCACTTGCACCATCGCCCCTCGCAGCCCTGCTCAAGCGTACAACCCACCTCAAACCCAAACAGCTCCCTTCAAACCCAGCCTTCACAATCAAACCTTGCCATGCCCCAACCAGACACACTGCATCCAAGTAGCAGCAGATGCATCAAAGCTTCCTTTGATGCTGCTGATCAAATTCCAAATAGGATGCAACAAAAGGAGGAAGACATTTCAAGGCATTGAAACAAGAAAGGTTGGACTCATGGGCTGATCAATTCACAATGTGCCACTGCCCAAAAAGACAGAAATTTGGACTTAAACGGAGATCTTGGCGCTTGCTTCAATGGTGTGTACTAAATTGACCAATGTACTAAATTGACCAAATTTGTTTCCTATCTTCCAGGGTGTTTGAAACCATCAAGGAAAGGAACAAACACAGGAGAAGACATCGGCCTCGCAAGGAAGCAGAGCCTCTCCCCAAGAAGAAAAGACCAAATTAGACAAGGCTGCGGCTTGTCCAGGCCTAGCAAGGCTTAGGCGTCAATAGGACTAGTTAGGAATAGGACTGATTTTTACGCTTTTAGACTTGTTGAAATTCTACTTAGTTAGTTTACATGATAGGAATCTCCTTCATTTCTTAGTTAAGTTACATGCATATTATTCAAGATTCTTTAGTAGTATTAGATTTATCAGTACCTGCAAGACATTTAGTGTTAGTTACGATCCGTCTTTTACCATTTCACCTTTATTGAGACAGAATCTGTTTTTATCATTAAACCGTGTTTGTTCCACTTTGTCTTTTGGTCTGTGTGAAATCACTCCAGCAACGTTTGTTCCATTTGCCTGCTGTTGCAAACACAGCACACTCCCTGACAGGAGAATCTGGGCACGCACCACCTCCCCCAGGCACAGCCCCTTGCTCAGCTGGCAGGACTGGCAAAGTTGTGTCTCCTTTACTGCCAGGGAAAGAACGCGGGCGCTTCATCCTTTGACTACTAAACATCTCAGCTGCCAGTGGAAAGGGAGGCTTTGTTTAATTCAATCAATTGGATCTAAATGAGTGCTCTGCTCTCACCATCTTTTCTGCCTCAAAGCAACGGCTTTAGTCATTTTGTAGCCCAGCAACATAACTTTGTTTCATTTTGGGGGACTGATGGACCTGACCACCTTGGAGCACGTTTCTAGAACCCCTCCGATTCTATCACATTCATAACCACATGCACCACAAAGGTATCAGTAGTCCAGTTTCAGTTTCTCTTGAAAGGAACACTCTCCCGCCCCGGGCCTCCACCAATCTCCTCAGCTAAAGCAGAGCGGCTGGCATCATTATCCTCTCTCTGGCTTCCCACACTTCAGGTATTTGCAGCAAAGAAGAAGCAAAGTCCCTCTTTTATCTAGCCCAGCAAATGGCACTGCCCAGCAAGCCTTTGGTGGCAGGGGCTGTGCAGGGTGGAGAGGGGGCCAGGGAGGGGGCAATTGCCAGGCTGCTTCTGGGAAGCGCAGGCAAGCTTGCCCTTGTCTGATGGAGCCAGTGCAGCTGGCCTTTGGAGCCTACAAAGTGTCTGCCTTGCAGTGCCACTTGGTACAGCTGCCCCCTCACTTTGCTGCCCTGTGCGCAACATGCAGCTGGGAAGGAAGCAAGATGGGCACTGAAGCAAGATTTGCTTTGCCTTAACAATAGGCAGGAAAGCAGCAAAACTGGCTGGCTTTGGTCCTATCTGGCATCTAAGTATGAGAAGAAACGTGAAGGCCGTCAGTGTGGAAAGGTAATTCCGTCAGCGTTCCTGTCTTAGAGGAATCCCCGAGTCTTTTGAGACAAACACTTAGCTTCTCCAAGGGAGCTGCAAGAGGGATGTAGAAATTCTGCATTCATGTGTGCTGCAGAAATGCCACTGTGCTGTCCCTGTGTGTGTGTGTGTGTGTCCCCATCATTTCCCCTGAGAAACATTCTGTTTCTCCAAGTTTCAGGGAAGGAATGATGAGGTGAGAGACCAGCTCAGAGGCCCAAGGAGGGAAAACATCAAGTGACATAATTGGGCACCAAACGGAGATTTGACAAAGGGGGCAGCATGAATGCCTCCACTTTGAGAGGAAGCTTTGAAGTTGGCTCTCTGCTGAACAACTTGCACATTCCAGCTCCTCTCAGAGCTGGAGGAGAGCCTGTGGGAGAAGTCGTGCTGCTTCTCCAGGGCAGGAGATGAGCTCTGGGCCCTTGGACACAGCCAGCCTCCTGGGCACGTTCAGCTGGGGACACCTTGCAGAGAAGCAGCGAGGAGAGACACGCCTGTCCCTGCACTGATTTAGCCCGTCTCCTCAGACCACACAGGTCAAAAGGCCAATGGCAAGGGTCTCAGAGCAAGCTTGCAGCAGCAGAAGTAAAAGGGGCAAAGGTAGCCCATGCCTGTTTGTGTGCCATGGCTCCACTGGGGTTCTACATGGAATGTTGGGCTGTGCCCATGGCAACTGTCGTTGTCTCCTGCTCCTGCGGCCGTTGGTGGAACGCTGCTGGAGCAGCACTGGAGCAGCAGCTGCAGGATCAGCTCCTGGGCTGTCCCTGAGCAGCCGCCTCCTGCACTCAGCGCCACACCCGGCCTCTGCACCCACATCCTCGTCTCCCCGCCTGCCTCCAGGCATCCCCACAGCACTTGGGCACCGTCAAAGGTAAGAAAATCCCCGTTTGCCCTCAAAGCACTAACACAAGGCCACCAGGCTCCAGCTGCCTCTCCCACCAACCACGACACACAGCCTGCGTGCTCACTTTCCCCACACCAGCTTCCATGTCAAAGCGGGCTGCACCTTGCCAAGGAATCGTCTTGCCTCCCGGGCAAACACAGACACTTCCATAGAGGATGCAGAGAGCTGTCACAGTGCACTTGCAGATCCTCCTCCACAGATCACCTGCTTCAAAGTTCTTGGCACCCATTGCACTCCTAAACCCAGCTTTTGGTGACCCCAAAACAAATTGTTCATGGCTGAGGAGTTCAGGCCTTCAGTGTCAACAAATCCCATTATGCCCTGACTCAGCTCACACCTGCTCCAAAGCTGCAAAAACAAGAATGATGGCACTTCTCCTCTGGGACCCCTGTCATTCAGGCCATGCAAGCATTTGACCGGCCTTGTCCTCAAGCACAGGTGTTCAACTTCAAAAATCATCTGCTATCAGCAATCCTTATGTGCTTGCATAGTTACGTCTCTGATAGGAACATTCTCTTTTCCTATCGTATAGATACTTTTTTGCAATGCATGTAGGGCTGGTTCCGCCTCATGCTCAGGGGCAACTGGGAAATGCCGTCTTCTCAAGAACACACTCACAGTATCAGAGAATTTTCTGGCTTGGAAGGGATTCTCAAAGATCACTGAGCCCAACTGCGGGGCAGCCTCAACAATCACACCCTGTGCCCAAGAGCGCTGTCCAAACAATTTTGGAGCTCCGTCAGCCTTGGTGCTGGGACCTCTTCCCTGGAGAGCCTCTTCCAGTGGCCAAGCACCCTCTGGCTCTGAAGAGCCTTTTCCTTCTATCCACCCTAAGCCTGCACTGGCACATCTTGCAGGCCATTCTCTTGGGTGTTCCCAGTGGCTCCAGGACTGAAGAGAGTAGTGCATGGCCTTCTGCTTCCCCTCCTCAGGAAGCTGCTGACTGCTAGAGGCTCCTGCCTAGGCAATTCCACCTCAAAAACATGGCAATGACAGCAAACAGAAAGGAGCTGGGACAGAGGAGCTCAGGCTTTGCAACCATGAGGATCAGAAGGAAGGCTACTGATACATCCTTGGCAGAACCATTTTTAACTGGAGCATTGTTTGGACCTTTTTCAGGTGGAAAGGAGAGGAACAATGAAAAGGAAAGCAAGAGCCAACAATCAGCCGTGAGTTTTGGCCTAGGGTTAAAGGGGAGCAAACTGGAGGAATGGCCAAGAGGAGAACTGCTCTTTCACACTCACGCTGGGATGGCTTCAAGCCTGTGCAGCCACAGGAAGGCTCTCTCGAGCACTTGCCTTTCTTACCTCCACCTCCTTCTTCCTTCAGACACATCAATGTTGGCAGCGACTTTCAGGCTGAGCTCCCAGAGCTGCAGAGCAGAGCACCAAGTGAGGATGAAGAGCCTGCAACCCTGGTCTGGAAGCCCTGGGGGGAAGATGACTCTGACATGGAAAAACCTGACAGAGGTAGCTTCTCTTCAAGCTTTTCTTCCACCCCTGACATACTTGGGTCTTTCAAAAGCTCCTTTTGCATAGAAAGGCAGCTTTTTGCAGCCTCTGCTTCTCTCCCTGTCTCGCCCATCTTCCCATCTACAAGTGTTAGAGGCAAGGAGAATGCTCTGCTTCTGCAGCAGAGCAGGAAAAAGAGCAAGCATCTTGCTCTCCAAATTGCTCAGGCCCATTTGCCACTGCAAGAGGGGAGATTGGCCTCCACTTCTTCTTACAGAAGCTGCTTTGAAGGGAGAGCCAGCACTGCGGGGGCCCTCGCTTCAGCTGGCCCTGCCTTTGCTCTCCTTTTCATGCTCTCCAAGCTGCTGCATTTAGCTCCCGGCCTTTCCTTGCGCCTTGCATGGCAACCTTTGCCCTTGCTGGCCTCAAGGCTGACTTTGGCTGGGTTTTTGTTGTGCTTGCAGTAAGAGAACTGCTGGACATGGCCAGCTCCCGTGGCATTCCCGGGGCAGCAGCTGACCTGGAGCGCGCCCTGCACTGCCTGCACCAGGCACGCGGCAGCGTTGCGGTAAGAAGCGGCTCTGTGGGCGCACACAAGAGGGCACAGGGAATGCACAAGGCCCGCCCACTGGGACAGCCTTTCCTGCCTGCTCCTTCAAGGAGTGTCTTTCTAGGGAGCAGAGCACTGGCTGCCTGCTGTGTCTCCTCCAGCTGCGTCAGGGCTGAGCCCAAAGGGCTCCAGCAGGGACAATCTCCCTCCTGCAGGTGGCGGCGCAAGGCCCTGCAGCCTGCTGCCTTGGAAATGGCCTGCCCGTCTGGGTTCTCTAAGACATTTGGAGGGGAAATTCCCACAAGCCTCAGTCAGCTGAGGCCATTCTGGCTGCAGCAGGAGCAAAATCATTACGTTGGTGAGCAAAATGTCACTCTTGGGGACCAGGATCAAAGGGCTGGGCAGCAAAAACTAGGCACTGGCATCAAATCCCAGGCTCTCACCCACATGGCATACAGTTGCTTGAATGTCTGAAGAGGCAAAGTAGCTGAAAGGCAGCATCTCTGATTTTTGGCTCATTTTGGATGTGGTGCGGTGGCTAAAGCCTTTTCCCCTTGGATCTTGCAGGAGGCTCTGGAGATGTTGCTCTCAGGGGGGCCTGCAACAACTCAAGGCCATCCCTTGGCCGATTATCATTACGCAGGTAAGCAAAGCAGAGCTTCTTCCTTCACTGGCAGATGCTGCCGTCCCCTTCATTGTTGTGGCAAGCGTTTCTGCTTTAACAAATTGGGCTTAACACCAGCACAAGGTCTTGTCTTCTCGGCGGGTGGGGAAAGCACCAGCATCTAGTCCTTCAGCTTGACTTGTTTTCCAGTCCTTTTCCCTGGGCAATGCCTGCTCTTGTCTTCATCACCTTCTCAGGGAGCAGACATGTACTCACACGTCAATGATGGCCTGCTACCATTTGCTTTTTGTGGCCACTGGGATCTACCTCATGTGGATCCAGGGATCCATTTACCTGCTGCTTTTTATTGCCAGGCTCTGACAGATGGACACCTGAGGAGAAGGACTCCTTCCAAAAGGCTTTCCACACCTATGGCAAGGATTTCCATCTCATCCAGAAGCAGGTAAAGCCGCAGGACATTCTTTACCTGAGCAGATCATCACCAGCAAAGCTTGCTTATGTCTGCTAACAAGCACTGGCCTTCAGTCTCTCTCTTCTCAAGTACCAAAACTGTTCAAGTAGTAACAAAACAGGACATCAAAGGCCTGTGTGAAAAGGATGATCCTGTCTCTCCAGCCCTTTTCTCCAAGCTCTTTTGGAAGATAAAGCTTTATTCTCTCAGACTTTTTGCGCAATTCTGCTGCTGCTTCCACAAGACATTGTGCTGGCATGACTGCAGTGAAGCCGGGAAAGAAGAGCTGTGCTAGATGCATTTCTTGTTGATCTGTGCATTACGTCTGTTGCCACGTAGCATGATACACGGTTTACTACATTGCATGATGCCTCTCTTTCTCCATGTTGATTTCATTTTACACCCTCCTCCATTTACTTCATGATTTTACTTCCTAGTTTACTCCATCTTCTACTTTTTCCCCAATGCACCTTACCAAGGAATTTTAGATTCCTTCTTTTTCCCTTCCCAACAGATCCAGACTAAGACCGTGGCACAGTGTGTGGAGTACTACTACACCTGGAAAAAGGAGCATCCAGTTGCCAGCACTCTTGCTCAGGTGAGGGGGAAGAAAATCCAGGCGTGCCAGGAGGGTGGAGAAACTGGGAGAAGGGGACAAAACCTGCTGGCGAGCCATGCCAGACACCGCTTTGCCAGGATCACATCAGCCCGTGCGCTGGCAAAGGCGCAGCAGATGCTGCCCAGGCCTTCCTTCTGCTGCTGCCCTGAAATACGCCATTCTGGAGCCTAACTTTGAGCCAAGAAAGCCGCACCACCACCCAAATGGGCTTTGGCTCTCTACGGATGGTTTTCTCAAGGGCTGCCACCTTAGCTGACTCCAATCAGACCCTTCCTTCCCCGCTTAATTCCCCCTGACATCAGCAATCCCTGTGTTCAGGGAGATGCTGCAAACATTCAGGCAGATTTTGTACATTCCCACCATACTCCCCAGGAAGGAGCTGCCAGTGCTGTGGCTCCCCTCACACTTTCCTTAACAGCAAAGAGCAATTGGGTTGGCAATAGTGAGAGAGAGAGAGGGAGAGACTATTCTGGGTTGTATAAAGTGTCTAACCATGTGTCTTCTCGAATTTGACTGAATTTCCATCCCATTCCCAAGACATTTCTGGAGGAAAACCAGAGGGAAATAGATGTTAGGCAGAGAGGTAGAAATAAGAAATGTCGAATTCTAGAGAGCCACACATTTATGCCACCCCTTTGGCCTGTGGAAAAGAGGAGCATTTCCCTCCAAGCTCTGCCTTGGCAGCCCGCCGCAGCCCACTGGCAAAGGCAGCCGTTTGCTCAGCTCTTGAGGCTTTGGAAGGATTTCCTTAGGCCGACAGATTTTTGTGCTGGATGCAGGCATTTCCAGCTTTCTGAGGGGAAGGAAACATTGAAACAGGATTCTTTGATTTCCAGGGCGTGGGCAAAGCCAAGAGGAGCAAAAGCCCCCCCAGAAAGGAGGAGGGGCAGACAGGGAAGAGAAGCCGCAAGAGGGCTGGCAGCGCCGAGTGTCCCTGCTGCCAACCGCGCCAGCCGCCCCGTTCGGCGGGAGGCCCCTTTCCCTGCGGCCAGTGCAAACGGTGCGCAACTTCCTGCTCCTTCTGCTCCAACCTGCGCCTTTGCACTAAAACAGGCTGACCCTTTGCAAAGGCGCCGCAGGGCAAGCTCACGCCACTTGCACCATCGCCCCTCGCAGCCCTGCTCAAGCGTACAACCCACCTCAAACCCAAACAGCTCCCTTCAAACCCAGCCTTCACAATCAAACCTTGCCATGCCCCAACCAGACACACTGCATCCAAGTAGCAGCAGATGCATCAAAGCTTCCTTTGATGCTGCTGATCAAATTCCAAATAGGATGCAACAAAAGGAGGAAGACATTTCAAGGCATTGAAACAAGAAAGGTTGGACTCATGGGCTGATCAATTCACAATGTGCCACTGCCCAAAAAGACAGAAATTTGGACTTAAACGGAGATCTTGGCGCTTGCTTCAATGGTGTGTACTAAATTGACCAATGTACTAAATTGACCAAATTTGTTTCCTATCTTCCAGGGTGTTTGAAACCATCAAGGAAAGGAACAAACACAGGAGAAGACATCGGCCTCGCAAGGAAGCAGAGCCTCTCCCCAAGAAGAAAAGACCAAATTAGACAAGGCTGCGGCTTGTCCAGGCCTAGCAAGGCTTAGGCGTCAATAGGACTAGTTAGGAATAGGACTGATTTTTACGCTTTTAGACTTGTTGAAATTCTACTTAGTTAGTTTACATGATAGGAATCTCCTTCATTTCTTAGTTAAGTTACATGCATATTATTCAAGATTCTTTAGTAGTATTAGATTTATCAGTACCTGCAAGACATTTAGTGTTAGTTACGATCCGTCTTTTACCATTTCACCTTTATTGAGACAGAATCTGTTTTTATCATTAAACCGTGTTTGTGCCACTTTGTCTTTTGGTCTGTGTGAAATCACTCCAGCAACGTTTGTTCCATTTGCCTGCTGTTGCAAACACAGCACACTCCCTGACAGGAGAATCTGGGCACGCACCACCTCCCCCAGGCACAGCCCCTTGCTCAGCTGGCAGGACTGGCAAAGTTGTGTCTCCTTTACTGCCAGGGAAAGAACGCGGGCGCTTCATCCTTTGACTACTAAACATCTCAGCTGCCAGTGGAAAGGGAGGCTTTGTTTAATTCAATCAATTGGATCTAAATGAGTGCTCTGCTCTCACCATCTTTTCTGCCTCAAAGCAACGGCTTTAGTCATTTTGTAGCCCAGCAACATAACTTTGTTTCATTTTGGGGGACTGATGGACCTGACCACCTTGGAGCACGTTTCTAGAACCCCTCCGATTCTATCACATTCATAACCACATGCACCACAAAGGTATCAGTAGTCCAGTTTCAGTTTCTCTTGAAAGGAACACTCTCCCGCCCTGGGCCTCCACCAATCTCCTCAGCTAAAGCAGAGCGGCTGGCATCATTATCCTCTCTCTGGCTTCCCACACTTCAGGTATTTGCAGCAAAGAAGAAGCAAAGTCCCTCTTTTATCTAGCCCAGCAAATGGCACTGCCCAGCAAGCCTTTGGTGGCAGGGGCTGTGCAGGGTGGAGAGGGGGCCAGGGAGGGGGCAATTGCCAGGCTGTTTCTGGGAAGCCCAGGCAAGCTTGCCCTTGTCTGATGGAGCCAGTGCAGCTGGCCTTTGGAGCCTACAAAGTGTCTGCCTTGCAGTGCCACTTGGTACAGCTGCCCCCTCACTTTGCTGCCCTGTGCGCAACATGCAGCTGGGAAGGAAGCAAGATGGGCACTGAAGCAAGATTTGCTTTGCCTTAACAATAGGCAGGAAAGCAGCAAAACTGGCTGGCTTTGGTCCTATCTGGCATCTAAGTATGAAAAGAAACGTGAAGGCCGTCTGTGTGGAAAGGTAATTCCGTCAGCGTTCCTGTCTTAGAGGAATCCCCGAGTCTTTTGAGACAAACACCTAGCTTCTCCAAGGGAGCTGCAAGAGGGATGTAGAAATTCTGCATTCATGTGTGCTGCAGAAATGCCACTGTGCTGTCCCTGTGTGTGTGTGTGTGTGTGCCCATCATTTCCCCTGAGAAACATTCTGTTTCTCCAAGTTTCAGGGAAGGAATGATGAGGTGAGAGACCAGCTCAGAGGCCCAAGGAGGGAAAACATCAAGTGACATAATTGGGCACCAAAAGGAGATTTGACAAAGGGGGCAGCATGAATGCCTCCACTTTGAGAGGAAGCTTTGAAGTTGGCTCTCTGCTGAAAAACTTGCACATTCCAGCTCCTCTCAGAGCTGGAGGAGAGCCTGTGGGAGGAGTCGTGCTGCTTCTCCAGGGCAGGAGATGAGCTCTGGGCCCTTGGACACAGCCAGCCTCCTGGGCACGTTCAGCTGGGGACACCTTGCAGAGAAGCAGCGAGGAGAGACACGCCTGTCCCTGCACTGCTTTTGCCCGTCTCCTCAGACCACGCAGGTCAAAAGGCCAATGGCAAGGGTCTCAGAGCAAGCTTGCAGCAGCAGAAGTAAAAGGGGCAAAGGTAGCCCATGCCTGTTTGTGTGCCATGGCTCCCCTGGGGTTCTACATGGAATGTTGGGCTGTGCCCATGGCAACTGTCGTTGTCTCCTGCTCCTGCGGCCGTTGGTGGAACGCTGCTGGAGCAGCACTGGAGCAGCAGCTGCAGGATCAGCTCCTGGGCTGTCCCTGAGCAGCCGCCTCCTGCACTCAGCGCCACACCCGGCCTCTGCACCCACATCCTCGTCTCCCCGCCTGCCTCCAGGCATCCCCACAGCACTTGGGCACCGTCAAAGGTAAGAAAATCCCCGTTTGCCCTCAAAGCACTAACACAAGGCCACCAGGCTCCAGCTGCCTCTCCCACCAACCACGACACACAGCCTGCGTGCTCACTTTCCCCACACCAGCTTCCATGTCAAAGCGGGCTGCACCTTGCCAAGGAATCGTCTTGCCTCCCGGGCAAACACAGACACTTCCATAGAGGATGCAGAGAGCTGTCACAGTGCACTTGCAGATCCTCCTCCACAGATCACCTGCTTCAAAGTTCTTGGCACCCATTGCACTCCTAAACCCAGCTTTTGGTGACCCCAAAACAAATTGTTCATGGCTGAGGAGTTCAGGCCTTCAGTGTCAACAAATCCCTTTTATGCCCCGACTCAGCTCACACCTGCTCCAAAGCTGCAAAAACAAGAATGATGGCACTTCTCCTCTGGGACCCCTGTCATTCAGGCCATGCAAGCATTTGACCGGCCTTGTCCTCAAGCACAGGTGTTCAACTTCAAAAATCATCTGCTATCAGCAATCCTTATGTGCTTGCATAGTTACGTCTCTGATAGGAACATTCTCTTTTCCTATCGTATAGATACTTTTTTGCAATGCATGTAGGGCTGGTTCCGCCTCATGCTCAGGGGCAACTGGGAAATGCCGTCTTCTCAAGAACACACTCACAGTATCAGAGAATTTTCTGGCTTGGAAGGGATTCTCAAAGATCACTGAGCCCAACTGCGGGGCAGCCTCAACAATCACACCCTGTGCCCAAGAGCGCTGTCCAAACAATTTTGGAGCTCCGTCAGCCTTGGTGCTGGGACCTCTTTCCTGGACAGCCTCTTCCAGTGGCCAAGCACCCTCTGGCTCTGAAGAGCCTTTTCCTTCTATCCACCCTAAGCCTGCACTGGCACATCTTGCAGGCCATTCTCTTGGGTGTTCCCAGTGGCCCCAGGACTGAAGAGAGTAGTGCATGGCCTTCTGCTTCCCCTCCTCAGGAAGCTGCTGACTGCTAGAGGCTCCTGCCTAGGCAATTCCACCTCAAAAACATGGCAATGACAGCAAACAGAAAGGAGCTGGGACAGAGGAGCTCAGGCTTTGCAACCATGAGGATCAGAAGGAAGGCTACTGACACATCCTTGGCAGAACCATTTTTAACTGGAGCATTGTTTGGACCTTTTTCAGGTGGAAAGGAGAGGAACAATGAAAAGGAAAGCAAGAGCCAACAATCAGCCGTGAGTTTTGGCCTAGGGTTAAAGGGCAGCAAACTGGAGGAATGGCCAGGAGGAGAACTGCTCTTTCACACTCACGCTGGGATGGCTTCAAGCCTGTGCAGCCACAGGAAGGCTCTCTCGAGCACTTGCCTTTCTTACCTCCACCTCCTTCTTCCTTCAGACACATCAATGTTGGCAGCGACTTTCAGGCTGAGCTCCCAGAGCTGCAGAGCAGAGCACCAAGTGAGGATGAAGAGCCTGCAACCCTGCTCTGGAAGCCCTGGGGGGAAGATGACTCTGACATGGAAAAACCTGACAGAGGTAGCTTCTCTTCAAGCTTTTCTTCCACCCCTGACATACTTGGGTCTTTCAAAAGCTCCTTTTGCATAGAAAGGCAGCTTTTTGCAGCCTCTGCTTCTCTCCCTGTCTCGCCCATCTTCCCATCTACAAGTGTTAGAGGCAAGGAGAATGCTCTGCTTCTGCAGCAGAGCAGGAAAAAGAGCAAGCATCTTGCTCTCCAAATTGCTCAGGCCCATTTGCCACTGCAAGAGGGGAGATTGGCCTCCACTTCTTCTTACAGAAGCTGCTTTGAAGGGAGAGCCAGCACTGCGGGGGCCCTCGCTTCAGCTGGCCCTGCCTTTGCTCTCCTTTTCATGCTCTCCAAGCTGCTGCATTTAGCTCCCGGCCTTTCCTTGCGCCTTGCATGGCAACCTTTGCCCTTGCTGGCCTCAAGGCTGACTTTGGCTGGGTTTTTGTTGTGCTTGCAGTAAGAGAACTGCTGGACATGGCCAGCTCCCGTGGCATTCCCGGGGCAGCAGCTGACCTGGAGCGCGCCCTGCACTGCCTGCACCAGGCACGCGGCAGCGTTGCGGTAAGAAGCGGCTCTGTGGGCGCACACAAGAGGGCACAGGGAATGCACAAGGCCCGCCCACTGGGACAGCCTTTCCTGCCTGCTCCTTCAAGGAGTGTCTTTCTAGGGAGCAGAGCACTGGCTGCCTGCTGTGTCTCCTCCAGCGGCGTCAGGGCTGAGCCCAAAGGGCTCCAGCAGGGACAATCTCCCTCCTGCAGGCGGCGGCGCAAGGCCCTGCAGCCTGCTGCCTTGGAAATGGCCTGCCCGTCTGGGTTCTCTAAGACATTTGGAGGGGAAATTCCCACAAGCCTCAGTCAGCTGAGGCCATTCTGGCTGCAGCAGGAGCAAAATCATTACGTTGGTGAGCAAAATGTCACTCTTGGGGACCAGGATCAAAGGGCTGGGCAGCAAAAACTAGGCACTGGCATCAAATCCCAGGCTCTCACCCACATGGCATACAGTTGCTTGAATGTCTGAAGAGGCAAAGTAGCTGAAAGGCAGCATCTCTGATTTTTGGCTCATTTTGGATGTGGTGCGGTGGCTAAAGCCTTTTCCCCTTGGATCTTGCAGGAGGCTCTGGAGATGTTGCTCTCAGGGGGGCCTGCGACAACTCAAGGCCATCCCTTGGCCGATTATCATTACGCAGGTAAGCAAAGCAGAGCTTCTTCCTTCACTGGCAGATGCTGCCGTCCCCTTCATTGTTGTGGCAAGCGTTTCTGCTTTAACAAATTGGGCTTAACACCAGCACAAGGTCTTGTCTTCTCGGCGGGTGGGGAAAGCACCAGCATCTAGTCCTTCAGCTTGACTTGTTTTCCAGTCCTTTTCCCTGGGCAATGCCTGCTCTTGTCTTCATCACCTTCTCAGGGAGCAGACATGTACTCACACGTCAATGATGGCCTGCTACCATTTGCTTTTTGTGGCCACTGGGATCCACTTCATGTGGATCCAGGGATCCATTTACCTGCTGCTTTTTATTGCCAGGCTCTGACAGATGGACACCTGAGGAGAAGGACTCCTTCCAAAAGGCTTTCCACACCTATGGCAAGGATTTCCATCTCATCCAGAAGCAGGTAAAGCCGCAGGACATTCTTTACCTGAGCAGATCATCACCAGCAAAGCTTGCTTATGTCTGCTAACAAGCACTGGCCTTCAGTCTCTCTCTTCTCAAGTACCAAAACTGTTCAAGTAGTAACAAAACAGGACATCAAAGGCCTGTGTGAAAAGGATGATCCTGTCTCTCCAGCCCTTTTCTCCAAGCTCTTTTGGAAGATAAAGCTTTATTCTCTCAGACTTTTTGCGCAATTCTGCTGCTGCTTCCACAAGACATTGTGCTGGCATGACTGCAGTGAAGCCGGGAAAGAAGAGCTGTGCTAGATGCATTTCTTGTTGATCTGTGCATTACGTCTGTTGCCACGTAGCATGATACACGGTTTACTACATTGCATGATGCCTCTCTTTCTCCATGTTGATTTCATTTTACACCCTCCTCCATTTACTTCATGATTTTACTTCCTAGTTTACTCCATCTTCTACTTTTTCCCCAATGCACCTTACCAAGGAATTTTAGATTCCTTCTTTTTCCCTTCCCAACAGATCCAGACTAAGACCGTGGCACAGTGTGTGGAGTACTACTACACCTGGAAAAAGGAGCATCCAGTTGCCAGCACTCTTGCTCAGGTGAGGGGGAAGAAAATCCAGGCGTGCCAGGAGGGTGGAGAAACTGGGAGAAGGGGACAAAACCTGCTGGCGAGCCATGCCAGACACCGCTTTGCCAGGATCACATCAGCCCGTGCGCTGGCAAAGGCGCAGCAGATGCTGCCCAGGCCTTCCTTCTGCTGCTGCCCTGAAATACGCCATTCTGGAGCCTAACTTTGAGCCAAGAAAGCCGCACCACCACCCAAATGGGCTTTGGCTCTCTACGGATGGTTTTCTCAAGGGCTGCCACCTTAGCTGACTCCAATCAGACCCTTCCTTCCCCGCTTAATTCCCCCTGACATCAGCAATCCCTGTGTTCAGGGAGATGCTGCAAACATTCAGGCAGATTTTGTACATTCCCACCATACTCCCCAGGAAGGAGCTGCCAGTGCTGTGGCTCCCCTCACACTTTCCTTAACAGCAAAGAGCAATTGGGTTGGCAATAGTGAGAGAGAGAGAGGGAGAGACTATTCTGGGTTGTATAAAGTGTCTAACCATGTGTCTTCTCGAATTTGACTGAATTTCCATCCCATTCCCAAGACATTTCTGGAGGAAAACCAGAGGGAAATAGATGTTAGGCAGAGAGGTAGAAATAAGAAATGTCGAATTCTAGAGAGCCACACATTTATGCCACCCCTTTGGCCTGTGGAAAAGAGGAGCATTTCCCTCCAAGCTCTGCCTTGGCAGCCCGCCGCAGCCCACTGGCAAAGGCAGCCGTTTGCTCAGCTCTTGAGGCTTTGGAAGGATTTCCTTAGGCCGACAGATTTTTGTGCTGGATGCAGGCATTTCCAGCTTTCTGAGGGGAAGGAAACATTGAAACAGGATTCTTTGATTTCCAGGGCGTGGGCAAAGCCAAGAGGAGCAAAAGCCCCCCCAGAAAGGAGGAGGGGCAGACAGGGAAGAGAAGCCGCAAGAGGGCTGGCAGCGCCGAGTGTCCCTGCTGCCAACCGCGCCAGCCGCCCCGTTCGGCGGGAGGCCCCTTTCCCTGCGGCCAGTGCAAACGGTGCGCAACTTCCTGCTCCTTCTGCTCCAACCTGCGCCTTTGCACTAAAACAGGCTGACCCTTTGCAAAGGCGCCGCAGGGCAAGCTCACGCCACTTGCACCATCGCCCCTCGCAGCCCTGCTCAAGCGTACAACCCACCTCAAACCCAAACAGCTCCCTTCAAACCCAGCCTTCACAATCAAACCTTGCCATGCCCCAACCAGACACACTGCATCCAAGTAGCAGCAGATGCATCAAAGCTTCCTTTGATGCTGCTGATCAAATTCCAAATAGGATGCAACAAAAGGAGGAAGACATTTCAAGGCATTGAAACAAGAAAGGTTGGACTCATGGGCTGATCAATTCACAATGTGCCACTGCCCAAAAAGACAGAAATTTGGACTTAAACGGAGATCTTGGCGCTTGCTTCAATGGTGTGTACTAAATTGACCAATGTACTAAATTGACCAAATTTGTTTCCTATCTTCCAGGGTGTTTGAAACCATCAAGGAAAGGAACAAACACAGGAGAAGACATCGGCCTCGCAAGGAAGCAGAGCCTCTCCCCAAGAAGAAAAGACCAAATTAGACAAGGCTGCGGCTTGTCCAGGCCTAGCAAGGCTTAGGCGTCAATAGGACTAGTTAGGAATAGGACTGATTTTTACGCTTTTAGACTTGTTGAAATTCTACTTAGTTAGTTTACATGATAGGAATCTCCTTCATTTCTTAGTTAAGTTACATGCATATTATTCAAGATTCTTTAGTAGTATTAGATTTATCAGTACCTGCAAGACATTTAGTGTTAGTTACGATCCGTCTTTTACCATTTCACCTTTATTGAGACAGAATCTGTTTTTATCATTAAACCGTGTTTGTTCCACTTTGTCTTTTGGTCTGTGTGAAATCACTCCAGCAACGTTTGTTCCATTTGCCTGCTGTTGCAAACACAGCACACTCCCTGACAGGAGAATCTGGGCACGCACCACCTCCCCCAGGCACAGCCCCTTGCTCAGCTGGCAGGACTGGCAAAGTTGTGTCTCCTTTACTGCCAGGGAAAGAACGCGGGCGCTTCATCCTTTGACTACTAAACATCTCAGCTGCCAGTGGAAAGGGAGGCTTTGTTTAATTCAATCAATTGGATCTAAATGAGTGCTCTGCTCTCACCATCTTTTCTGCCTCAAAGCAACGGCTTTAGTCATTTTGTAGCCCAGCAACATAACTTTGTTTCATTTTGGGGGACTGATGGACCTGACCACCTTGGAGCACGTTTCTAGAACCCCTCCGATTCTATCACATTCATAACCACATGCACCACAAAGGTATCAGTAGTCCAGTTTCAGTTTCTCTTGAAAGGAACACTCTCCCGCCCTGGGCCTCCACCAATCTCCTCAGCTAAAGCAGAGCGGCTGGCATCATTATCCTCTCTCTGGCTTCCCACACTTCAGGTATTTGCAGCAAAGAAGAAGCAAAGTCCCTCTTTTATCTAGCCCAGCAAATGGCACTGCCCAGCAAGCCTTTGGTGGCAGGGGCTGTGCAGGGTGGAGAGGGGGCCAGGGAGGGGGCAATTGCCAGGCTGCTTCTGGGAAGCGCAGGCAAGCTTGCCCTTGTCTGATGGAGCCAGTGCAGCTGGCCTTTGGAGCCTACAAAGTGTCTGCCTTGCAGTGCCACTTGGTACAGCTGCCCCCTCACTTTGCTGCCCTGTGCGCAACATGCAGCTGGGAAGGAAGCAAGATGGGCACTGAAGCAAGATTTGCTTTGCCTTAACAATAGGCAGGAAAGCAGCAAAACTGGCTGGCTTTGGTCCTATCTGGCATCTAAGTATGAAAAGAAACGTGAAGGCCGTCAGTGTGGAAAGGTAATTCCGTCAGCGTTCCTGTCTTAGAGGAATCCCCGAGTCTTTTGAGACAAACACCTAGCTTCTCCAAGGGAGCTGCAAGAGGGATGTAGAAATTCTGCATTCATGTGTGCTGCAGAAATGCCACTGTGCTGTCCCTGTGTGTGTGTGTGTGTGTGCCCATCATTTCCCCTGAGAAACATTCTGTTTCTCCAAGTTTCAGGGAAGGAATGATGAGGTGAGAGACCAGCTCAGAGGCCCAAGGAGGGAAAACATCAAGTGACATAATTGGGCACCAAAAGGAGATTTGACAAAGGGGGCAGCATGAATGCCTCCACTTTGAGAGGAAGCTTTGAAGTTGGCTCTCTGCTGAACAACTTGCACATTCCAGCTCCTCTCAGAGCTGGAGGAGAGCCTGTGGGAGGAGTCGTGCTGCTTCTCCAGGGCAGGAGATGAGCTCTGGGCCCTTGGACACAGCCAGCCTCCTGGGCACGTTCAGCTGGGGACACCTTGCAGAGAAGCAGCGAGGAGAGCCACGCCTGTCCCTGCACTGCTTTTGCCTGTCTCCTCAGACCACGCAGGTCAAAAGGCCAATGGCAAGGGTCTCAGAGCAAGCTTGCAGCAGCAGAAGTAAAAGAGGCAAAGGTAGCCCATGCCTGTTTGTGTGCCATGGCTCCCCTGGGCTTCTACATGGAATGTTGGGCTGTGCCCATGGAAACTGTCGTCTCCTGCTCCTGCGGCCGTTGGTGGAACGCTGCTGGAGCAGCACTGGAGCAGCAGCAGCAGGATCAGCTCCTGGGCTGTCCCTGACCAGCCGCCTCCTGCACTCAGTGCCACACCCGGCCTCTGCACCCACATCCTCGTCTCCCCGCCTGCCTCCAGGCATCCCCACAGCACTTGGGCACCGTCAAAGGTAAGAAAATCCCCGTTTGCCCTCAAAGCACTAACACAAGGCCACCAGGCTCCAGCTGCCTCTCCCACCAACCACGACACACAGCCTGCGTGCTCACTTTCCCCACACCAGCTTCCATGTCAAAGCGGGCTGCACCTTGCCAAGGAATCGTCTTGCCTCCCGGGCAAACACAGACACTTCCATAGAGGATGCAGAGAGCTGTCACAGTGCACTTGCAGATCCTCCTCCACAGATCACCTGCTTCAAAGTTCTTGGCACCCATTGCACTCCTAAACCCAGCTTTTGGTGACCCCAAAACAAATTGTTCATGGCTGAGGAGTTCAGGCCTTCAGTGTCAACAAATCCCTTTTATGCCCCGACTCAGCTCACACCTGCTCCAAAGCTGCAAAAACAAGAATGATGGCACTTCTCCTCTGGGACCCCTGTCATTCAGGCCATGCAAGCATTTGACCGGCCTTGTCCTCAAGCACAGGTGTTCAACTTCAAAAATCATCTGCTATCAGCAATCCTTATGTGCTTGCATAGTTACGTCTCTGATAGGAACATTCTCTTTTCCTATCGTATAGATACTTTTTTGCAATGCATGTAGGGCTGGTTCCGCCTCATGCTCAGGGGCAACTGGGAAATGCCGTCTTCTCAAGAACACACTCACAGTATCAGAGAATTTTCTGGCTTGGAAGGGATTCTCAAAGATCACTGAGCCCAACTGCGGGGCAGCCTCAACAATCACACCCTGTGCCCAAGAGCGCTGTCCAAACAATTTTGGAGCTCCGTCAGCCTTGGTGCTGGGACCTCTTTCCTGGACAGCCTCTTCCAGTGGCCAAGCACCCTCTGGCTCTGAAGAGCCTTTTCCTTCTATCCACCCTAAGCCTGCACTGGCACATCTTGCAGGCCATTCTCTTGGGTGTTCCCAGTGGCCCCAGGACTGAAGAGAGTAGTGCATGGCCTTCTGCTTCCCCTCCTCAGGAAGCTGCTGACTGCTAGAGGCTCCTGCCTAGGCAATTCCACCTCAAAAACATGGCAATGACAGCAAACAGAAAGGAGCTGGGACAGAGGAGCTCAGGCTTTGCAACCATGAGGATCAGAAGGAAGGCTACTGACACATCCTTGGCAGAACCATTTTTAACTGGAGCATTGTTTGGACCTTTTTCAGGTGGAAAGGAGAGGAACAATGAAAAGGAAAGCAAGAGCCAACAATCAGCCGTGAGTTTTGGCCTAGGGTTAAAGGGCAGCAAACTGGAGGAATGGCCAGGAGGAGAACTGCTCTTTCACACTCACGCTGGGATGGCTTAAAGCCTGTGCAGCCACAGGAAGGCTCTCTCGAGCACTTGCCTTTCTTACCTCCACCTCCTTCTTCCTTCAGACACATCAATGTTGGCAGCGACTTTCAGGCTGAGCTCCCAGAGCTGCAGAGCAGAGCACCAAGTGAGGATGAAGAGCCTGCAACCCTGGTCTGGAAGCCCTGGGGGGAAGATGACTCTGACATGGAAAAACCTGACAGAGGTAGCTTCTCTTCAAGCTTTTCTTCCACCCCTGACATACTTGGGTCTTTCAAAAGCTCCTTTTGCATAGAAAGGCAGCTTTTTGCAGCCTCTGCTTCTCTCCCTGTCTCGCCCATCTTCCCATCTACAAGTGTTAGAGGCAAGGAGAATGCTCTGCTTCTGCAGCAGAGCAGGAAAAAGAGCAAGCATCTTGCTCTCCAAATTGCTCAGGCCCATTTGCCACTGCAAGAGGGGAGATTGGCCTCCACTTCTTCTTACAGAAGCTGCTTTGAAGGGAGAGCCAGCACTGCGGGGGCCCTCGCTTCAGCTGGCCCTGCCTTTGCTCTCCTTTTCATGCTCTCCAAGCTGCTGCATTTAGCTCCCGGCCTTTCCTTGCGCCTTGCATGGCAACCTTTGCCCTTGCTGGCCTCAAGGCTGACTTTGGCTGGGTTTTTGTTGTGCTTGCAGTAAGAGAACTGCTGGACATGGCCAGCTCCCGTGGCATTCCCGGGGCAGCAGCTGACCTGGAGCGCGCCCTGCACTGCCTGCACCAGGCACGCGGCAGCGTTGCGGTAAGAAGCGGCTCTGTGGGCGCACACAAGAGGGCACAGGGAATGCACAAGGCCCGCCCACTGGGACAGCCTTTCCTGCCTGCTCCTTCAAGGAGTGTCTTTCTAGGGAGCAGAGCACTGGCTGCCTGCTGTGTCTCCTCCAGCGGCGTCAGGGCTGAGCCCAAAGGGCTCCAGCAGGGACAATCTCCCTCCTGCAGGCGGCGGCGCAAGGCCCTGCAGCCTGCTGCCTTGGAAATGGCCTGCCCGTCTGGGTTCTCTAAGACATTTGGAGGGGAAATTCCCACAAGCCTCAGTCAGCTGAGGCCATTCTGGCTGCAGCAGGAGCAAAATCATTACGTTGGTGAGCAAAATGTCACTCTTGGGGACCAGGATCAAAGGGCTGGGCAGCAAAAACTAGGCACTGGCATCAAATCCCAGGCTCTCACCCACATGGCATACAGTTGCTTGAATGTCTGAAGAGGCAAAGTAGCTGAAAGGCAGCATCTCTGATTTTTGGCTCATTTTGGATGTGGTGCGGTGGCTAAAGCCTTTTCCCCTTGGATCTTGCAGGAGGCTCTGGAGATGTTGCTCTCAGGGGGGCCTGCGACAACTCAAGGCCATCCCTTGGCCGATTATCATTACGCAGGTAAGCAAAGCAGAGCTTCTTCCTTCACTGGCAGATGCTGCCGTCCCCTTCATTGTTGTGGCAAGCGTTTCTGCTTTAACAAATTGGGCTTAACACCAGCACAAGGTCTTGTCTTCTCGGCGGGTGGGGAAAGCACCAGCATCTAGTCCTTCAGCTTGACTTGTTTTCCAGTCCTTTTCCCTGGGCAATGCCTGCTCTTGTCTTCATCACCTTCTCAGGGAGCAGACATGTACTCACACGTCAATGATGGCCTGCTACCATTTGCTTTTTGTGGCCACTGGGATCCACTTCATGTGGATCCAGGGATCCATTTACCTGCTGCTTTTTATTGCCAGGCTCTGACAGATGGACACCTGAGGAGAAGGACTCCTTCCAAAAGGCTTTCCACACCTATGGCAAGGATTTCCATCTCATCCAGAAGCAGGTAAAGCCGCAGGACATTCTTTACCTGAGCAGATCATCACCAGCAAAGCTTGCTTATGTCTGCTAACAAGCACTGGCCTTCAGTCTCTCTCTTCTCAAGTACCAAAACTGTTCAAGTAGTAACAAAACAGGACATCAAAGGCCTGTGTGAAAAGGATGATCCTGTCTCTCCAGCCCTTTTCTCCAAGCTCTTTTGGAAGATAAAGCTTTATTCTCTCAGACTTTTTGCGCAATTCTGCTGCTGCTTCCACAAGACATTGTGCTGGCATGACTGCAGTGAAGCCGGGAAAGAAGAGCTGTGCTAGATGCATTTCTTGTTGATCTGTGCATTACGTCTGTTGCCACGTAGCATGATACACGGTTTACTACATTGCATGATGCCTCTCTTTCTCCATGTTGATTTCATTTTACACCCTCCTCCATTTACTTCATGATTTTACTTCCTAGTTTACTCCATCTTCTACTTTTTCCCCAATGCACCTTACCAAGGAATTTTAGATTCCTTCTTTTTCCCTTCCCAACAGATCCAGACTAAGACCGTGGCACAGTGTGTGGAGTACTACTACACCTGGAAAAAGGAGCATCCAGTTGCCAGCACTCTTGCTCAGGTGAGGGGGAAGAAAATCCAGGCGTGCCAGGAGGGTGGAGAAACTGGGAGAAGGGGACAAAACCTGCTGGCGAGCCATGCCAGACACCGCTTTGCCAGGATCACATCAGCCCGTGCGCTGGCAAAGGCGCAGCAGATGCTGCCCAGGCCTTCCTTCTGCTGCTGCCCTGAAATACGCCATTCTGGAGCCTAACTTTGAGCCAAGAAAGCCGCACCACCACCCAAATGGGCTTTGGCTCTCTACGGATGGTTTTCTCAAGGGCTGCCACCTTAGCTGACTCCAATCAGACCCTTCCTTCCCCGCTTAATTCCCCCTGACATCAGCAATCCCTGTGTTCAGGGAGATGCTGCAAACATTCAGGCAGATTTTGTACATTCCCACCATACTCCCCAGGAAGGAGCTGCCAGTGCTGTGGCTCCCCTCACACTTTCCTTAACAGCAAAGAGCAATTGGGTTGGCAATAGTGAGAGAGAGAGAGGGAGAGACTATTCTGGGTTGTATAAAGTGTCTAACCATGTGTCTTCTCGAATTTGACTGAATTTCCATCCCATTCCCAAGACATTTCTGGAGGAAAACCAGAGGGAAATAGATGTTAGGCAGAGAGGTAGAAATAAGAAATGTCGAATTCTAGAGAGCCACACATTTATGCCACCCCTTTGGCCTGTGGAAAAGAGGAGCATTTCCCTCCAAGCTCTGCCTTGGCAGCCCGCCGCAGCCCACTGGCAAAGGCAGCCGTTTGCTCAGCTCTTGAGGCTTTGGAAGGATTTCCTTAGGCCGACAGATTTTTGTGCTGGATGCAGGCATTTCCAGCTTTCTGAGGGGAAGGAAACAGGATTCTTTGATTTCCAGGGCGTGGGCAAAGCCAAGAGGAGCAAAAGCCCCCCCAGAAAGGAGGAGGGGCAGACAGGGAAGAGAAGCCGCAAGAGGGCTGGCAGCGCCGAGTGTCCCTGCTGCCAACCGCGCCAGCCGCCCCGTTCGGCGGGAGGCCCCTTTCCCTGCGGCCAGTGCAAACGGTGCGCAACTTCCTGCTCCTTCTGCTCCAACCTGCGCCTTTGCACTAAAACAGGCTGACCCTTTGCAAAGGCGCCGCAGGGCAAGCTCACGCCACTTGCACCATCGCCCCTCGCAGCCCTGCTCAAGCGTACAACCCACCTCAAACCCAAACAGCTCCCTTCAAACCCAGCCTTCACAATCAAACCTTGCCATGCCCCAACCAGACACACTGCATCCAAGTAGCAGCAGATGCATCAAAGCTTCCTTTGATGCTGCTGATCAAATTCCAAATAGGATGCAACAAAAGGAGGAAGACATTTCAAGGCATTGAAACAAGAAAGGTTGGACTCATGGGCTGATCAATTCACAATGTGCCACTGCCCAAAAAGACAGAAATTTGGACTTAAACGGAGATCTTGGCGCTTGCTTCAATGGTGTGTACTAAATTGACCAATGTACTAAATTGACCAAATTTGTTTCCTATCTTCCAGGGTGTTTGAAACCATCAAGGAAAGGAACAAACACAGGAGAAGACATCGGCCTCGCAAGGAAGCAGAGCCTCTCCCCAAGAAGAAAAGACCAAATTAGACAAGGCTGCGGCTTGTCCAGGCCTAGCAAGGCTTAGGCGTCAATAGGACTAGTTAGGAATAGGACTGATTTTTACGCTTTTAGACTTGTTGAAATTCTACTTAGTTAGTTTACATGATAGGAATCTCCTTCATTTCTTAGTTAAGTTACATGCATATTATTCAAGATTCTTTAGTAGTATTAGATTTATCAGTACCTGCAAGACATTTAGTGTTAGTTACGATCCGTCTTTTACCATTTCACCTTTATTGAGACAGAATCTGTTTTTATCATTAAACCGTGTTTGTGCCACTTTGTCTTTTGGTCTGTGTGAAATCACTCCAGCAACGTTTGTTCCATTTGCCTGCTGTTGCAAACACAGCACACTCCCTGACAGGAGAATCTGGGCACGCACCACCTCCCCCAGGCACAGCCCCTTGCTCAGCTGGCAGGACTGGCAAAGTTGTGTCTCCTTTACTGCCAGGGAAAGAACGCGGGCGCTTCATCCTTTGACTACTAAACATCTCAGCTGCCAGTGGAAAGGGAGGCTTTGTTTAATTCAATCAATTGGATCTAAATGAGTGCTCTGCTCTCACCATCTTTTCTGCCTCAAAGCAACGGCTTTAGTCATTTTGTAGCCCAGCAACATAACTTTGTTTCATTTTGGGGGACTGATGGACCTGACCACCTTGGAGCACGTTTCTAGAACCCCTCCGATTCTATCACATTCATAACCACATGCACCACAAAGGTATCAGTAGTCCAGTTTCAGTTTCTCTTGAAAGGAACACTCTCCCGCCCTGGGCCTCCACCAATCTCCTCAGCTAAAGCAGAGCGGCTGGCATCATTATCCTCTCTCTGGCTTCCCACACTTCAGGTATTTGCAGCAAAGAAGAAGCAAAGTCCCTCTTTTATCTAGCCCAGCAAATGGCACTGCCCAGCAAGCCTTTGGTGGCAGGGGCTGTGCAGGGTGGAGAGGGGGCCAGGGAGGGGGCAATTGCCAGGCTGCTTCTGGGAAGCGCAGGCAAGCTTGCCCTTGTCTGATGGAGCCAGTGCAGCTGGCCTTTGGAGCCTACAAAGTGTCTGCCTTGCAGTGCCACTTGGTACAGCTGCCCCCTCACTTTGCTGCCCTGTGCGCAACATGCAGCTGGGAAGGAAGCAAGATGGGCACTGAAGCAAGATTTGCTTTGCCTTAACAATAGGCAGGAAAGCAGCAAAACTGGCTGGCTTTGGTCCTATCTGGCATCTAAGTATGAAAAGAAACGTGAAGGCCGTCAGTGTGGAAAGGTAATTCCGTCAGCGTTCCTGTCTTAGAGGAATCCCCGAGTCTTTTGAGACAAACACCTAGCTTCTCCAAGGGAGCTGCAAGAGGGATGTAGAAATTCTGCATTCATGTGTGCTGCAGAAATGCCACTGTGCTGTCCCTGTGTGTGTGTGTGTGTGTGTGCCCATCATTTCCCCTGAGAAACATTCTGTTTCTCCAAGTTTCAGGGAAGGAATGATGAGGTGAGAGACCAGCTCAGAGGCCCAAGGAGGGAAAACATCAAGTGACATAATTGGGCACCAAAAGGAGATTTGACAAAGGGGGCAGCATGAATGCCTCCACTTTGAGAGGAAGCTTTGAAGTTGGCTCTCTGCTGAACAACTTGCACATTCCAGCTCCTCTCAGAGCTGGAGGAGAGCCTGTGGGAGGAGTCGTGCTGCTTCTCCAGGGCAGGAGATGAGCTCTGGGCCCTTGGACACAGCCAGCCTCCTGGGCACGTTCAGCTGGGGACACCTTGCAGAGAAGCAGCGAGGAGAGCCACGCCTGTCCCTGCACTGCTTTTGCCTGTCTCCTCAGACCACGCAGGTCAAAAGGCCAATGGCAAGGGTCTCAGAGCAAGCTTGCAGCAGCAGAAGTAAAAGAGGCAAAGGTAGCCCATGCCTGTTTGTGTGCCATGGCTCCCCTGGGCTTCTACATGGAATGTTGGGCTGTGCCCATGGAAACTGTCGTCTCCTGCTCCTGCGGCCGTTGGTGGAACGCTGCTGGAGCAGCACTGGAGCAGCAGCAGCAGGATCAGCTCCTGGGCTGTCCCTGACCAGCCGCCTCCTGCACTCAGTGCCACACCCGGCCTCTGCACCCACATCCTCGTCTCCCCGCCTGCCTCCAGGCATCCCCACAGCACTTGGGCACCGTCAAAGGTAAGAAAATCCCCGTTTGCCCTCAAAGCACTAACACAAGGCCACCAGGCTCCAGCTGCCTCTCCCACCAACCACGACACACAGCCTGCGTGCTCACTTTCCCCACACCAGCTTCCATGTCAAAGCGGGCTGCACCTTGCCAAGGAATCGTCTTGCCTCCCGGGCAAACACAGACACTTCCATAGAGGATGTAGAGAGCTGTCACAGTGCACTTGCAGATCCTCCTCCACAGATCACCTGCTTCAAAGTTCTTGGCACCCAATGCACTCCTAAACCCAGCTTTTGGTGACCCCAAAACAAATTGTTCATGGCTGAGGAGTTCAGGCCTCCAGTGTCAACAAATCCCATTATGCCCTGACTCAGCTCACACCTGCTCCAAAGCTGCAAAAACAAGAATGATGGCACTTCTCCTCTGGGACCCCTGTCATTCAGGCCATGCAAGCATTTGACCGGCCTTGTCCTCAACCACAGGTGTTCAACTTCAAAAATCATCTGCTATCAGCAATCCTTATGTGCTTGCCTAGTTACGTCTCTGATAGGAACATTCTCTTTTCCTATCGTATAGATACTTTTTTGCAATGCAGGTAGGGCTGGTTCCGCCTCATGCTCAGGGGCAACTGGGAAATGCCATCTTCTCAAGAACACAATCACAGTACCAGAGAATTTTCTGGCTTGGAAGGGATTCTCAAAGATCACTGAGCCCAACTGCGGGGCCGCCTCAACAATCACACCCTGTGCCCAAGAGCGCTGTCCAAACAATTTTGGAGCTCAGTCAGCCTTGGTGCTGGGACCCCTTCCCTGGACAGCCTCTTCCAGTGGCCAAGCACCCTCTGGCTGAAGAGCCTTTTCCTTCTATCCACCCTAAGCCTGCACTGGCACATCTTGCAGGCCATTCTCTTGGGTGTTCCCAGTGGCCCCAGGACTGAAGAGAGTAGTGCATGGCCTTCTGCTTCCCCTCCTCAGGAAGCTGCTGACTGCTAGAGGCTCCTGCCTAGGCAATTCCACCTCAAAAACATGGCAATGACAGCAAACAGAAAGGAGCTGGGACAGAGGAGCTCAGGCTTTGCAACCATGAGGATCAGAAGGAAGGCTACTGACACATCCTTGGCAGAACCATTTTTAACTGGAGCATTGTTTGGACCTTTTTCAGGTGGAAAGGAGAGGAACAATGAAAAGGAAAGCAAGAGCCAACAATCAGCCGTGAGTTTTGGCCTAGGGTTAAAGGGCAGCAAACTGGAGGAATGGCCAGGAGGAGAACTGCTCTTTCACACTCACGCTGGGATGGCTTCAAGCCTGTGCAGCCACAGGAAGGCTCTCTCGAGCACTTGCCTTTCTTACCTCCACCTCCTTCTTCCTTCAGACACATCAATGTTGGCAGCGACTTTCAGGCTGAGCTCCCAGAGCTGCAGAGCAGAGCACCAAGTGAGGATGAAGAGCCTGCAACCCTGCTCTGGAAGCCCTGGGGGGAAGATGACTCTGACATGGAAAAACCTGACAGAGGTAGCTTCTCTTCAAGCTTTTCTTCCACCCCTGACATACTTGGGTCTTTCAAAAGCTCCTTTTGCATAGAAAGGCAGCTTTTTGCAGCCTCTGCTTCTCTCCCTGTCTCGCCCATCTTCCCATCTACAAGTGTTAGAGGCAAGGAGAATGCTCTGCTTCTGCAGCAGAGCAGGAAAAAGAGCAAGCATCTTGCTCTCCAAATTGCTCAGGCCCATTTGCCACTGCAAGAGGGGAGACTGGCCTCCACTTCTTCTTACAGAAGCTGCTTTGAAGGGAGAGCCAGCACTGCGGGGGCCCTCGCTTCAGCTGGCCCTGCCTTTGCTCTCCTTTTCATGCTCTCCAAGCTGCTGCATTTAGCTCCCGGCCTTTCCTTGCGCCTTGCATGGCAACCTTTGCCCTTGCTGGCCTCAAGGCTGACTTTGGCTGGGTTTTTGTTGTGCTTGCAGTAAGAGAACTGCTGGACATGGCCAGCTCCCGTGGCATTCCCGGGGCAGCAGCTGACCTGGAGCGCGCCCTGCACTGCCTGCACCAGGCACGCGGCAGCGTTGCGGTAAGAAGCGGCTCTGTGGGCGCACACAAGAGGGCACAGGGAATGCACAAGGCCCGCCCACTGGGACAGCCTTTCCTGCCTGCTCCTTCAAGGAGTGTCTTTCTAGGGAGCAGAGCACTGGCTGCCTGCTGTGTCTCCTCCAGCGGCGTCAGGGCTGAGCCCAAAGGGCTCCAGCAGGGACAATCTCCCTCCTGCAGGCGGCGGCGCAAGGCCCTGCAGCCTGCTGCCTTGGAAATGGCCTGCCCGTCTGGGTTCTCTAAGACATTTGGAGGGGAAATTCCCACAAGCCTCAGTCAGCTGAGGCCATTCTGGCTGCAGCAGGAGCAAAATCATTACGTTGGTGAGCAAAATGTCACTCTTGGGGACCAGGATCAAAGGGCTGGGCAGCAAAAACTAGGCACTGGCATCAAATCCCAGGCTCTCACCCACATGGCATACAGTTGCTTGAATGTCTGAAGAGGCAAAGTAGCTGAAAGGCAGCATCTCTGATTTTTGGCTCATTTTGGATGTGGTGCGGTGGCTAAAGCCTTTTCCCCTTGGATCTTGCAGGAGGCTCTGGAGATGTTGCTCTCAGGGGGGCCTGCGACAACTCAAGGCCATCCCTTGGCCGATTATCATTACGCAGGTAAGCAAAGCAGAGCTTCTTCCTTCACTGGCAGATGCTGCCGTCCCCTTCATTGTTGTGGCAAGCGTTTCTGCTTTAACAAATTGGGCTTAACACCAGCACAAGGTCTTGTCTTCTCGGCGGGTGGGGAAAGCACCAGCATCTAGTCCTTCAGCTTGACTTGTTTTCCAGTCCTTTTCCCTGGGCAATGCCTGCTCTTGTCTTCATCACCTTCTCAGGGAGCAGACATGTACTCACACGTCAATGATGGCCTGCTACCATTTGCTTTTTGTGGCCACTGGGATCCACTTCATGTGGATCCAGGGATCCATTTACCTGCTGCTTTTTATTGCCAGGCTCTGACAGATGGACACCTGAGGAGAAGGACTCCTTCCAAAAGGCTTTCCACACCTATGGCAAGGATTTCCATCTCATCCAGAAGCAGGTAAAGCCGCAGGACATTCTTTACCTGAGCAGATCATCACCAGCAAAGCTTGCTTATGTCTGCTAACAAGCACTGGCCTTCAGTCTCTCTCTTCTCAAGTACCAAAACTGTTCAAGTAGTAACAAAACAGGACATCAAAGGCCTGTGTGAAAAGGATGATCCTGTCTCTCCAGCCCTTTTCTCCAAGCTCTTTTGGAAGATAAAGCTTTATTCTCTCAGACTTTTTGCGCAATTCTGCTGCTGCTTCCACAAGACATTGTGCTGGCATGACTGCAGTGAAGCCGGGAAAGAAGAGCTGTGCTAGATGCATTTCTTGTTGATCTGTGCATTACGTCTGTTGCCACGTAGCATGATACACGGTTTACTACATTGCATGATGCCTCTCTTTCTCCATGTTGATTTCATTTTACACCCTCCTCCATTTACTTCATGATTTTACTTCCTAGTTTACTCCATCTTCTACTTTTTCCCCAATGCACCTTACCAAGGAATTTTAGATTCCTTCTTTTTCCCTTCCCAACAGATCCAGACTAAGACCGTGGCACAGTGTGTGGAGTACTACTACACCTGGAAAAAGGAGCATCCAGTTGCCAGCACTCTTGCTCAGGTGAGGGGGAAGAAAATCCAGGCGTGCCAGGAGGGTGGAGAAACTGGGAGAAGGGGACAAAACCTGCTGGCGAGCCATGCCAGACACCGCTTTGCCAGGATCACATCAGCCCGTGCGCTGGCAAAGGCGCAGCAGATGCTGCCCAGGCCTTCCTTCTGCTGCTGCCCTGAAATACGCCATTCTGGAGCCTAACTTTGAGCCAAGAAAGCCGCACCACCACCCAAATGGGCTTTGGCTCTCTACGGATGGTTTTCTCAAGGGCTGCCACCTTAGCTGACTCCAATCAGACCCTTCCTTCCCCGCTTAATTCCCCCTGACATCAGCAATCCCTGTGTTCAGGGAGATGCTGCAAACATTCAGGCAGATTTTGTACATTCCCACCATACTCCCCAGGAAGGAGCTGCCAGTGCTGTGGCTCCCCTCACACTTTCCTTAACAGCAAAGAGCAATTGGGTTGGCAATAGTGAGAGAGAGAGAGGGAGAGACTATTCTGGGTTGTATAAAGTGTCTAACCATGTGTCTTCTCGAATTTGACTGAATTTCCATCCCATTCCCAAGACATTTCTGGAGGAAAACCAGAGGGAAATAGATGTTAGGCAGAGAGGTAGAAATAAGAAATGTCGAATTCTAGAGAGCCACACATTTATGCCACCCCTTTGGCCTGTGGAAAAGAGGAGCATTTCCCTCCAAGCTCTGCCTTGGCAGCCCGCCGCAGCCCACTGGCAAAGGCAGCCGTTTGCTCAGCTCTTGAGGCTTTGGAAGGATTTCCTTAGGCCGACAGATTTTTGTGCTGGATGCAGGCATTTCCAGCTTTCTGAGGGGAAGGAAACATTGAAACAGGATTCTTTGATTTCCAGGGCGTGGGCAAAGCCAAGAGGAGCAAAAGCCCCCCCAGAAAGGAGGAGGGGCAGACAGGGAAGAGAAGCCGCAAGAGGGCTGGCAGCGCCGAGTGTCCCTGCTGCCAACCGCGCCAGCCGCCCCGTTCGGCGGGAGGCCCCTTTCCCTGCGGCCAGTGCAAACGGTGCGCAACTTCCTGCTCCTTCTGCTCCAACCTGCGCCTTTGCACTAAAACAGGCTGACCCTTTGCAAAGGCGCCGCAGGGCAAGCTCACGCCACTTGCACCATCGCCCCTCGCAGCCCTGCTCAAGCGTACAACCCACCTCAAACCCAAACAGCTCCCTTCAAACCCAGCCTTCACAATCAAACCTTGCCATGCCCCAACCAGACACACTGCATCCAAGTAGCAGCAGATGCATCAAAGCTTCCTTTGATGCTGCTGATCAAATTCCAAATAGGATGCAACAAAAGGAGGAAGACATTTCAAGGCATTGAAACAAGAAAGGTTGGACTCATGGGCTGATCAATTCACAATGTGCCACTGCCCAAAAAGACAGAAATTTGGACTTAAACGGAGATCTTGGCGCTTGCTTCAATGGTGTGTACTAAATTGACCAATGTACTAAATTGACCAAATTTGTTTCCTATCTTCCAGGGTGTTTGAAACCATCAAGGAAAGGAACAAACACAGGAGAAGACATCGGCCTCGCAAGGAAGCAGAGCCTCTCCCCAAGAAGAAAAGACCAAATTAGACAAGGCTGCGGCTTGTCCAGGCCTAGCAAGGCTTAGGCGTCAATAGGACTAGTTAGGAATAGGACTGATTTTTACGCTTTTAGACTTGTTGAAATTCTACTTAGTTAGTTTACATGATAGGAATCTCCTTCATTTCTTAGTTAAGTTACATGCATATTATTCAAGATTCTTTAGTAGTATTAGATTTATCAGTACCTGCAAGACATTTAGTGTTAGTTACGATCCGTCTTTTACCATTTCACCTTTATTGAGACAGAATCTGTTTTTATCATTAAACCGTGTTTGTGCCACTTTGTCTTTTGGTCTGTGTGAAATCACTCCAGCAACGTTTGTTCCATTTGCCTGCTGTTGCAAACACAGCACACTCCCTGACAGGAGAATCTGGGCACGCACCACCTCCCCCAGGCACAGCCCCTTGCTCAGCTGGCAGGACTGGCAAAGTTGTGTCTCCTTTACTGCCAGGGAAAGAACGCGGGCGCTTCATCCTTTGACTACTAAACATCTCAGCTGCCAGTGGAAAGGGAGGCTTTGTTTAATTCAATCAATTGGATCTAAATGAGTGCTCTGCTCTCACCATCTTTTCTGCCTCAAAGCAACGGCTTTAGTCATTTTGTAGCCCAGCAACATAACTTTGTTTCATTTTGGGGGACTGATGGACCTGACCACCTTGGAGCACGTTTCTAGAACCCCTCCGATTCTATCACATTCATAACCACATGCACCACAAAGGTATCAGTAGTCCAGTTTCAGTTTCTCTTGAAAGGAACACTCTCCCGCCCTGGGCCTCCACCAATCTCCTCAGCTAAAGCAGAGCGGCTGGCATCATTATCCTCTCTCTGGCTTCCCACACTTCAGGTATTTGCAGCAAAGAAGAAGCAAAGTCCCTCTTTTATCTAGCCCAGCAAATGGCACTGCCCAGCAAGCCTTTGGTGGCAGGGGCTGTGCAGGGTGGAGAGGGGGCCAGGGAGGGGGCAATTGCCAGGCTGCTTCTGGGAAGCGCAGGCAAGCTTGCCCTTGTCTGATGGAGCCAGTGCAGCTGGCCTTTGGAGCCTACAAAGTGTCTGCCTTGCAGTGCCACTTGGTACAGCTGCCCCCTCACTTTGCTGCCCTGTGCGCAACATGCAGCTGGGAAGGAAGCAAGATGGGCACTGAAGCAAGATTTGCTTTGCCTTAACAATAGGCAGGAAAGCAGCAAAACTGGCTGGCTTTGGTCCTATCTGGCATCTAAGTATGAAAAGAAACGTGAAGGCCGTCAGTGTGGAAAGGTAATTCCGTCAGCGTTCCTGTCTTAGAGGAATCCCCGAGTCTTTTGAGACAAACACCTAGCTTCTCCAAGGGAGCTGCAAGAGGGATGTAGAAATTCTGCATTCATGTGTGCTGCAGAAATGCCACTGTGCTGTCCCTGTGTGTGTGTGTGTGTGTGTGCCCATCATTTCCCCTGAGAAACATTCTGTTTCTCCAAGTTTCAGGGAAGGAATGATGAGGTGAGAGACCAGCTCAGAGGCCCAAGGAGGGAAAACATCAAGTGACATAATTGGGCACCAAAAGGAGATTTGACAAAGGGGGCAGCATGAATGCCTCCACTTTGAGAGGAAGCTTTGAAGTTGGCTCTCTGCTGAACAACTTGCACATTCCAGCTCCTCTCAGAGCTGGAGGAGAGCCTGTGGGAGGAGTCGTGCTGCTTCTCCAGGGCAGGAGATGAGCTCTGGGCCCTTGGACACAGCCAGCCTCCTGGGCACGTTCAGCTGGGGACACCTTGCAGAGAAGCAGCGAGGAGAGCCACGCCTGTCCCTGCACTGCTTTTGCCTGTCTCCTCAGACCACGCAGGTCAAAAGGCCAATGGCAAGGGTCTCAGAGCAAGCTTGCAGCAGCAGAAGTAAAAGAGGCAAAGGTAGCCCATGCCTGTTTGTGTGCCATGGCTCCCCTGGGCTTCTACATGGAATGTTGGGCTGTGCCCATGGAAACTGTCGTCTCCTGCTCCTGCGGCCGTTGGTGGAACGCTGCTGGAGCAGCACTGGAGCAGCAGCAGCAGGATCAGCTCCTGGGCTGTCCCTGACCAGCCGCCTCCTGCACTCAGTGCCACACCCGGCCTCTGCACCCACATCCTCGTCTCCCCGCCTGCCTCCAGGCATCCCCACAGCACTTGGGCACCGTCAAAGGTAAGAAAATCCCCGTTTGCCCTCAAAGCACTAACACAAGGCCACCAGGCTCCAGCTGCCTCTCCCACCAACCACGACACACAGCCTGCGTGCTCACTTTCCCCACACCAGCTTCCATGTCAAAGCGGGCTGCACCTTGCCAAGGAATCGTCTTGCCTCCCGGGCAAACACAGACACTTCCATAGAGGATGTAGAGAGCTGTCACAGTGCACTTGCAGATCCTCCTCCACAGATCACCTGCTTCAAAGTTCTTGGCACCCAATGCACTCCTAAACCCAGCTTTTGGTGACCCCAAAACAAATTGTTCATGGCTGAGGAGTTCAGGCCTCCAGTGTCAACAAATCCCATTATGCCCTGACTCAGCTCACACCTGCTCCAAAGCTGCAAAAACAAGAATGATGGCACTTCTCCTCTGGGACCCCTGTCATTCAGGCCATGCAAGCATTTGACCGGCCTTGTCCTCAACCACAGGTGTTCAACTTCAAAAATCATCTGCTATCAGCAATCCTTATGTGCTTGCCTAGTTACGTCTCTGATAGGAACATTCTCTTTTCCTATCGTATAGATACTTTTTTGCAATGCAGGTAGGGCTGGTTCCGCCTCATGCTCAGGGGCAACTGGGAAATGCCATCTTCTCAAGAACACAATCACAGTACCAGAGAATTTTCTGGCTTGGAAGGGATTCTCAAAGATCACTGAGCCCAACTGCGGGGCCGCCTCAACAATCACACCCTGTGCCCAAGAGCGCTGTCCAAACAATTTTGGAGCTCAGTCAGCCTTGGTGCTGGGACCCCTTCCCTGGACAGCCTCTTCCAGTGGCCAAGCACCCTCTGGCTGAAGAGCCTTTTCCTTCTATCCACCCTAAGCCTGCACTGGCACATCTTGCAGGCCATTCTCTTGGGTGTTCCCAGTGGCCCCAGGACTGAAGAGAGTAGTGCATGGCCTTCTGCTTCCCCTCCTCAGGAAGCTGCTGACTGCTAGAGGCTCCTGCCTAGGCAATTCCACCTCAAAAACATGGCAATGACAGCAAACAGAAAGGAGCTGGGACAGAGGAGCTCAGGCTTTGCAACCATGAGGATCAGAAGGAAGGCTACTGACACATCCTTGGCAGAACCATTTTTAACTGGAGCATTGTTTGGACCTTTTTCAGGTGGAAAGGAGAGGAACAATGAAAAGGAAAGCAAGAGCCAACAATCAGCCGTGAGTTTTGGCCTAGGGTTAAAGGGCAGCAAACTGGAGGAATGGCCAGGAGGAGAACTGCTCTTTCACACTCACGCTGGGATGGCTTCAAGCCTGTGCAGCCACAGGAAGGCTCTCTCGAGCACTTGCCTTTCTTACCTCCACCTCCTTCTTCCTTCAGACACATCAATGTTGGCAGCGACTTTCAGGCTGAGCTCCCAGAGCTGCAGAGCAGAGCACCAAGTGAGGATGAAGAGCCTGCAACCCTGCTCTGGAAGCCCTGGGGGGAAGATGACTCTGACATGGAAAAACCTGACAGAGGTAGCTTCTCTTCAAGCTTTTCTTCCACCCCTGACATACTTGGGTCTTTCAAAAGCTCCTTTTGCATAGAAAGGCAGCTTTTTGCAGCCTCTGCTTCTCTCCCTGTCTCGCCCATCTTCCCATCTACAAGTGTTAGAGGCAAGGAGAATGCTCTGCTTCTGCAGCAGAGCAGGAAAAAGAGCAAGCATCTTGCTCTCCAAATTGCTCAGGCCCATTTGCCACTGCAAGAGGGGAGACTGGCCTCCACTTCTTCTTACAGAAGCTGCTTTGAAGGGAGAGCCAGCACTGCGGGGGCCCTCGCTTCAGCTGGCCCTGCCTTTGCTCTCCTTTTCATGCTCTCCAAGCTGCTGCATTTAGCTCCCGGCCTTTCCTTGCGCCTTGCATGGCAACCTTTGCCCTTGCTGGCCTCAAGGCTGACTTTGGCTGGGTTTTTGTTGTGCTTGCAGTAAGAGAACTGCTGGACATGGCCAGCTCCCGTGGCATTCCCGGGGCAGCAGCTGACCTGGAGCGCGCCCTGCACTGCCTGCACCAGGCACGCGGCAGCGTTGCGGTAAGAAGCGGCTCTGTGGGCGCACACAAGAGGGCACAGGGAATGCACAAGGCCCGCCCACTGGGACAGCCTTTCCTGCCTGCTCCTTCAAGGAGTGTCTTTCTAGGGAGCAGAGCACTGGCTGCCTGCTGTGTCTCCTCCAGCGGCGTCAGGGCTGAGCCCAAAGGGCTCCAGCAGGGACAATCTCCCTCCTGCAGGCGGCGGCGCAAGGCCCTGCAGCCTGCTGCCTTGGAAATGGCCTGCCCATCTGGGTTCTCTAAGACATTTGGAGGGGAAATTCCCACAAGCCTCAGTCAGCTGAGGCCATTCTGGCTGCAGCAGGAGCAAAATCATTAGGTTGGTGAGCAAAATGCCACTCTTGGGGACCAGGATCAAAGGGCTGGGCAGCAAAAACTAGGCACTGGCATCAAATCCCAGGCTCTCACCCACATGGCATACAGTTGCTTGAATGTCTGAAGAGGCAAAGTAGCTGAAAGGCAGCATCTCTGATTTTTGGCTCATTTTGGATGTGGTGCGGTGGCTAAAGCCTTTTCCCCTTGGATCTTGCAGGAGGCTCTGGAGATGTTGCTCTCAGGGGGGCCTGCGACAACTCAAGGCCATCCCTTGGCCGATTATCATTACGCAGGTAAGCAAAGCAGAGCTTCTTCCTTCACTGGCAGATGCTGCCGTCCCCTTCATTGTTGTGGCAAGCGTTTCTGCTTTAACAAATTGGGCTTAACACCAGCACAAGGTCTTGTCTTCTCGGCGGGTGGGGAAAGCACCAGCATCTAGTCCTTCAGCTTGACTTGTTTTCCAGTCCTTTTCCCTGGGCAATGCCTGCTCTTGTCTTCATCACCTTCTCAGGGAGCAGACATGTACTCACACGTCAATGATGGCCTGCTACCATTTGCTTTTTGTGGCCACTGGGATCTACTTCATGTGGATCCAGGGATCCATTTACCTGCTGCTTTTTATTGCCAGGCTCTGACAGATGGACACCTGAGGAGAAGGACTCCTTCCAAAAGGCTTTCCACACCTATGGCAAGGATTTCCATCTCATCCAGAAGCAGGTAAAGCCGCAGGACATTCTTTACCTGAGCAGATCATCACCAGCAAAGCTTGCTTATGTCTGCTAACAAGCACTGGCCTTCAGTCTCTCTCTTCTCAAGTACCAAAACTGTTCAAGTAGTAACAAAACAGGACATCAAAGGCCTGTGTGAAAAGGATGATCCTGTCTCTCCAGCCCTTTTCTCCAAGCTCTTTTGGAAGATAAAGCTTTATTCTCTCAGACTTTTTGCGCAATTCTGCTGCTGCTTCCACAAGACATTGTGCTGGCATGACTGCAGTGAAGCCGGGAAAGAAGAGCTGTGCTAGATGCATTTCTTGTTGATCTGTGCATTACGTCTGTTGCCACGTAGCATGATACACGGTTTACTACATTGCATGATGCCTCTCTTTCTCCATGTTGATTTCATTTTACACCCTCCTCCATTTACTTCATGATTTTACTTCCTAGTTTACTCCATCTTCTACTTTTTCCCCAATGCACCCTACCAAGGAATTTTAGATTCCTTCTTTTTCCCTTCCCAACAGATCCAGACTAAGACCGTGGCACAGTGTGTGGAGTACTACTACACCTGGAAAAAGGAGCATCCAGTTGCCAGCACTCTTGCTCAGGTGAGGGGGAAGAAAATCCAGGCATGCCAGGAGGGTGGAGAAACTGGGAGAAGGGGAGAAAACCTGCTGGCGAGCCATGCCAGACACCGCTTTGCCAGGATCACATCAGCCCATGCGCTGGCAAAGGCGCAGCAGATGCTGCCCAGGCCTTCCTTCTGCTGCTGCCCTGAAATACGCCATTCTGGAGCCTAACTTTGGGCCAAGAAAGCCCCACCACCACCCAAATGGGCTTTGACTCTCTACAGATGGTTTTCTCAAGGGCTGCCGCCTTAGCTGACTCCAATCAGACCCTTCCTTCCCCACTTAATTCCCCCTGACATCAGCAATCCCTGTGTTCAGGGAGATGCTGCAGACATTCAGGCAGATTTTGTACATTCCCACCATACTCCCCAGGAAGGAGCTGCCAGTGCTGTGGCTCCCCTTAGACTTTCCTTACCAGCAAAGAGGAATTGGGTTGGCAAAAGTGAGAGAGAGAGAGAGAAAGAGAGAGAGAGATTATTCTGGGTTCTATAAAATGTCTGACCATGTGTCTTCTCGAATTTGACTGAATTTCCATCCCATTCCCAAGACATTTCTGGAGGAAAACCAGAGGGAAATAGATGTTAGGCAGAGAGGTAGAAATAAGAAATGTCGAATTCTAGAGAGCCACACATTTATGCCACCCCTTTGGCCTGTGGAAAAGAGGAGCATTTCCCTCCAAGCTCTGCCTTGGCAGCCCGCCGCAGCCCACTGGCAAAGGCAGCCGTTTGCTCAGCTCTTGAGGCTTTGGAAGGATTTCCTTAGGCCGATAGATTTTTGTGCTGGATGCAGGCATTTCCAGCTTTCTGAGGGGAAGGAAACATTGAAACAGGATTCTTTGATTTCCAGGGCGTGGGCAAAGCCAAGAGGAGCAAAAGCCCCCCCAGAAAGGAGGAGGGGCAGACAGGGAAGAGAAGCCGCAAGAGGGCTGGCAGCGCCGAGTGTCCCTGCTGCCAACCGCGCCAGCCGCCCCGTTCGGCGGGAGGCCCCTTTCCCTGCGGCCAGTGCAAACGGTGCGCAACTTCCTGCTCCTTCTGCTCCAACCTGCGCCTTTGCACTAAAACAGGCTGACCCTTTGCAAAGGCGCCGCAGGGCAAGCTCACGCCACTTGCACCATCGCCCCTCGCAGCCCTGCTCAAGCGTACAACCCACCTCAAACCCAAACAGCTCCCTTCAAACCCAGCCTTCACAATCAAACCTTGCCATGCCCCAACCAGACACACTGCATCCAAGTAGCAGCAGATCCATCAAAGCTTCCTTTGATGCTGCTGATCAAATTCCAAATATGATACAACAAAAGGAGGAAGACATTTCAAGGCATTGAAACAAGAAAGGTTGGACTCATGGGCTGATCAATTCACAATGTGCCACTGCCCAAAAAGACAGAAATTTGGACTTAAACGGAGATCTTGGCGCTTGCTTCAATGGTGTGTACTAAATTGACCAATGTACTAAATTGACCAAATTTGTTTCCTATCTTCCAGGGTGTTTGAAACCATCAAGGAAAGGAACAAACACAGGAGAAGACATCGGCCTCGCAAGGAAGCAGAGCCTCTCCCCAAGAAGAAGAGACCAAATTAGACAAGGCTGCGGCTTGTCCAGGCCTAGCAAGGCTTAGGCGTCAATAGGACTAGTTAGGAATAGGACTGATTTTTACGCTTTTAGACTTGTTGAAATTCTACTTAGTTAGTTTACATGATAGGAATCTCCTTCATTTCTTAGTTAAGTTACATGCATATTATTCAAGATTCTTTAGTAGTATTAGATTTATCAGTACCTGCAAGACATTTAGTGTTAGTTACGATCCGTCTTTTACCATTTTACCTTTATTGAGACAGAATCTGTTTTTGTCATTAAACCGTGTTTGTTCCACTTTGTCTTTTGGTCTGTGTGAAATCACTCCAGCAACGTTTGTTCCATTTGCCTGCTGTTGCAAACACAGCACACTCCCTGACAGGAGAATCTGGGCACGCACCACCTCCCCCAGGCACAGCCCCTTGCTCAGCTGGCAGGACTGGCAAAGTTGTGTCTCCTTTACTGCCAGGGAAAGAACGCGGGCGCTTCATCCTTTGACTACTAAACATCTCAGCTGCCAGTGGAAAGGGAGGCTTTGTTTAATTCAATCAATTGGATCTAAATGACAGCTCTGCTCTCACCATCTTTTCTGCCTCAAAGCAACGGCTTTAGTCATTTTGTAGCCCAGCAACATAACTTTGTTTCATTTTGGAGGACTGATGGACCTGACCACCTTGGAGCACGTTTCTAGAACCCCTCCGACTCTATCACATTCATAACCACATGCACCACAAAGGTATCAGTCGTTCAGTTTCAGTTTCTCTTGAAAGGAACACTCTCCCGCCCTGGGCCTCCACCAATCTCCTCAGCTAAAGCAGAGCGGCTGGCATCATTATCCTCTCTCTGGCTTCCCACACTTCAGGTATTTGCAGCAAAGAAGAAGCAAAGTCCCTCTTTTATCTAGCCCAGCAAATGGCACTGCCCAGCAAGCCTTTGGTGGCAGGGGCTGTGCAGGGTGGAGAGGGGGCCAGGGAGGGGGCAATTGCCAGGCTGCTTCTGGGA
Organism: Zonotrichia albicollis; assembly: GCF_047830755.1. Classification (NCBI taxonomy): domain Eukaryota; kingdom Metazoa; phylum Chordata; class Aves; order Passeriformes; family Passerellidae; genus Zonotrichia; species Zonotrichia albicollis. The sequence goes on from NC_133860.1 coordinate 39,677,688, forward strand.
AGCGCAGGCAAGCTTGCCCTTGTCTGATGGAGCCAGTGCAGCTGGCCTTTGGAGCCTACAAAGTGTCTGCCTTGCAGTGCCACTTGGTACAGCTGCCCCCTCACTTTGCTGCCCTGTGCGCAACATGCAGCTGGGAAGGAAGCAAGATGGGCACTGAAGCAAGATTTGCTTTGCCTTAACAATAGGCAGGAAAGCAGCAAAACTGGCTGGCTTTGGTCCTATCTGGCATCTAAGTATGAAAAGAAACGTGAAGGCCGTCAGTGTGGAAAGGTAATTCCGTCAGCGTTCCTGTCTTAGAGGAATCCCTGAGTCTTTTGAGACAAACACCTAGCTTCTCCAAGGGAGCTGCAAGAGGGATGTAGAAATTCTGCATTCATGTGTGCTGCAGAAATGCCACTGTGCTGTCCCTGTGTGTGTGTGTGTGTGTGTGCCCATCATTTCCCCTGAGAAACATTCTGTTTCTCCAAGTTTCAGGGAAGGAATGATGAGGTGAGAGACCAGCTCAGAGGCCCAAGGAGGGAAAACATCAAGTGACATAATTGGGCACCAAAAGGAGATTTGACAAAGGGGGCAGCATGAATGCCTCCACTTTGAGAGGAAGCTTTGAAGTTGGCTCTCTGCTGAACAACTTGCACATTCCAGCTCCTCTCAGAGCTGGAGGAGAGCCTGTGGGAGGAGTCGTGCTGCTTCTCCAGGGCAGGAGATGAGCTCTGGGCCCTTGGACACAGCCAGCCTCCTGGGCACGTTCAGCTGGGGACACCTTGCAGAGAAGCAGCGAGGAGAGCCACGCCTGTCCCTGCACTGCTTTTGCCTGTCTCCTCAGACCACGCAGGTCAAAAGGCCAATGGCAAGGGTCTCAGAGCAAGCTTGCAGCAGCAGAAGTAAAAGAGGCAAAGGTAGCCCATGCCTGTTTGTGTGCCATGGCTCCCCTGGGCTTCTACATGGAATGTTGGGCTGTGCCCATGGAAACTGTCGTCTCCTGCTCCTGCGGCCGTTGGTGGAACGCTGCTGGAGCAGCACTGGAGCAGCAGCAGCAGGATCAGCTCCTGGGCTGTCCCTGACCAGCCGCCTCCTGCACTCAGTGCCACACCCGGCCTCTGCACCCACATCCTCGTCTCCCCGCCTGCCTCCAGGCATCCCCACAGCACTTGGGCACCGTCAAAGGTAAGAAAATCCCCGTTTGCCCTCAAAGCACTAACACAAGGCCACCAGGCTCCAGCTGCCTCTCCCACCAACCACGACACACAGCCTGCGTGCTCACTTTCCCCACACCAGCTTCCATGTCAAAGCGGGCTGCACCTTGCCAAGGAATCGTCTTGCCTCCCGGGCAAACACAGACACTTCCATAGAGGATGTAGAGAGCTGTCACAGTGCACTTGCAGATCCTCCTCCACAGATCACCTGCTTCAAAGTTCTTGGCACCCAATGCACTCCTAAACCCAGCTTTTGGTGACCCCAAAACAAATTGTTCATGGCTGAGGAGTTCAGGCCTCCAGTGTCAACAAATCCCATTATGCCCTGACTCAGCTCACACCTGCTCCAAAGCTGCAAAAACAAGAATGATGGCACTTCTCCTCTGGGACCCCTGTCATTCAGGCCATGCAAGCATTTGACCGGCCTTGTCCTCAACCACAGGTGTTCAACTTCAAAAATCATCTGCTATCAGCAATCCTTATGTGCTTGCCTAGTTACGTCTCTGATAGGAACATTCTCTTTTCCTATCGTATAGATACTTTTTTGCAATGCAGGTAGGGCTGGTTCCGCCTCATGCTCAGGGGCAACTGGGAAATGCCATCTTCTCAAGAACACAATCACAGTACCAGAGAATTTTCTGGCTTGGAAGGGATTCTCAAAGATCACTGAGCCCAACTGCGGGGCTGCCTCAACAATCACACCCTGTGCCCAAGAGCGCTGTCCAAACAATTTTGGAGCTCAGTCAGCCTTGGTGCTGGGACCCCTTCCCTGGACAGCCTCTTCCAGTGGCCAAGCACCCTCTGGCTGAAGAGCCTTTTCCTTCTATCCACCCTAAGCCTGCACTGGCACATCTTGCAGGCCATTCTCTTGGGTGTTCCCAGTGGCCCCAGGACTGAAGAGAGTAGTGCATGGCCTTCTGCTTCCCCTCCTCAGGAAGCTGCTGACTGCTAGAGGCTCCTGCCTAGGCAATTCCACCTCAAAAACATGGCAATGACAGCAAACAGAAAGGAGCTGGGACAGAGGAGCTCAGGCTTTGCAACCATGAGGATCAGAAGGAAGGCTACTGACACATCCTTGGCAGAACCATTTTTAACTGGAGCATTGTTTGGACCTTTTTCAGGTGGAAAGGAGAGGAACAATGAAAAGGAAAGCAAGAGCCAACAATCAGCCGTGAGTTTTGGCCTAGGGTTAAAGGGCAGCAAACTGGAGGAATGGCCAGGAGGAGAACTGCTCTTTCACACTCACGCTGGGATGGCTTCAAGCCTGTGCAGCCACAGGAAGGCTCTCTCGAGCACTTGCCTTTCTTACCTCCACCTCCTTCTTCCTTCAGACACATCAATGTTGGCAGCGACTTTCAGGCTGAGCTCCCAGAGCTGCAGAGCAGAGCACCAAGTGAGGATGAAGAGCCTGCAACCCTGCTCTGGAAGCCCTGGGGGGAAGATGACTCTGACATGGAAAAACCTGACAGAGGTAGCTTCTCTTCAAGCTTTTCTTCCACCCCTGACATACTTGGGTCTTTCAAAAGCTCCTTTTGCATAGAAAGGCAGCTTTTTGCAGCCTCTGCTTCTCTCCCTGTCTCGCCCATCTTCCCATCTACAAGTGTTAGAGGCAAGGAGAATGCTCTGCTTCTGCAGCAGAGCAGGAAAAAGAGCAAGCATCTTGCTCTCCAAATTGCTCAGGCCCATTTGCCACTGCAAGAGGGGAGACTGGCCTCCACTTCTTCTTACAGAAGCTGCTTTGAAGGGAGAGCCAGCACTGCGGGGGCCCTCGCTTCAGCTGGCCCTGCCTTTGCTCTCCTTTTCATGCTCTCCAAGCTGCTGCATTTAGCTCCCGGCCTTTCCTTGCGCCTTGCATGGCAACCTTTGCCCTTGCTGGCCTCAAGGCTGACTTTGGCTGGGTTTTTGTTGTGCTTGCAGTAAGAGAACTGCTGGACATGGCCAGCTCCCGTGGCATTCCCGGGGCAGCAGCTGACCTGGAGCGCGCCCTGCACTGCCTGCACCAGGCACGCGGCAGCGTTGCGGTAAGAAGCGGCTCTGTGGGCGCACACAAGAGGGCACAGGGAATGCACAAGGCCCGCCCACTGGGACAGCCTTTCCTGCCTGCTCCTTCAAGGAGTGTCTTTCTAGGGAGCAGAGCACTGGCTGCCTGCTGTGTCTCCTCCAGCTGCGTCAGGGCTGAGCCCAAAGGGCTCCAGCAGGGACAATCTCCCTCCTGCAGGCGGCGGCGCAAGGCCCTGCAGCCTGCTGCCTTGGAAATGGCCTGCCCATCTGGGTTCTCTAAGACATTTGGAGGGGAAATTCCCACAAGCCTCAGTCAGCTGAGGCCATTCTGGCTGCAGCAGGAGCAAAATCATTAGGTTGGTGAGCAAAATGCCACTCTTGGGGACCAGGATCAAAGGGCTGGGCAGCAAAAACTAGGCACTGGCATCAAATCCCAGGCTCTCACCCACATGGCATACAGTTGCTTGAATGTCTGAAGAGGCAAAGTAGCTGAAAGGCAGCATCTCTGATTTTTGGCTCATTTTGGATGTGGTGCGGTGGCTAAAGCCTTTTCCCCTTGGATCTTGCAGGAGGCTCTGGAGATGTTGCTCTCAGGGGGGCCTGCGACAACTCAAGGCCATCCCTTGGCCGATTATCATTACGCAGGTAAGCAAAGCAGAGCTTCTTCCTTCACTGGCAGATGCTGCCGTCCCCTTCATTGTTGTGGCAAGCGTTTCTGCTTTAACAAATTGGGCTTAACACCAGCACAAGGTCTTGTCTTCTCGGCGGGTGGGGAAAGCACCAGCATCTAGTCCTTCAGCTTGACTTGTTTTCCAGTCCTTTTCCCTGGGCAATGCCTGCTCTTGTCTTCATCACCTTCTCAGGGAGCAGACATGTACTCACACGTCAATGATGGCCTGCTACCATTTGCTTTTTGTGGCCACTGGGATCCATTTCATGTGGATCCAGGGATCCATTTACCTGCTGCTTTTTATTGCCAGGCTCTGACAGATGGACACCTGAGGAGAAGGACTCCTTCCAAAAGGCTTTCCACACCTATGGCAAGGATTTCCATCTCATCCAGAAGCAGGTAAAGCCGCAGGACATTCTTTACCTGAGCAGATCATCACCAGCAAAGCTTGCTTATGTCTGCTAACAAGCACTGGCCTTCAGTCTCTCTCTTCTCAAGTACCAAAACTGTTCAAGTAGTAACAAAACAGGACATCAAAGGCCTGTGTGAAAAGGATGATCCTGTCTCTCCAGCCCTTTTCTCCAAGCTCTTTTGGAAGATAAAGCTTTATTCTCTCAGACTTTTTGCGCAATTCTGCTGCTGCTTCCACAAGACATTGTGCTGGCATGACTGCAGTGAAGCCGGGAAAGAAGAGCTGTGCTAGATGCATTTCTTGTTGATCTGTGCATTACGTCTGTTGCCACGTAGCATGATACACGGTTTACTACATTGCATGATGCCTCTCTTTCTCCATGTTGATTTCATTTTACACCCTCCTCCATTTACTTCATGATTTTACTTCCTAGTTTACTCCATCTTCTACTTTTTCCCCAATGCACCCTACCAAGGAATTTTAGATTCCTTCTTTTTCCCTTCCCAACAGATCCAGACTAAGACCGTGGCACAGTGTGTGGAGTACTACTACACCTGGAAAAAGGAGCATCCAGTTGCCAGCACTCTTGCTCAGGTGAGGGGGAAGAAAATCCAGGCATGCCAGGAGGGTGGAGAAACTGGGAGAAGGGGAGAAAACCTGCTGGCGAGCCATGCCAGACACCGCTTTGCCAGGATCACATCAGCCCATGCGCTGGCAAAGGCGCAGCAGATGCTGCCCAGGCCTTCCTTCTGCTGCTGCCCTGAAATACGCCATTCTGGAGCCTAACTTTGGGCCAAGAAAGCCCCACCACCACCCAAATGGGCTTTGACTCTCTACAGATGGTTTTCTCAAGGGCTGCCGCCTTAGCTGACTCCAATCAGACCCTTCCTTCCCCACTTAATTCCCCCTGACATCAGCAATCCCTGTGTTCAGGGAGATGCTGCAGACATTCAGGCAGATTTTGTACATTCCCACCATACTCCCCAGGAAGGAGCTGCCAGTGCTGTGGCTCCCCTTAGACTTTCCTTACCAGCAAAGAGGAATTGGGTTGGCAAAAGTGAGAGAGAGAGAGAGAAAGAGAGAGAGAGATTATTCTGGGTTCTATAAAATGTCTGACCATGTGTCTTCTCGAATTTGACTGAATTTCCATCCCATTCCCAAGACATTTCTGGAGGAAAACCAGAGGGAAATAGATGTTAGGCAGAGAGGTAGAAATAAGAAATGTCGAATTCTAGAGAGCCACACATTTATGCCACCCCTTTGGCCTGTGGAAAAGAGGAGCATTTCCCTCCAAGCTCTGCCTTGGCAGCCCGCCGCAGCCCACTGGCAAAGGCAGCCGTTTGCTCAGCTCTTGAGGCTTTGGAAGGATTTCCTTAGGCCGATAGATTTTTGTGCTGGATGCAGGCATTTCCAGCTTTCTGAGGGGAAGGAAACATTGAAACAGGATTCTTTGATTTCCAGGGCGTGGGCAAAGCCAAGAGGAGCAAAAGCCCCCCCAGAAAGGAGGAGGGGCAGACAGGGAAGAGAAGCCGCAAGAGGGCTGGCAGCGCCGAGTGTCCCTGCTGCCAACCGCGCCAGCCGCCCCGTTCGGCGGGAGGCCCCTTTCCCTGCGGCCAGTGCAAACGGTGCGCAACTTCCTGCTCCTTCTGCTCCAACCTGCGCCTTTGCACTAAAACAGGCTGACCCTTTGCAAAGGCGCCGCAGGGCAAGCTCACGCCACTTGCACCATCGCCCCTCGCAGCCCTGCTCAAGCGTACAACCCACCTCAAACCCAAACAGCTCCCTTCAAACCCAGCCTTCACAATCAAACCTTGCCATGCCCCAACCAGACACACTGCATCCAAGTAGCAGCAGATCCATCAAAGCTTCCTTTGATGCTGCTGATCAAATTCCAAATATGATACAACAAAAGGAGGAAGACATTTCAAGGCATTGAAACAAGAAAGGTTGGACTCATGGGCTGATCAATTCACAATGTGCCACTGCCCAAAAAGACAGAAATTTGGACTTAAACGGAGATCTTGGCGCTTGCTTCAATGGTGTGTACTAAATTGACCAATGTACTAAATTGACCAAATTTGTTTCCTATCTTCCAGGGTGTTTGAAACCATCAAGGAAAGGAACAAACACAGGAGAAGACATCGGCCTCGCAAGGAAGCAGAGCCTCTCCCCAAGAAGAAGAGACCAAATTAGACAAGGCTGCGGCTTGTCCAGGCCTAGCAAGGCTTAGGCGTCAATAGGACTAGTTAGGAATAGGACTGATTTTTACGCTTTTAGACTTGTTGAAATTCTACTTAGTTAGTTTACATGATAGGAATCTCCTTCATTTCTTAGTTAAGTTACATGCATATTATTCAAGATTCTTTAGTAGTATTAGATTTATCAGTACCTGCAAGACATTTAGTGTTAGTTACGATCCGTCTTTTACCATTTTACCTTTATTGAGACAGAATCTGTTTTTGTCATTAAACCGTGTTTGTTCCACTTTGTCTTTTGGTCTGTGTGAAATCACTCCAGCAACGTTTGTTCCATTTGCCTGCTGTTGCAAACACAGCACACTCCCTGACAGGAGAATCTGGGCACGCACCACCTCCCCCAGGCACAGCCCCTTGCTCAGCTGGCAGGACTGGCAAAGTTGTGTCTCCTTTACTGCCAGGGAAAGAACGCGGGCGCTTCATCCTTTGACTACTAAACATCTCAGCTGCCAGTGGAAAGGGAGGCTTTGTTTAATTCAATCAATTGGATCTAAATGACAGCTCTGCTCTCACCATCTTTTCTGCCTCAAAGCAACGGCTTTAGTCATTTTGTAGCCCAGCAACATAACTTTGTTTCATTTTGGAGGACTGATGGACCTGACCACCTTGGAGCACGTTTCTAGAACCCCTCCGACTCTATCACATTCATAACCACATGCACCACAAAGGTATCAGTCGTTCAGTTTCAGTTTCTCTTGAAAGGAACACTCTCCCGCCCTGGGCCTCCACCAATCTCCTCAGCTAAAGCAGAGCGGCTGGCATCATTATCCTCTCTCTGGCTTCCCACACTTCAGGTATTTGCAGCAAAGAAGAAGCAAAGTCCCTCTTTTATCTAGCCCAGCAAATGGCACTGCCCAGCAAGCCTTTGGTGGCAGGGGCTGTGCAGGGTGGAGAGGGGGCCAGGGAGGGGGCAATTGCCAGGCTGCTTCTGGGAAGCGCAGGCAAGCTTGCCCTTGTCTGATGGAGCCAGTGCAGCTGGCCTTTGGAGCCTACAAAGTGTCTGCCTTGCAGTGCCACTTGGTACAGCTGCCCCCTCACTTTGCTGCCCTGTGCGCAACATGCAGCTGGGAAGGAAGCAAGATGGGCACTGAAGCAAGATTTGCTTTGCCTTAACAATAGGCAGGAAAGCAGCAAAACTGGCTGGCTTTGGTCCTATCTGGCATCTAAGTATGAAAAGAAACGTGAAGGCCGTCAGTGTGGAAAGGTAATTCCGTCAGCGTTCCTGTCTTAGAGGAATCCCTGAGTCTTTTGAGACAAACACCTAGCTTCTCCAAGGGAGCTGCAAGAGGGATGTAGAAATTCTGCATTCATGTGTGCTGCAGAAATGCCACTGTGCTGTCCCTGTGTGTGTGTGTGTGTGTGTGCCCATCATTTCCCCTGAGAAACATTCTGTTTCTCCAAGTTTCAGGGAAGGAATGATGAGGTGAGAGACCAGCTCAGAGGCCCAAGGAGGGAAAACATCAAGTGACATAATTGGGCACCAAAAGGAGATTTGACAAAGGGGGCAGCATGAATGCCTCCACTTTGAGAGGAAGCTTTGAAGTTGGCTCTCTGCTGAACAACTTGCACATTCCAGCTCCTCTCAGAGCTGGAGGAGAGCCTGTGCAAGGAGTCGTGCTGCTTCTCCAGGGCAGGAGATGAGCTCTGGGCCCTTGGACACAGCCAGCCTCCTGGGCACGTTCAGCTGGGGACACCTTGCAGAGAAGCAGCGAGGAGAGCCACGCCTGTCCCTGCACTGCTTTTGCCTGTCTCCTCAGACCACGCAGGTCAAAAGGCCAATGGCAAGGGTCTCAGAGCAAGCTTGCAGCAGCAGAAGTAAAAGAGGCAAAGGTAGCCCATGCCTGTTTGTGTGCCATGGCTCCCCTGGGCTTCTACATGGAATGTTGGGCTGTGCCCATGGAAACTGTCGTCTCCTGCTCCTGCGGCCGTTGGTGGAACGCTGCTGGAGCAGCACTGGAGCAGCAGCAGCAGGATCAGCTCCTGGGCTGTCCCTGACCAGCCGCCTCCTGCACTCAGTGCCACACCCGGCCTCTGCACCCACATCCTCGTCTCCCCGCCTGCCTCCAGGCATCCCCACAGCACTTGGGCACCGTCAAAGGTAAGAAAATCCCCGTTTGCCCTCAAAGCACTAACACAAGGCCACCAGGCTCCAGCTGCCTCTCCCACCAACCACGACACACAGCCTGCGTGCTCACTTTCCCCACACCAGCTTCCATGTCAAAGCGGGCTGCACCTTGCCAAGGAATCGTCTTGCCTCCCGGGCAAACACAGACACTTCCATAGAGGATGTAGAGAGCTGTCACAGTGCACTTGCAGATCCTCCTCCACAGATCACCTGCTTCAAAGTTCTTGGCACCCAATGCACTCCTAAACCCAGCTTTTGGTGACCCCAAAACAAATTGTTCATGGCTGAGGAGTTCAGGCCTCCAGTGTCAACAAATCCCATTATGCCCTGACTCAGCTCACACCTGCTCCAAAGCTGCAAAAACAAGAATGATGGCACTTCTCCTCTGGGACCCCTGTCATTCAGGCCATGCAAGCATTTGACCGGCCTTGTCCTCAACCACAGGTGTTCAACTTCAAAAATCATCTGCTATCAGCAATCCTTATGTGCTTGCCTAGTTACGTCTCTGATAGGAACATTCTCTTTTCCTATCGTATAGATACTTTTTTGCAATGCATGTAGGGCTGGTTCCGCCTCATGCTCAGGGGCAACTGGGAAATGCCATCTTCTCAAGAACACAATCACAGTACCAGAGAATTTTCTGGCTTGGAAGGGATTCTCAAAGATCACTGAGCCCAACTGCGGGGCTGCCTCAACAATCACACCCTGTGCCCAAGAGCGCTGTCCAAACAATTTTGGAGCTCAGTCAGCCTTGGTGCTGGGACCCCTTCCCTGGACAGCCTCTTCCAGTGGCCAAGCACCCTCTGGCTGAAGAGCCTTTTCCTTCTATCCACCCTAAGCCTGCACTGGCACATCTTGCAGGCCATTCTCTTGGGTGTTCCCAGTGGCCCCAGGACTGAAGAGAGTAGTGCATGGCCTTCTGCTTCCCCTCCTCAGGAAGCTGCTGACTGCTAGAGGCTCCTGCCTAGGCAATTCCACCTCAAAAACATGGCAATGACAGCAAACAGAAAGGAGCTGGGACAGAGGAGCTCAGGCTTTGCAACCATGAGGATCAGAAGGAAGGCTACTGACACATCCTTGGCAGAACCATTTTTAACTGGAGCATTGTTTGGACCTTTTTCAGGTGGAAAGGAGAGGAACAATGAAAAGGAAAGCAAGAGCCAACAATCAGCCGTGAGTTTTGGCCTAGGGTTAAAGGGCAGCAAACTGGAGGAATGGCCAGGAGGAGAACTGCTCTTTCACACTCACGCTGGGATGGCTTCAAGCCTGTGCAGCCACAGGAAGGCTCTCTCGAGCACTTGCCTTTCTTACCTCCACCTCCTTCTTCCTTCAGACACATCAATGTTGGCAGCGACTTTCAGGCTGAGCTCCCAGAGCTGCAGAGCAGAGCACCAAGTGAGGATGAAGAGCCTGCAACCCTGCTCTGGAAGCCCTGGGGGGAAGATGACTCTGACATGGAAAAACCTGACAGAGGTAGCTTCTCTTCAAGCTTTTCTTCCACCCCTGACATACTTGGGTCTTTCAAAAGCTCCTTTTGCATAGAAAGGCAGCTTTTTGCAGCCTCTGCTTCTCTCCCTGTCTCGCCCATCTTCCCATCTACAAGTGTTAGAGGCAAGGAGAATGCTCTGCTTCTGCAGCAGAGCAGGAAAAAGAGCAAGCATCTTGCTCTCCAAATTGCTCAGGCCCATTTGCCACTGCAAGAGGGGAGACTGGCCTCCACTTCTTCTTACAGAAGCTGCTTTGAAGGGAGAGCCAGCACTGCGGGGGCCCTCGCTTCAGCTGGCCCTGCCTTTGCTCTCCTTTTCATGCTCTCCAAGCTGCTGCATTTAGCTCCCGGCCTTTCCTTGCGCCTTGCATGGCAACCTTTGCCCTTGCTGGCCTCAAGGCTGACTTTGGCTGGGTTTTTGTTGTGCTTGCAGTAAGAGAACTGCTGGACATGGCCAGCTCCCGTGGCATTCCCGGGGCAGCAGCTGACCTGGAGCGCGCCCTGCACTGCCTGCACCAGGCACGCGGCAGCGTTGCGGTAAGAAGCGGCTCTGTGGGCGCACACAAGAGGGCACAGGGAATGCACAAGGCCCGCCCACTGGGACAGCCTTTCCTGCCTGCTCCTTCAAGGAGTGTCTTTCTAGGGAGCAGAGCACTGGCTGCCTGCTGTGTCTCCTCCAGCTGCGTCAGGGCTGAGCCCAAAGGGCTCCAGCAGGGACAATCTCCCTCCTGCAGGCGGCGGCGCAAGGCCCTGCAGCCTGCTGCCTTGGAAATGGCCTGCCCATCTGGGTTCTCTAAGACATTTGGAGGGGAAATTCCCACAAGCCTCAGTCAGCTGAGGCCATTCTGGCTGCAGCAGGAGCAAAATCATTACGTTGGTGAGCAAAATGCCACTCTTGGGGACCAGGATCAAAGGGCTGGGCAGCAAAAACTAGGCACTGGCATCAAATCCCAGGCTCTCACCCACACGGCATACAGTTGCTTGAATGTCTGAAGAGGCAAAGTAGCTGAAAGGCAGCATCTCTGATTTTTGGCTCATTTTGGATGTGGTGCGGTGGCTAAAGCCTTTTCCCCTTGGATCTTGCAGGAGGCTCTGGAGATGTTGCTCTCAGGGGGGCCTGCGACAACTCAAGGCCATCCCTTGGCCGATTATCATTACGCAGGTAAGCAAAGCAGAGCTTCTTCCTTCACTGGCAGATGCTGCCGTCCCCTTCATTGTTGTGGCAAGCGTTTCTGCTTTAACAAATTGGGCTTAACACCAGCACAAGGTCTTGTCTTCTCGGCGGGTGGGGAAAGCACCAGCATCTAGTCCTTCAGCTTGACTTGTTTTCCAGTCCTTTTCCCTGGGCAATGCCTGCTCTTGTCTTCATCACCTTCTCAGGGAGCAGACATGTACTCACACGTCAATGATGGCCTGCTACCATTTGCTTTTTGTGGCCACTGGGATCCATTTCATGTGGATCCAGGGATCCATTTACCTGCTGCTTTTTATTGCCAGGCTCTGACAGATGGACACCTGAGGAGAAGGACTCCTTCCAAAAGGCTTTCCACACCTATGGCAAGGATTTCCATCTCATCCAGAAGCAGGTAAAGCCGCAGGACATTCTTTACCTGAGCAGATCATCACCAGCAAAGCTTGCTTATGTCTGCTAACAAGCACTGGCCTTCAGTCTCTCTCTTCTCAAGTACCAAAACTGTTCAAGTAGTAACAAAACAGGACATCAAAGGCCTGTGTGAAAAGGATGATCCTGTCTCTCCAGCCCTTTTCTCCAAGCTCTTTTGGAAGATAAAGCTTTATTCTCTCAGACTTTTTGCGCAATTCTGCTGCTGCTTCCACAAGACATTGTGCTGGCATGACTGCAGTGAAGCCGGGAAAGAAGAGCTGTGCTAGATGCATTTCTTGTTGATCTGTGCATTACGTCTGTTGCCACGTAGCATGATACACGGTTTACTACATTGCATGATGCCTCTCTTTCTCCATGTTGATTTCATTTTACACCCTCCTCCATTTACTTCATGATTTTACTTCCTAGTTTACTCCATCTTCTACTTTTTCCCCAATGCACCCTACCAAGGAATTTTAGATTCCTTCTTTTTCCCTTCCCAACAGATCCAGACTAAGACCGTGGCACAGTGTGTGGAGTACTACTACACCTGGAAAAAGGAGCATCCAGTTGCCAGCACTCTTGCTCAGGTGAGGGGGAAGAAAATCCAGGTGTGCCAGGAGGGTGGAGAAACTGGGAGAAGGGGACAAAACCTGCTGGCGAGCCATGCCAGACACCGCTTTGCCAGGATCACATCAGCCCATGCGCTGGCAAAGGCGCAGCAGATGCTGCCCAGGCCTTCCTTCTGCTGCTGCCCTGAAATACGCCATTCTGGAGCCTAACTTTGGGCCAAGAAAGCCCCACCACCACCCAAATGGGCTTTGACTCTCTACAGATGGTTTTCTCAAGGGCTGCCGCCTTAGCTGACTCCAATCAGACCCTTCCTTCCCCACTTAATTCCCCCTGACATCAGCAATCCCTGTGTTCAGGGAGATGCTGCAGACATTCAGGCAGATTTTGTACATTCCCACCATACTCCCCAGGAAGGAGCTGCCAGTGCTGTGGCTCCCCTTAGACTTTCCTTACCAGCAAAGAGGAATTGGGTTGGCAAAAGTGAGAGAGAGAGAGAGAAAGAGAGAGAGAGATTATTCTGGGTTCTATAAAATGTCTGACCATGTGTCTTCTCGAATTTGACTGAATTTCCATCCCATTCCCAAGACATTTCTGGAGGAAAACCAGAGGGAAATAGATGTTAGGCAGAGAGGTAGAAATAAGAAATGTCGAATTCTAGAGAGCCACACATTTATGCCACCCCTTTGGCCTGTGGAAAAGAGGAGCATTTCCCTCCAAGCTCTGCCTTGGCAGCCCGCCGCAGCCCACTGGCAAAGGCAGCCGTTTGCTCAGCTCTTGAGGCTTTGGAAGGATTTCCTTAGGCCGATAGATTTTTGTGCTGGATGCAGGCATTTCCAGCTTTCTGAGGGGAAGGAAACATTGAAACAGGATTCTTTGATTTCCAGGGCGTGGGCAAAGCCAAGAGGAGCAAAAGCCCCCCCAGAAAGGAGGAGGGGCAGACAGGGAAGAGAAGCCGCAAGAGGGCTGGCAGCGCCGAGTGTCCCTGCTGCCAACCGCGCCAGCCGCCCCGTTCGGCGGGAGGCCCCTTTCCCTGCGGCCAGTGCAAACGGTGCGCAACTTCCTGCTCCTTCTGCTCCAACCTGCGCCTTTGCACTAAAACAGGCTGACCCTTTGCAAAGGCGCCGCAGGGCAAGCTCACGCCACTTGCACCATCGCCCCTCGCAGCCCTGCTCAAGCGTACAACCCACCTCAAACCCAAACAGCTCCCTTCAAACCCAGCCTTCACAATCAAACCTTGCCATGCCCCAACCAGACACACTGCATCCAAGTAGCAGCAGATGCATCAAAGCTTCCTTTGATGCTGCTGATCAAATTCCAAATAGGATGCAACAAAAGGAGGAAGACATTTCAAGGCATTGAAACAAGAAAGGTTGGACTCATGGGCTGATCAATTCACAATGTGCCACTGCCCAAAAAGACAGAAATTTGGACTTAAACGGAGATCTTGGCGCTTGCTTCAATGGTGTGTACTAAATTGACCAATGTACTAAATTGACCAAATTTGTTTCCTATCTTCCAGGGTGTTTGAAACCATCAAGGAAAGGAACAAACACAGGAGAAGACATCGGCCTCGCAAGGAAGCAGAGCCTCTCCCCAAGAAGAAGAGACCAAATTAGACAAGGCTGCGGCTTGTCCAGGCCTAGCAAGGCTTAGGCGTCAATAGGACTAGTTAGGAATAGGACTGATTTTTACGCTTTTAGACTTGTTGAAATTCTACTTAGTTAGTTTACATGATAGGAATCTCCTTCATTTCTTAGTTAAGTTACATGCATATTATTCAAGATTCTTTAGTAGTATTAGATTTATCAGTACCTGCAAGACATTTAGTGTTAGTTACGATCCGTCTTTTACCATTTTACCTTTATTGAGACAGAATCTGTTTTTGTCATTAAACCGTGTTTGTTCCACTTTGTCTTTTGGTCTGTGTGAAATCACTCCAGCAACGTTTGTTCCATTTGCCTGCTGTTGCAAACACAGCACACTCCCTGACAGGAGAATCTGGGCACGCACCACCTCCCCCAGGCACAGCCCCTTGCTCAGCTGGCAGGACTGGCAAAGTTGTGTCTCCTTTACTGCCAGGGAAAGAACGCGGGCGCTTCATCCTTTGACTACTAAACATCTCAGCTGCCAGTGGAAAGGGAGGCTTTGTTTAATTCAATCAATTGGATCTAAATGACAGCTCTGCTCTCACCATCTTTTCTGCCTCAAAGCAACGGCTTTAGTCATTTTGTAGCCCAGCAACATAACTTTGTTTCATTTTGGAGGACTGATGGACCTGACCACCTTGGAGCACGTTTCTAGAACCCCTCCGATTCTATCACATTCATAACCACATGCACCACAAAGGTATCAGTCGTTCAGTTTCAGTTTCTCTTGAAAGGAACACTCTCCCGCCCTGGGCCTCCACCAATCTCCTCAGCTAAAGCAGAGCGGCTGACATCATTATCCTCTCTCTGGCTTCCCACACTTCAGGTATTTGCAGCAAAGAAGAAGCAAAGTCCCTCTTTTATCTAGCCCAGCAAATGGCACTGCCCAGCAAGGCTTTGGTGGCAGGGGCTGTGCAGGGTGGAGAGGGGGCCAGGGAGGGGGCAATTGCCAGGCTGCTTCTGGGAAGCGCAGGCAAGCTTGCCCTTGTCTGATGGAGCCAGTGCAGCTGGCCTTTGGAGCCTACAAAGTGTCTGCCTTGCAGTGCCACTTGGTACAGCTGCCCCCTCACTTTGCTGCCCTGTGCGCAACATGCAGCTGGGAAGGAAGCAAGATGGGCACTGAAGCAAGATTTGCTTTGCCTTAACAATAGGCAGGAAAGCAGCAAAACTGGCTGGCTTTGGTCCTATCTGGCATCTAAGTATGAAAAGAAACGTGAAGGCCGTCAGTGTGGAAAGGTAATTCCGTCAGCGTTCCTGTCTTAGAGGAATCCCTGAGTCTTTTGAGACAAACACCTAGCTTCTCCAAGGGAGCTGCAAGAGGGATGTAGAAATTCTGCATTCATGTGTGCTGCAGAAATGCCACTGTGCTGTCCCTGTGTGTGTGTGTGTGTGTGTGCCCATCATTTCCCCTGAGAAACATTCTGTTTCTCCAAGTTTCAGGGAAGGAATGATGAGGTGAGAGACCAGCTCAGAGGCCCAAGGAGGGAAAACATCAAGTGACATAATTGGGCACCAAAAGGAGATTTGACAAAGGGGGCAGCATGAATGCCTCCACTTTGAGAGGAAGCTTTGAAGTTGGCTCTCTGCTGAACAACTTGCACATTCCAGCTCCTCTCAGAGCTGGAGGAGAGCCTGTGCAAGGAGTCGTGCTGCTTCTCCAGGGCAGGAGATGAGCTCTGGGCCCTTGGACACAGCCAGCCTCCTGGGCACGTTCAGCTGGGGACACCTTGCAGAGAAGCAGCGAGGAGAGCCACGCCTGTCCCTGCACTGCTTTTGCCTGTCTCCTCAGACCACGCAGGTCAAAAGGCCAATGGCAAGGGTCTCAGAGCAAGCTTGCAGCAGCAGAAGTAAAAGAGGCAAAGGTAGCCCATGCCTGTTTGTGTGCCATGGCTCCCCTGGGCTTCTACATGGAATGTTGGGCTGTGCCCATGGAAACTGTCGTCTCCTGCTCCTGCGGCCGTTGGTGGAACGCTGCTGGAGCAGCACTGGAGCAGCAGCAGCAGGATCAGCTCCTGGGCTGTCCCTGACCAGCCGCCTCCTGCACTCAGTGCCACACCCGGCCTCTGCACCCACATCCTCGTCTCCCCGCCTGCCTCCAGGCATCCCCACAGCACTTGGGCACCGTCAAAGGTAAGAAAATCCCCGTTTGCCCTCAAAGCACTAACACAAGGCCACCAGGCTCCAGCTGCCTCTCCCACCAACCACGACACACAGCCTGCGTGCTCACTTTCCCCACACCAGCTTCCATGTCAAAGCGGGCTGCACCTTGCCAAGGAATCGTCTTGCCTCCCGGGCAAACACAGACACTTCCATAGAGGATGTAGAGAGCTGTCACAGTGCACTTGCAGATCCTCCTCCACAGATCACCTGCTTCAAAGTTCTTGGCACCCAATGCACTCCTAAACCCAGCTTTTGGTGACCCCAAAACAAATTGTTCATGGCTGAGGAGTTCAGGCCTCCAGTGTCAACAAATCCCATTATGCCCTGACTCAGCTCACACCTGCTCCAAAGCTGCAAAAACAAGAATGATGGCACTTCTCCTCTGGGACCCCTGTCATTCAGGCCATGCAAGCATTTGACCGGCCTTGTCCTCAACCACAGGTGTTCAACTTCAAAAATCATCTGCTATCAGCAATCCTTATGTGCTTGCCTAGTTACGTCTCTGATAGGAACATTCTCTTTTCCTATCGTATAGATACTTTTTTGCAATGCAGGTAGGGCTGGTTCCGCCTCATGCTCAGGGGCAACTGGGAAATGCCATCTTCTCAAGAACACAATCACAGTACCAGAGAATTTTCTGGCTTGGAAGGGATTCTCAAAGATCACTGAGCCCAACTGCGGGGCTGCCTCAACAATCACACCCTGTGCCCAAGAGCGCTGTCCAAACAATTTTGGAGCTCAGTCAGCCTTGGTGCTGGGACCCCTTCCCTGGACAGCCTCTTCCAGTGGCCAAGCACCCTCTGGCTGAAGAGCCTTTTCCTTCTATCCACCCTAAGCCTGCACTGGCACATCTTGCAGGCCATTCTCTTGGGTGTTCCCAGTGGCCCCAGGACTGAAGAGAGTAGTGCATGGCCTTCTGCTTCCCCTCCTCAGGAAGCTGCTGACTGCTAGAGGCTCCTGCCTAGGCAATTCCACCTCAAAAACATGGCAATGACAGCAAACAGAAAGGAGCTGGGACAGAGGAGCTCAGGCTTTGCAACCATGAGGATCAGAAGGAAGGCTACTGACACATCCTTGGCAGAACCATTTTTAACTGGAGCATTGTTTGGACCTTTTTCAGGTGGAAAGGAGAGGAACAATGAAAAGGAAAGCAAGAGCCAACAATCAGCCGTGAGTTTTGGCCTAGGGTTAAAGGGCAGCAAACTGGAGGAATGGCCAGGAGGAGAACTGCTCTTTCACACTCACGCTGGGATGGCTTCAAGCCTGTGCAGCCACAGGAAGGCTCTCTCGAGCACTTGCCTTTCTTACCTCCACCTCCTTCTTCCTTCAGACACATCAATGTTGGCAGCGACTTTCAGGCTGAGCTCCCAGAGCTGCAGAGCAGAGCACCAAGTGAGGATGAAGAGCCTGCAACCCTGCTCTGGAAGCCCTGGGGGGAAGATGACTCTGACATGGAAAAACCTGACAGAGGTAGCTTCTCTTCAAGCTTTTCTTCCACCCCTGACATACTTGGGTCTTTCAAAAGCTCCTTTTGCATAGAAAGGCAGCTTTTTGCAGCCTCTGCTTCTCTCCCTGTCTCGCCCATCTTCCCATCTACAAGTGTTAGAGGCAAGGAGAATGCTCTGCTTCTGCAGCAGAGCAGGAAAAAGAGCAAGCATCTTGCTCTCCAAATTGCTCAGGCCCATTTGCCACTGCAAGAGGGGAGACTGGCCTCCACTTCTTCTTACAGAAGCTGCTTTGAAGGGAGAGCCAGCACTGCGGGGGCCCTCGCTTCAGCTGGCCCTGCCTTTGCTCTCCTTTTCATGCTCTCCAAGCTGCTGCATTTAGCTCCCGGCCTTTCCTTGCGCCTTGCATGGCAACCTTTGCCCTTGCTGGCCTCAAGGCTGACTTTGGCTGGGTTTTTGTTGTGCTTGCAGTAAGAGAACTGCTGGACATGGCCAGCTCCCGTGGCATTCCCGGGGCAGCAGCTGACCTGGAGCGCGCCCTGCACTGCCTGCACCAGGCACGCGGCAGCGTTGCGGTAAGAAGCGGCTCTGTGGGCGCACACAAGAGGGCACAGGGAATGCACAAGGCCCGCCCACTGGGACAGCCTTTCCTGCCTGCTCCTTCAAGGAGTGTCTTTCTAGGGAGCAGAGCACTGGCTGCCTGCTGTGTCTCCTCCAGCTGCGTCAGGGCTGAGCCCAAAGGGCTCCAGCAGGGACAATCTCCCTCCTGCAGGCGGCGGCGCAAGGCCCTGCAGCCTGCTGCCTTGGAAATGGCCTGCCCATCTGGGTTCTCTAAGACATTTGGAGGGGAAATTCCCACAAGCCTCAGTCAGCTGAGGCCATTCTGGCTGCAGCAGGAGCAAAATCATTAGGTTGGTGAGCAAAATGCCACTCTTGGGGACCAGGATCAAAGGGCTGGGCAGCAAAAACTAGGCACTGGCATCAAATCCCAGGCTCTCACCCACATGGCATACAGTTGCTTGAATGTCTGAAGAGGCAAAGTAGCTGAAAGGCAGCATCTCTGATTTTTGGCTCATTTTGGATGTGGTGCGGTGGCTAAAGCCTTTTCCCCTTGGATCTTGCAGGAGGCTCTGGAGATGTTGCTCTCAGGGGGGCCTGCGACAACTCAAGGCCATCCCTTGGCCGATTATCATTACGCAGGTAAGCAAAGCAGAGCTTCTTCCTTCACTGGCAGATGCTGCCGTCCCCTTCATTGTTGTGGCAAGCGTTTCTGCTTTAACAAATTGGGCTTAACACCAGCACAAGGTCTTGTCTTCTCGGCGGGTGGGGAAAGCACCAGCATCTAGTCCTTCAGCTTGACTTGTTTTCCAGTCCTTTTCCCTGGGCAATGCCTGCTCTTGTCTTCATCACCTTCTCAGGGAGCAGACATGTACTCACACGTCAATGATGGCCTGCTACCATTTGCTTTTTGTGGCCACTGGGATCCATTTCATGTGGATCCAGGGATCCATTTACCTGCTGCTTTTTATTGCCAGGCTCTGACAGATGGACACCTGAGGAGAAGGACTCCTTCCAAAAGGCTTTCCACACCTATGGCAAGGATTTCCATCTCATCCAGAAGCAGGTAAAGCCGCAGGACATTCTTTACCTGAGCAGATCATCACCAGCAAAGCTTGCTTATGTCTGCTAACAAGCACTGGCCTTCAGTCTCTCTCTTCTCAAGTACCAAAACTGTTCAAGTAGTAACAAAACAGGACATCAAAGGCCTGTGTGAAAAGGATGATCCTGTCTCTCCAGCCCTTTTCTCCAAGCTCTTTTGGAAGATAAAGCTTTATTCTCTCAGACTTTTTGCGCAATTCTGCTGCTGCTTCCACAAGACATTGTGCTGGCATGACTGCAGTGAAGCCGGGAAAGAAGAGCTGTGCTAGATGCATTTCTTGTTGATCTGTGCATTACGTCTGTTGCCACGTAGCATGATACACGGTTTACTACATTGCATGATGCCTCTCTTTCTCCATGTTGATTTCATTTTACACCCTCCTCCATTTACTTCATGATTTTACTTCCTAGTTTACTCCATCTTCTACTTTTTCCCCAATGCACCCTACCAAGGAATTTTAGATTCCTTCTTTTTCCCTTCCCAACAGATCCAGACTAAGACCGTGGCACAGTGTGTGGAGTACTACTACACCTGGAAAAAGGAGCATCCAGTTGCCAGCACTCTTGCTCAGGTGAGGGGGAAGAAAATCCAGGCATGCCAGGAGGGTGGAGAAACTGGGAGAAGGGGAGAAAACCTGCTGGCGAGCCATGCCAGACACCGCTTTGCCAGGATCACATCAGCCCATGCGCTGGCAAAGGCGCAGCAGATGCTGCCCAGGCCTTCCTTCTGCTGCTGCCCTGAAATACGCCATTCTGGAGCCTAACTTTGGGCCAAGAAAGCCCCACCACCACCCAAATGGGCTTTGACTCTCTACAGATGGTTTTCTCAAGGGCTGCCGCCTTAGCTGACTCCAATCAGACCCTTCCTTCCCCACTTAATTCCCCCTGACATCAGCAATCCCTGTGTTCAGGGAGATGCTGCAGACATTCAGGCAGATTTTGTACATTCCCACCATACTCCCCAGGAAGGAGCTGCCAGTGCTGTGGCTCCCCTTAGACTTTCCTTACCAGCAAAGAGGAATTGGGTTGGCAAAAGTGAGAGAGAGAGAGAGAAAGAGAGAGAGAGATTATTCTGGGTTCTATAAAATGTCTGACCATGTGTCTTCTCGAATTTGACTGAATTTCCATCCCATTCCCAAGACATTTCTGGAGGAAAACCAGAGGGAAATAGATGTTAGGCAGAGAGGTAGAAATAAGAAATGTCGAATTCTAGAGAGCCACACATTTATGCCACCCCTTTGGCCTGTGGAAAAGAGGAGCATTTCCCTCCAAGCTCTGCCTTGGCAGCCCGCCGCAGCCCACTGGCAAAGGCAGCCGTTTGCTCAGCTCTTGAGGCTTTGGAAGGATTTCCTTAGGCCGATAGATTTTTGTGCTGGATGCAGGCATTTCCAGCTTTCTGAGGGGAAGGAAACATTGAAACAGGATTCTTTGATTTCCAGGGCGTGGGCAAAGCCAAGAGGAGCAAAAGCCCCCCCAGAAAGGAGGAGGGGCAGACAGGGAAGAGAAGCCGCAAGAGGGCTGGCAGCGCCGAGTGTCCCTGCTGCCAACCGCGCCAGCCGCCCCGTTCGGCGGGAGGCCCCTTTCCCTGCGGCCAGTGCAAACGGTGCGCAACTTCCTGCTCCTTCTGCTCCAACCTGCGCCTTTGCACTAAAACAGGCTGACCCTTTGCAAAGGCGCCGCAGGGCAAGCTCACGCCACTTGCACCATCGCCCCTCGCAGCCCTGCTCAAGCGTACAACCCACCTCAAACCCAAACAGCTCCCTTCAAACCCAGCCTTCACAATCAAACCTTGCCATGCCCCAACCAGACACACTGCATCCAAGTAGCAGCAGATCCATCAAAGCTTCCTTTGATGCTGCTGATCAAATTCCAAATAGGATACAACAAAAGGAGGAAGACATTTCAAGGCATTGAAACAAGAAAGGTTGGACTCATGGGCTGATCAATTCACAATGTGCCACTGCCCAAAAAGACAGAAATTTGGACTTAAACGGAGATCTTGGCGCTTGCTTCAATGGTGTGTACTAAATTGACCAATGTACTAAATTGACCAAATTTGTTTCCTATCTTCCAGGGTGTTTGAAACCATCAAGGAAAGGAACAAACACAGGAGAAGACATCGGCCTCGCAAGGAAGCAGAGCCTCTCCCCAAGAAGAAGAGACCAAATTAGACAAGGCTGCGGCTTGTCCAGGCCTAGCAAGGCTTAGGCGTCAATAGGACTAGTTAGGAATAGGACTGATTTTTACGCTTTTAGACTTGTTGAAATTCTACTTAGTTAGTTTACATGATAGGAATCTCCTTCATTTCTTAGTTAAGTTACATGCATATTATTCAAGATTCTTTAGTAGTATTAGATTTATCAGTACCTGCAAGACATTTAGTGTTAGTTACGATCCGTCTTTTACCATTTTACCTTTATTGAGACAGAATCTGTTTTTGTCATTAAACCGTGTTTGTTCCACTTTGTCTTTTGGTCTGTGTGAAATCACTCCAGCAACGTTTGTTCCATTTGCCTGCTGTTGCAAACACAGCACACTCCCTGACAGGAGAATCTGGGCACGCACCACCTCCCCCAGGCACAGCCCCTTGCTCAGCTGGCAGGACTGGCAAAGTTGTGTCTCCTTTACTGCCAGGGAAAGAACGCGGGCGCTTCATCCTTTGACTACTAAACATCTCAGCTGCCAGTGGAAAGGGAGGCTTTGTTTAATTCAATCAATTGGATCTAAATGACAGCTCTGCTCTCACCATCTTTTCTGCCTCAAAGCAACGGCTTTAGTCATTTTGTAGCCCAGCAACATAACTTTGTTTCATTTTGGAGGACTGATGGACCTGACCACCTTGGAGCACGTTTCTAGAACCCCTCCGATTCTATCACATTCATAACCACATGCACCACAAAGGTATCAGTCGTTCAGTTTCAGTTTCTCTTGAAAGGAACACTCTCCCGCCCTGGGCCTCCACCAATCTCCTCAGCTAAAGCAGAGCGGCTGGCATCATTATCCTCTCTCTGGCTTCCCACACTTCAGGTATTTGCAGCAAAGAAGAAGCAAAGTCCCTCTTTTATCTAGCCCAGCAAATGGCACTGCCCAGCAAGCCTTTGGTGGCAGGGGCTGTGCAGGGTGGAGAGGGGGCCAGGGAGGGGGCAATTGCCAGGCTGCTTCTGGGAAGCGCAGGCAAGCTTGCCCTTGTCTGATGGAGCCAGTGCAGCTGGCCTTTGGAGCCTACAAAGTGTCTGCCTTGCAGTGCCACTTGGTACAGCTGCCCCCTCACTTTGCTGCCCTGTGCGCAACATGCAGCTGGGAAGGAAGCAAGATGGGCACTGAAGCAAGATTTGCTTTGCCTTAACAATAGGCAGGAAAGCAGCAAAACTGGCTGGCTTTGGTCCTATCTGGCATCTAAGTATGAAAAGAAACGTGAAGGCCGTCAGTGTGGAAAGGTAATTCCGTCAGCGTTCCTGTC
This sequence comes from Zonotrichia albicollis, assembly GCF_047830755.1. Classification (NCBI taxonomy): domain Eukaryota; kingdom Metazoa; phylum Chordata; class Aves; order Passeriformes; family Passerellidae; genus Zonotrichia; species Zonotrichia albicollis. The sequence goes on from NC_133860.1 coordinate 39,700,376, forward strand.
TTAGAGGAATCCCTGAGTCTTTTGAGACAAACACCTAGCTTCTCCAAGGGAGCTGCAAGAGGGATGTAGAAATTCTGCATTCATGTGTGCTGCAGAAATGCCACTGTGCTGTCCCTGTGTGTGTGTGTGTGTGTGTGCCCATCATTTCCCCTGAGAAACATTCTGTTTCTCCAAGTTTCAGGGAAGGAATGATGAGGTGAGAGACCAGCTCAGAGGCCCAAGGAGGGAAAACATCAAGTGACATAATTGGGCACCAAAAGGAGATTTGACAAAGGGGGCAGCATGAATGCCTCCACTTTGAGAGGAAGCTTTGAAGTTGGCTCTCTGCTGAACAACTTGCACATTCCAGCTCCTCTCAGAGCTGGAGGAGAGCCTGTGCAAGGAGTCGTGCTGCTTCTCCAGGGCAGGAGATGAGCTCTGGGCCCTTGGACACAGCCAGCCTCCTGGGCACGTTCAGCTGGGGACACCTTGCAGAGAAGCAGCGAGGAGAGCCACGCCTGTCCCTGCACTGCTTTTGCCTGTCTCCTCAGACCACGCAGGTCAAAAGGCCAATGGCAAGGGTCTCAGAGCAAGCTTGCAGCAGCAGAAGTAAAAGAGGCAAAGGTAGCCCATGCCTGTTTGTGTGCCATGGCTCCCCTGGGCTTCTACATGGAATGTTGGGCTGTGCCCATGGAAACTGTCGTCTCCTGCTCCTGCGGCCGTTGGTGGAACGCTGCTGGAGCAGCACTGGAGCAGCAGCAGCAGGATCAGCTCCTGGGCTGTCCCTGACCAGCCGCCTCCTGCACTCAGTGCCACACCCGGCCTCTGCACCCACATCCTCGTCTCCCCGCCTGCCTCCAGGCATCCCCACAGCACTTGGGCACCGTCAAAGGTAAGAAAATCCCCGTTTGCCCTCAAAGCACTAACACAAGGCCACCAGGCTCCAGCTGCCTCTCCCACCAACCACGACACACAGCCTGCGTGCTCACTTTCCCCACACCAGCTTCCATGTCAAAGCGGGCTGCACCTTGCCAAGGAATCGTCTTGCCTCCCGGGCAAACACAGACACTTCCATAGAGGATGTAGAGAGCTGTCACAGTGCACTTGCAGATCCTCCTCCACAGATCACCTGCTTCAAAGTTCTTGGCACCCAATGCACTCCTAAACCCAGCTTTTGGTGACCCCAAAACAAATTGTTCATGGCTGAGGAGTTCAGGCCTCCAGTGTCAACAAATCCCATTATGCCCTGACTCAGCTCACACCTGCTCCAAAGCTGCAAAAACAAGAATGATGGCACTTCTCCTCTGGGACCCCTGTCATTCAGGCCATGCAAGCATTTGACCGGCCTTGTCCTCAACCACAGGTGTTCAACTTCAAAAATCATCTGCTATCAGCAATCCTTATGTGCTTGCCTAGTTACGTCTCTGATAGGAACATTCTCTTTTCCTATCGTATAGATACTTTTTTGCAATGCAGGTAGGGCTGGTTCCGCCTCATGCTCAGGGGCAACTGGGAAATGCCATCTTCTCAAGAACACAATCACAGTACCAGAGAATTTTCTGGCTTGGAAGGGATTCTCAAAGATCACTGAGCCCAACTGCGGGGCTGCCTCAACAATCACACCCTGTGCCCAAGAGCGCTGTCCAAACAATTTTGGAGCTCAGTCAGCCTTGGTGCTGGGACCCCTTGCCTGGACAGCCTCTTCCAGTGGCCAAGCACCCTCTGGCTGAAGAGCCTTTTCCTTCTATCCACCCTAAGCCTGCACTGGCACATCTTGCAGGCCATTCTCTTGGGTGTTCCCAGTGGCCCCAGGACTGAAGAGAGTAGTGCATGGCCTTCTGCTTCCCCTCCTCAGGAAGCTGCTGACTGCTAGAGGCTCCTGCCTAGGCAATTCCACCTCAAAAACATGGCAATGACAGCAAACAGAAAGGAGCTGGGACAGAGGAGCTCAGGCTTTGCAACCATGAGGATCAGAAGGAAGGCTACTGACACATCCTTGGCAGAACCATTTTTAACTGGAGCATTGTTTGGACCTTTTTCAGGTGGAAAGGAGAGGAACAATGAAAAGGAAAGCAAGAGCCAACAATCAGCCGTGAGTTTTGGCCTAGGGTTAAAGGGCAGCAAACTGGAGGAATGGCCAGGAGGAGAACTGCTCTTTCACACTCACGCTGGGATGGCTTCAAGCCTGTGCAGCCACAGGAAGGCTCTCTCGAGCACTTGCCTTTCTTACCTCCACCTCCTTCTTCCTTCAGACACATCAATGTTGGCAGCGACTTTCAGGCTGAGCTCCCAGAGCTGCAGAGCAGAGCACCAAGTGAGGATGAAGAGCCTGCAACCCTGCTCTGGAAGCCCTGGGGGGAAGATGACTCTGACATGGAAAAACCTGACAGAGGTAGCTTCTCTTCAAGCTTTTCTTCCACCCCTGACATACTTGGGTCTTTCAAAAGCTCCTTTTGCATAGAAAGGCAGCTTTTTGCAGCCTCTGCTTCTCTCCCTGTCTCGCCCATCTTCCCATCTACAAGTGTTAGAGGCAAGGAGAATGCTCTGCTTCTGCAGCAGAGCAGGAAAAAGAGCAAGCATCTTGCTCTCCAAATTGCTCAGGCCCATTTGCCACTGCAAGAGGGGAGACTGGCCTCCACTTCTTCTTACAGAAGCTGCTTTGAAGGGAGAGCCAGCACTGCGGGGGCCCTCGCTTCAGCTGGCCCTGCCTTTGCTCTCCTTTTCATGCTCTCCAAGCTGCTGCATTTAGCTCCCGGCCTTTCCTTGCGCCTTGCATGGCAACCTTTGCCCTTGCTGGCCTCAAGGCTGACTTTGGCTGGGTTTTTGTTGTGCTTGCAGTAAGAGAACTGCTGGACATGGCCAGCTCCCGTGGCATTCCCGGGGCAGCAGCTGACCTGGAGCGCGCCCTGCACTGCCTGCACCAGGCACGCGGCAGCGTTGCGGTAAGAAGCGGCTCTGTGGGCGCACACAAGAGGGCACAGGGAATGCACAAGGCCCGCCCACTGGGACAGCCTTTCCTGCCTGCTCCTTCAAGGAGTGTCTTTCTAGGGAGCAGAGCACTGGCTGCCTGCTGTGTCTCCTCCAGCTGCGTCAGGGCTGAGCCCAAAGGGCTCCAGCAGGGACAATCTCCCTCCTGCAGGCGGCGGCGCAAGGCCCTGCAGCCTGCTGCCTTGGAAATGGCCTGCCCATCTGGGTTCTCTAAGACATTTGGAGGGGAAATTCCCACAAGCCTCAGTCAGCTGAGGCCATTCTGGCTGCAGCAGGAGCAAAATCATTACGTTGGTGAGCAAAATGCCACTCTTGGGGACCAGGATCAAAGGGCTGGGCAGCAAAAACTAGGCACTGGCATCAAATCCCAGGCTCTCACCCACATGGCATACAGTTGCTTGAATGTCTGAAGAGGCAAAGTAGCTGAAAGGCAGCATCTCTGATTTTTGGCTCATTTTGGATGTGGTGCGGTGGCTAAAGCCTTTTCCCCTTGGATCTTGCAGGAGGCTCTGGAGATGTTGCTCTCAGGGGGGCCTGCGACAACTCAAGGCCATCCCTTGGCCGATTATCATTACGCAGGTAAGCAAAGCAGAGCTTCTTCCTTCACTGGCAGATGCTGCCGTCCCCTTCATTGTTGTGGCAAGCGTTTCTGCTTTAACAAATTGGGCTTAACACCAGCACAAGGTCTTGTCTTCTCGGCGGGTGGGGAAAGCACCAGCATCTAGTCCTTCAGCTTGACTTGTTTTCCAGTCCTTTTCCCTGGGCAATGCCTGCTCTTGTCTTCATCACCTTCTCAGGGAGCAGACATGTACTCACACGTCAATGATGGCCTGCTACCATTTGCTTTTTGTGGCCACTGGGATCCATTTCATGTGGATCCAGGGATCCATTTACCTGCTGCTTTTTATTGCCAGGCTCTGACAGATGGACACCTGAGGAGAAGGACTCCTTCCAAAAGGCTTTCCACACCTATGGCAAGGATTTCCATCTCATCCAGAAGCAGGTAAAGCCGCAGGACATTCTTTACCTGAGCAGATCATCACCAGCAAAGCTTGCTTATGTCTGCTAACAAGCACTGGCCTTCAGTCTCTCTCTTCTCAAGTACCAAAACTGTTCAAGTAGTAACAAAACAGGACATCAAAGGCCTGTGTGAAAAGGATGATCCTGTCTCTCCAGTCCTTTTCTCCAAGCTCTTTTGGAAGATAAAGCTTTATTCTCTCAGACTTTTTGCGCAATTCTGCTGCTGCTTCCACAAGACATTGTGCTGGCATGACTGCAGTGAAGCCGGGAAAGAAGAGCTGTGCTAGATGCATTTCTTGTTGATCTGTGCATTACGTCTGTTGCCACGTAGCATGATACACGGTTTACTACATTGCATGATGCCTCTCTTTCTCCATGTTGATTTCATTTTACACCCTCCTCCATTTACTTCATGATTTTACTTCCTAGTTTACTCCATCTTCTACTTTTTCCCCAATGCACCCTACCAAGGAATTTTAGATTCCTTCTTTTTCCCTTCCCAACAGATCCAGACTAAGACCGTGGCACAGTGTGTGGAGTACTACTACACCTGGAAAAAGGAGCATCCAGTTGCCAGCACTCTTGCTCAGGTGAGGGGGAAGAAAATCCAGGCATGCCAGGAGGGTGGAGAAACTGGGAGAAGGGGAGAAAACCTGCTGGCGAGCCATGCCAGACACCGCTTTGCCAGGATCACATCAGCCCATGCGCTGGCAAAGGCGCAGCAGATGCTGCCCAGGCCTTCCTTCTGCTGCTGCCCTGAAATACGCCATTCTGGAGCCTAACTTTGGGCCAAGAAAGCCCCACCACCACCCAAATGGGCTTTGACTCTCTACAGATGGTTTTCTCAAGGGCTGCCGCCTTAGCTGACTCCAATCAGACCCTTCCTTCCCCACTTAATTCCCCCTGACATCAGCAATCCCTGTGTTCAGGGAGATGCTGCAGACATTCAGGCAGATTTTGTACATTCCCACCATACTCCCCAGGAAGGAGCTGCCAGTGCTGTGGCTCCCCTTAGACTTTCCTTACCAGCAAAGAGGAATTGGGTTGGCAAAAGTGAGAGAGAGAGAGAGAAAGAGAGAGAGAGATTATTCTGGGTTCTATAAAATGTCTGACCATGTGTCTTCTCGAATTTGACTGAATTTCCATCCCATTCCCAAGACATTTCTGGAGGAAAACCAGAGGGAAATAGATGTTAGGCAGAGAGGTAGAAATAAGAAATGTCGAATTCTAGAGAGCCACACATTTATGCCACCCCTTTGGCCTGTGGAAAAGAGGAGCATTTCCCTCCAAGCTCTGCCTTGGCAGCCCGCCGCAGCCCACTGGCAAAGGCAGCCGTTTGCTCAGCTCTTGAGGCTTTGGAAGGATTTCCTTAGGCCGATAGATTTTTGTGCTGGATGCAGGCATTTCCAGCTTTCTGAGGGGAAGGAAACATTGAAACAGGATTCTTTGATTTCCAGGGCGTGGGCAAAGCCAAGAGGAGCAAAAGCCCCCCCAGAAAGGAGGAGGGGCAGACAGGGAAGAGAAGCCGCAAGAGGGCTGGCAGCGCCGAGTGTCCCTGCTGCCAACCGCGCCAGCCGCCCCGTTCGGCGGGAGGCCCCTTTCCCTGCGGCCAGTGCAAACGGTGCGCAACTTCCTGCTCCTTCTGCTCCAACCTGCGCCTTTGCACTAAAACAGGCTGACCCTTTGCAAAGGCGCCGCAGGGCAAGCTCACGCCACTTGCACCATCGCCCCTCGCAGCCCTGCTCAAGCGTACAACCCACCTCAAACCCAAACAGCTCCCTTCAAACCCAGCCTTCACAATCAAACCTTGCCATGCCCCAACCAGACACACTGCATCCAAGTAGCAGCAGATCCATCAAAGCTTCCTTTGATGCTGCTGATCAAATTCCAAATAGGATACAACAAAAGGAGGAAGACATTTCAAGGCATTGAAACAAGAAAGGTTGGACTCATGGGCTGATCAATTCACAATGTGCCACTGCCCAAAAAGACAGAAATTTGGACTTAAACGGAGATCTTGGCGCTTGCTTCAATGGTGTGTACTAAATTGACCAATGTACTAAATTGACCAAATTTGTTTCCTATCTTCCAGGGTGTTTGAAACCATCAAGGAAAGGAACAAACACAGGAGAAGACATCGGCCTCGCAAGGAAGCAGAGCCTCTCCCCAAGAAGAAGAGACCAAATTAGACAAGGCTGCGGCTTGTCCAGGCCTAGCAAGGCTTAGGCGTCAATAGGACTAGTTAGGAATAGGACTGATTTTTACGCTTTTAGACTTGTTGAAATTCTACTTAGTTAGTTTACATGATAGGAATCTCCTTCATTTCTTAGTTAAGTTACATGCATATTATTCAAGATTCTTTAGTAGTATTAGATTTATCAGTACCTGCAAGACATTTAGTGTTAGTTACGATCCGTCTTTTACCATTTTACCTTTATTGAGACAGAATCTGTTTTTGTCATTAAACCGTGTTTGTTCCACTTTGTCTTTTGGTCTGTGTGAAATCACTCCAGCAACGTTTGTTCCATTTGCCTGCTGTTGCAAACACAGCACACTCCCTGACAGGAGAATCTGGGCACGCACCACCTCCCCCAGGCACAGCCCCTTGCTCAGCTGGCAGGACTGGCAAAGTTGTGTCTCCTTTACTGCCAGGGAAAGAACGCGGGCGCTTCATCCTTTGACTACTAAACATCTCAGCTGCCAGTGGAAAGGGAGGCTTTGTTTAATTCAATCAATTGGATCTAAATGACAGCTCTGCTCTCACCATCTTTTCTGCCTCAAAGCAACGGCTTTAGTCATTTTGTAGCCCAGCAACATAACTTTGTTTCATTTTGGAGGACTGATGGACCTGACCACCTTGGAGCACGTTTCTAGAACCCCTCCGACTCTATCACATTCATAACCACATGCACCACAAAGGTATCAGTCGTTCAGTTTCAGTTTCTCTTGAAAGGAACACTCTCCCGCCCCGGGCCTCCACCAATCTCCTCAGCTAAAGCAGAGCGGCTGGCATCATTATCCTCTCTCTGGCTTCCCACACTTCAGGTATTTGCAGCAAAGAAGAAGCAAAGTCCCTCTTTTATCTAGCCCAGCAAATGGCACTGCCCAGCAAGCCTTTGGTGGCAGGGGCTGTGCAGGGTGGAGAGGGGGCCAGGGAGGGGGCAATTGCCAGGCTGCTTCTGGGAAGCGCAGGCAAGCTTGCCCTTGTCTGATGGAGCCAGTGCAGCTGGCCTTTGGAGCCTACAAAGTGTCTGCCTTGCAGTGCCACTTGGTACAGCTGCCCCCTCACTTTGCTGCCCTGTGCGCAACATGCAGCTGGGAAGGAAGCAAGATGGGCACTGAAGCAAGATTTGCTTTGCCTTAACAATAGGCAGGAAAGCAGCAAAACTGGCTGGCTTTGGTCCTATCTGGCATCTAAGTATGAAAAGAAACGTGAAGGCCGTCAGTGTGGAAAGGTAATTCCGTCAACGTTCCTGTCTTAGAGGAATCCCTGAGTCTTTTGAGACAAACACCTAGCTTCTCCAAGGGAGCTGCAAGAGGGATGTAGAAATTCTGCATTCATGTGTGCTGCAGAAATGCCACTGTGCTGTCCCTGTGTGTGTGTGTGTGTGTGTGCCCATCATTTCCCCTGAGAAACATTCTGTTTCTCCAAGTTTCAGGGAAGGAATGATGAGGTGAGAGACCAGCTCAGAGGCCCAAGGAGGGAAAACATCAAGTGACATAATTGGGCACCAAAAGGAGATTTGACAAAGGGGGCAGCATGAATGCCTCCACTTTGAGAGGAAGCTTTGAAGTTGGCTCTCTGCTGAACAACTTGCACATTCCAGCTCCTCTCAGAGCTGGAGGAGAGCCTGTGCAAGGAGTCGTGCTGCTTCTCCAGGGCAGGAGATGAGCTCTGGGCCCTTGGACACAGCCAGCCTCCTGGGCACGTTCAGCTGGGGACACCTTGCAGAGAAGCAGCGAGGAGAGCCACGCCTGTCCCTGCACTGCTTTTGCCTGTCTCCTCAGACCACGCAGGTCAAAAGGCCAATGGCAAGGGTCTCAGAGCAAGCTTGCAGCAGCAGAAGTAAAAGAGGCAAAGGTAGCCCATGCCTGTTTGTGTGCCATGGCTCCCCTGGGGTTCTACATGGAATGTTGGGCTGTGCCCATGGAAACTGTCGTCTCCTGCTCCTGCGGCCGTTGGTGGAACGCTGCTGGAGCAGCACTGGAGCAGCAGCAGCAGGATCAGCTCCTGGGCTGTCCCTGACCAGCCGCCTCCTGCACTCAGTGCCACACCCGGCCTCTGCACCCACATCCTCGTCTCCCCGCCTGCCTCCAGGCATCCCCACAGCACTTGGGCACCGTCAAAGGTAAGAAAATCCCCGTTTGCCCTCAAAGCACTAACACAAGGCCACCAGGCTCCAGCTGCCTCTCCCACCAACCACGACACACAGCCTGCGTGCTCACTTTCCCCACACCAGCTTCCATGTCAAAGCGGGCTGCACCTTGCCAAGGAATCGTCTTGCCTCCCGGGCAAACACAGACACTTCCATAGAGGATGTAGAGAGCTGTCACAGTGCACTTGCAGATCCTCCTCCACAGATCACCTGCTTCAAAGTTCTTGGCACCCAATGCACTCCTAAACCCAGCTTTTGGTGACCCCAAAACAAATTGTTCATGGCTGAGGAGTTCAGGCCTCCAGTGTCAACAAATCCCATTATGCCCTGACTCAGCTCACACCTGCTCCAAAGCTGCAAAAACAAGAATGATGGCACTTCTCCTCTGGGACCCCTGTCATTCAGGCCATGCAAGCATTTGACCGGCCTTGTCCTCAAGCACAGGTGTTCAACTTCAAAAATCATCTGCTATCAGCAATCCTTATGTGCTTGCCTAGTTACATCTCTGATAGGAACATTCTCTTTTCCTATCGTATAGATACTTTTTTGCAATGCAGGTAGGGCTGGTTCCGCCTCATGCTCAGGGGCAACTGGGAAATGCCATCTTCTCAAGAACACAATCACAGTACCAGAGAATTTTCTGGCTTGGAAGGGATTCTCAAAGATCACTGAGCCCAACTGCGGGGCAGCCTCAACAATCACACCCTGTGCCCAAGAGCGCTGTCCAAACAATTTTGGAGCTCAGTCAGCCTTGGTGCTGGGACCCCTTCCCTGGACAGCCTCTTCCAGTGGCCAAGCACCCTCTGGCTGAAGAGCCTTTTCCTTCTATCCACCCTAAGCCTGCACTGGCACATCTTGCAGGCCATTCTCTTGGGTGTTCCCAGTGGCCCCAGGACTGAAGAGAGTAGTGCATGGCCTTCTGCTTCCCCTCCTCAGGAAGCTGCTGACTGCTAGAGGCTCCTGCCTAGGCAATTCCACCTCAAAAACATGGCAATGACAGCAAACAGAAAGGAGCTGGGACAGAGGAGCTCAGGCTTTGCAACCATGAGGATCAGAAGGAAGGCTACTGACACATCCTTGGCAGAACCATTTTTAACTGGAGCATTGTTTGGACCTTTTTCAGGTGGAAAGGAGAGGAACAATGAAAAGGAAAGCAAGAGCCAACAATCAGCCGTGAGTTTTGGCCTAGGGTTAAAGGGCAGCAAACTGGAGGAATGGCCAGGAGGAGAACTGCTCTTTCACACTCACGCTGGGATGGCTTCAAGCCTGTGCAGCCACAGGAAGGCTCTCTCGAGCACTTGCCTTTCTTACCTCCACCTCCTTCTTCCTTCAGACACATCAATGTTGGCAGCGACTTTCAGGCTGAGCTCCCAGAGCTGCAGAGCAGAGCACCAAGTGAGGATGAAGAGCCTGCAACCCTGCTCTGGAAGCCCTGGGGGGAAGATGACTCTGACATGGAAAAACCTGACAGAGGTAGCTTCTCTTCAAGCTTTTCTTCCACCCCTGACATACTTGGGTCTTTCAAAAGCTCCTTTTGCATAGAAAGGCAGCTTTTTGCAGCCTCTGCTTCTCTCCCTGTCTCGCCCATCTTCCCATCTACAAGTGTTAGAGGCAAGGAGAATGCTCTGCTTCTGCAGCAGAGCAGGAAAAAGAGCAAGCATCTTGCTCTCCAAATTGCTCAGGCCCATTTGCCACTGCAAGAGGGGAGACTGGCCTCCACTTCTTCTTACAGAAGCTGCTTTGAAGGGAGAGCCAGCACTGCGGGGGCCCTCGCTTCAGCTGGCCCTGCCTTTGCTCTCCTTTTCATGCTCTCCAAGCTGCTGCATTTAGCTCCCGGCCTTTCCTTGCGCCTTGCATGGCAACCTTTGCCCTTGCTGGCCTCAAGGCTGACTTTGGCTGGGTTTTTGTTGTGCTTGCAGTAAGAGAACTGCTGGACATGGCCAGCTCCCGTGGCATTCCCGGGGCAGCAGCTGACCTGGAGCGCGCCCTGCACTGCCTGCACCAGGCACGCGGCAGCGTTGCGGTAAGAAGCGGCTCTGTGGGCGCACACAAGAGGGCACAGGGAATGCACAAGGCCCGCCCACTGGGACAGCCTTTCCTGCCTGCTCCTTCAAGGAGTGTCTTTCTAGGGAGCAGAGCACTGGCTGCCTGCTGTGTCTCCTCCAGCTGCGTCAGGGCTGAGCCCAAAGGGCTCCAGCAGGGACAATCTCCCTCCTGCAGGCGGCGGCGCAAGGCCCTGCAGCCTGCTGCCTTGGAAATGGCCTGCCCGTCTGGGTTCTCTAAGACATTTGGAGGGGAAATTCCCACAAGCCTCAGTCAGCTGAGGCCATTCTGGCTGCAGCAGGAGCAAAATCATTACGTTGGTGAGCAAAATGCCACTCTTGGGGACCAGGATCAAAGGGCTGGGCAGCAAAAACTAGGCACTGGCATCAAATCCCAGGCTCTCACCCACATGGCATACAGTTGCTTGAATGTCTGAAGAGGCAAAGTAGCTGAAAGGCAGCATCTCTGATTTTTGGCTCATTTTGGATGTGGTGCGGTGGCTAAAGCCTTTTCCCCTTGGATCTTGCAGGAGGCTCTGGAGATGTTGCTCTCAGGGGGGCCTGCGACAACTCAAGGCCATCCCTTGGCCGATTATCATTACGCAGGTAAGCAAAGCAGAGCTTCTTCCTTCACTGGCAGATGCTGCCGTCCCCTTCATTGTTGTGGCAAGCGTTTCTGCTTTAACAAATTGGGCTTAACACCAGCACAAGGTCTTGTCTTCTCGGCGGGTGGGGAAAGCACCAGCATCTAGTCCTTCAGCTTGACTTGTTTTCCAGTCCTTTTCCCTGGGCAATGCCTGCTCTTGTCTTCATCACCTTCTCAGGGAGCAGACATGTACTCACACGTCAATGATGGCCTGCTACCATTTGCTTTTTGTGGCCACTGGGATCTACTTCATGTGGATCCAGGGATCCATTTACCTGCTGCTTTTTATTGCCAGGCTCTGACAGATGGACACCTGAGGAGAAGGACTCCTTCCAAAAGGCTTTCCACACCTATGGCAAGGATTTCCATCTCATCCAGAAGCAGGTAAAGCCGCAGGACATTCTTTACCTGAGCAGATCATCACCAGCAAAGCTTGCTTATGTCTGCTAACAAGCACTGGCCTTCAGTCTCTCTCTTCTCAAGTACCAAAACTGTTCAAGTAGTAACAAAACAGGACATCAAAGGCCTGTGTGAAAAGGATGATCCTGTCTCTCCAGCCCTTTTCTCCAAGCTCTTTTGGAAGATAAAGCTTTATTCTCTCAGACTTTTTGCGCAATTCTGCTGCTGCTTCCACAAGACATTGTGCTGGCATGACTGCAGTGAAGCCGGGAAAGAAGAGCTGTGCTAGATGCATTTCTTGTTGATCTGTGCATTATGTCTGTTGCCACGTAGCATGATACACGGTTTACTACATTGCATGATGCCTCTCTTTCTCCATGTTGATTTCATTTTACACCCTCCTCCATTTACTTCATGATTTTACTTCCTAGTTTACTCCATCTTCTACTTTTTCCCCAATGCACCTTACCAAGGAATTTTAGATTCCTTCTTTTTCCCTTCCCAACAGATCCAGACTAAGACCGTGGCACAGTGTGTGGAGTACTACTACACCTGGAAAAAGGAGCATCCAGTTGCCAGCACTCTTGCTCAGGTGAGGGGGAAGAAAATCCAGGCGTGCCAGGAGGGTGGAGAAACTGGGAGAAGGGGACAAAACCTGCTGGCGAGCCATGCCAGACACCGCTTTGCCAGGATCACATCAGCCCGTGCGCTGGCAAAGGCGCAGCAGATGCTGCCCAGGCCTTCCTTCTGCTGCTGCCCTGAAATACGCCATTCTGGAGCCTAACTTTGAGCCAAGAAAGCCGCACCACCACCCAAATGGGCTTTGGCTCTCTACGGATGGTTTTCTCAAGGGCTGCCACCTTAGCTGACTCCAATCAGACCCTTCCTTCCCCGCTTAATTCCCCCTGACATCAGCAATCCCTGTGTTCAGGGAGATGCTGCAAACATTCAGGCAGATTTTGTACATTCCCACCATACTCCCCAGGAAGGAGCTGCCAGTGCTGTGGCTCCCCTCACACTTTCCTTAACAGCAAAGAGCAATTGGGTTGGCAATAGTGAGAGAGAGAGAGGGAGAGACTATTCTGGGTTGTATAAAGTGTCTAACCATGTGTCTTCTCGAATTTGACTGAATTTCCATCCCATTCCCAAGACATTTCTGGAGGAAAACCAGAGGGAAATAGATGTTAGGCAGAGAGGTAGAAATAAGAAATGTCGAATTCTAGAGAGCCACACATTTATGCCACCCCTTTGGCCTGTGGAAAAGAGGAGCATTTCCCTCCAAGCTCTGCCTTGGCAGCCCGCCGCAGCCCACTGGCAAAGGCAGCCGTTTGCTCAGCTCTTGAGGCTTTGGAAGGATTTCCTTAGGCCGATAGATTTTTGTGCTGGATGCAGGCATTTCCAGCTTTCTGAGGGGAAGGAAACATTGAAACAGGATTCTTTGATTTCCAGGGCGTGGGCAAAGCCAAGAGGAGCAAAAGCCCCCCCAGAAAGGAGGAGGGGCAGACAGGGAAGAGAAGCCGCAAGAGGGCTGGCAGCGCCGAGTGTCCCTGCTGCCAACCGCGCCAGCCGCCCCGTTCGGCGGGAGGCCCCTTTCCCTGCGGCCAGTGCAAACGGTGCGCAACTTCCTGCTCCTTCTGCTCCAACCTGCGCCTTTGCACTAAAACAGGCTGACCCTTTGCAAAGGCGCCGCAGGGCAAGCTCACGCCACTTGCACCATCGCCCCTCGCAGCCCTGCTCAAGCGTACAACCCACCTCAAACCCAAACAGCTCCCTTCAAACCCAGCCTTCACAATCAAACCTTGCCATGCCCCAACCAGACACACTGCATCCAAGTAGCAGCAGATCCATCAAAGCTTCCTTTGATGCTGCTGATCAAATTCCAAATAGGATACAACAAAAGGAGGAAGACATTTCAAGGCATTGAAACAAGAAAGGTTGGACTCATGGGCTGATCAATTCACAATGTGCCACTGCCCAAAAAGACAGAAATTTGGACTTAAACGGAGATCTTGGCGCTTGCTTCAATGGTGTGTACTAAATTGACCAATGTACTAAATTGACCAAATTTGTTTCCTATCTTCCAGGGTGTTTGAAACCATCAAGGAAAGGAACAAACACAGGAGAAGACATCGGCCTCGCAAGGAAGCAGAGCCTCTCCCCAAGAAGAAGAGACCAAATTAGACAAGGCTGCGGCTTGTCCAGGCCTAGCAAGGCTTAGGCGTCAATAGGACTAGTTAGGAATAGGACTGATTTTTACGCTTTTAGACTTGTTGAAATTCTACTTAGTTAGTTTACATGATAGGAATCTCCTTCATTTCTTAGTTAAGTTACATGCATATTATTCAAGATTCTTTAGTAGTATTAGATTTATCAGTACCTGCAAGACATTTAGTGTTAGTTACGATCCGTCTTTTACCATTTTACCTTTATTGAGACAGAATCTGTTTTTGTCATTAAACCGTGTTTGTTCCACTTTGTCTTTTGGTCTGTGTGAAATCACTCCAGCAACGTTTGTTCCATTTGCCTGCTGTTGCAAACACAGCACACTCCCTGACAGGAGAATCTGGGCACGCACCACCTCCCCCAGGCACAGCCCCTTGCTCAGCTGGCAGGACTGGCAAAGTTGTGTCTCCTTTACTGCCAGGGAAAGAACGCGGGCGCTTCATCCTTTGACTACTAAACATCTCAGCTGCCAGTGGAAAGGGAGGCTTTGTTTAATTCAATCAATTGGATCTAAATGACAGCTCTGCTCTCACCATCTTTTCTGCCTCAAAGCAACGGCTTTAGTCATTTTGTAGCCCAGCAACATAACTTTGTTTCATTTTGGAGGACTGATGGACCTGACCACCTTGGAGCACGTTTCTAGAACCCCTCCGACTCTATCACATTCATAACCACATGCACCACAAAGGTATCAGTCGTTCAGTTTCAGTTTCTCTTGAAAGGAACACTCTCCCGCCCCGGGCCTCCACCAATCTCCTCAGCTAAAGCAGAGCGGCTGGCATCATTATCCTCTCTCTGGCTTCCCACACTTCAGGTATTTGCAGCAAAGAAGAAGCAAAGTCCCTCTTTTATCTAGCCCAGCAAATGGCACTGCCCAGCAAGCCTTTGGTGGCAGGGGCTGTGCAGGGTGGAGAGGGGGCCAGGGAGGGGGCAATTGCCAGGCTGCTTCTGGGAAGCGCAGGCAAGCTTGCCCTTGTCTGATGGAGCCAGTGCAGCTGGCCTTTGGAGCCTACAAAGTGTCTGCCTTGCAGTGCCACTTGGTACAGCTGCCCCCTCACTTTGCTGCCCTGTGCGCAACATGCAGCTGGGAAGGAAGCAAGATGGGCACTGAAGCAAGATTTGCTTTGCCTTAACAATAGGCAGGAAAGCAGCAAAACTGGCTGGCTTTGGTCCTATCTGGCATCTAAGTATGAAAAGAAACGTGAAGGCCGTCAGTGTGGAAAGGTAATTCCGTCAACGTTCCTGTCTTAGAGGAATCCCTGAGTCTTTTGAGACAAACACCTAGCTTCTCCAAGGGAGCTGCAAGAGGGATGTAGAAATTCTGCATTCATGTGTGCTGCAGAAATGCCACTGTGCTGTCCCTGTGTGTGTGTGTGTGTGTGTGCCCATCATTTCCCCTGAGAAACATTCTGTTTCTCCAAGTTTCAGGGAAGGAATGATGAGGTGAGAGACCAGCTCAGAGGCCCAAGGAGGGAAAACATCAAGTGACATAATTGGGCACCAAAAGGAGATTTGACAAAGGGGGCAGCATGAATGCCTCCACTTTGAGAGGAAGCTTTGAAGTTGGCTCTCTGCTGAACAACTTGCACATTCCAGCTCCTCTCAGAGCTGGAGGAGAGCCTGTGCAAGGAGTCGTGCTGCTTCTCCAGGGCAGGAGATGAGCTCTGGGCCCTTGGACACAGCCAGCCTCCTGGGCACGTTCAGCTGGGGACACCTTGCAGAGAAGCAGCGAGGAGAGCCACGCCTGTCCCTGCACTGCTTTTGCCTGTCTCCTCAGACCACGCAGGTCAAAAGGCCAATGGCAAGGGTCTCAGAGCAAGCTTGCAGCAGCAGAAGTAAAAGAGGCAAAGGTAGCCCATGCCTGTTTGTGTGCCATGGCTCCCCTGGGCTTCTACATGGAATGTTGGGCTGTGCCCATGGAAACTGTCGTCTCCTGCTCCTGCGGCCGTTGGTGGAACGCTGCTGGAGCAGCACTGGAGCAGCAGCAGCAGGATCAGCTCCTGGGCTGTCCCTGACCAGCCGCCTCCTGCACTCAGTGCCACACCCGGCCTCTGCACCCACATCCTCGTCTCCCCGCCTGCCTCCAGGCATCCCCACAGCACTTGGGCACCGTCAAAGGTAAGAAAATCCCCGTTTGCCCTCAAAGCACTAACACAAGGCCACCAGGCTCCAGCTGCCTCTCCCACCAACCACGACACACAGCCTGCGTGCTCACTTTCCCCACACCAGCTTCCATGTCAAAGCGGGCTGCACCTTGCCAAGGAATCGTCTTGCCTCCCGGGCAAACACAGACACTTCCATAGAGGATGTAGAGAGCTGTCACAGTGCACTTGCAGATCCTCCTCCACAGATCACCTGCTTCAAAGTTCTTGGCACCCAATGCACTCCTAAACCCAGCTTTTGGTGACCCCAAAACAAATTGTTCATGGCTGAGGAGTTCAGGCCTCCAGTGTCAACAAATCCCATTATGCCCTGACTCAGCTCACACCTGCTCCAAAGCTGCAAAAACAAGAATGATGGCACTTCTCCTCTGGGACCCCTGTCATTCAGGCCATGCAAGCATTTGACCGGCCTTGTCCTCAAGCACAGGTGTTCAACTTCAAAAATCATCTGCTATCAGCAATCCTTATGTGCTTGCCTAGTTACGTCTCTGATAGGAACATTCTCTTTTCCTATCGTATAGATACTTTTTTGCAATGCAGGTAGGGCTGGTTCCGCCTCATGCTCAGGGGCAACTGGGAAATGCCATCTTCTCAAGAACACAATCACAGTACCAGAGAATTTTCTGGCTTGGAAGGGATTCTCAAAGATCACTGAGCCCAACTGCGGGGCAGCCTCAACAATCACACCCTGTGCCCAAGAGCGCTGTCCAAACAATTTTGGAGCTCAGTCAGCCTTGGTGCTGGGACCCCTTCCCTGGACAGCCTCTTCCAGTGGCCAAGCACCCTCTGGCTGAAGAGCCTTTTCCTTCTATCCACCCTAAGCCTGCACTGGCACATCTTGCAGGCCATTCTCTTGGGTGTTCCCAGTGGCCCCAGGACTGAAGAGAGTAGTGCATGGCCTTCTGCTTCCCCTCCTCAGGAAGCTGCTGACTGCTAGAGGCTCCTGCCTAGGCAATTCCACCTCAAAAACATGGCAATGACAGCAAACAGAAAGGAGCTGGGACAGAGGAGCTCAGGCTTTGCAACCATGAGGATCAGAAGGAAGGCTACTGACACATCCTTGGCAGAACCATTTTTAACTGGAGCATTGTTTGGACCTTTTTCAGGTGGAAAGGAGAGGAACAATGAAAAGGAAAGCAAGAGCCAACAATCAGCCGTGAGTTTTGGCCTAGGGTTAAAGGGCAGCAAACTGGAGGAATGGCCAGGAGGAGAACTGCTCTTTCACACTCACGCTGGGATGGCTTCAAGCCTGTGCAGCCACAGGAAGGCTCTCTCGAGCACTTGCCTTTCTTACCTCCACCTCCTTCTTCCTTCAGACACATCAATGTTGGCAGCGACTTTCAGGCTGAGCTCCCAGAGCTGCAGAGCAGAGCACCAAGTGAGGATGAAGAGCCTGCAACCCTGCTCTGGAAGCCCTGGGGGGAAGATGACTCTGACATGGAAAAACCTGACAGAGGTAGCTTCTCTTCAAGCTTTTCTTCCACCCCTGACATACTTGGGTCTTTCAAAAGCTCCTTTTGCATAGAAAGGCAGCTTTTTGCAGCCTCTGCTTCTCTCCCTGTCTCGCCCATCTTCCCATCTACAAGTGTTAGAGGCAAGGAGAATGCTCTGCTTCTGCAGCAGAGCAGGAAAAAGAGCAAGCATCTTGCTCTCCAAATTGCTCAGGCCCATTTGCCACTGCAAGAGGGGAGACTGGCCTCCACTTCTTCTTACAGAAGCTGCTTTGAAGGGAGAGCCAGCACTGCGGGGGCCCTCGCTTCAGCTGGCCCTGCCTTTGCTCTCCTTTTCATGCTCTCCAAGCTGCTGCATTTAGCTCCCGGCCTTTCCTTGCGCCTTGCATGGCAACCTTTGCCCTTGCTGGCCTCAAGGCTGACTTTGGCTGGGTTTTTGTTGTGCTTGCAGTAAGAGAACTGCTGGACATGGCCAGCTCCCGTGGCATTCCCGGGGCAGCAGCTGACCTGGAGCGCGCCCTGCACTGCCTGCACCAGGCACGCGGCAGCGTTGCGGTAAGAAGCGGCTCTGTGGGCGCACACAAGAGGGCACAGGGAATGCACAAGGCCCGCCCACTGGGACAGCCTTTCCTGCCTGCTCCTTCAAGGAGTGTCTTTCTAGGGAGCAGAGCACTGGCTGCCTGCTGTGTCTCCTCCAGCTGCGTCAGGGCTGAGCCCAAAGGGCTCCAGCAGGGACAATCTCCCTCCTGCAGGCGGCGGCGCAAGGCCCTGCAGCCTGCTGCCTTGGAAATGGCCTGCCCATCTGGGTTCTCTAAGACATTTGGAGGGGAAATTCCCACAAGCCTCAGTCAGCTGAGGCCATTCTGGCTGCAGCAGGAGCAAAATCATTAGGTTGGTGAGCAAAATGCCACTCTTGGGGACCAGGATCAAAGGGCTGGGCAGCAAAAACTAGGCACTGGCATCAAATCCCAGGCTCTCACCCACACGGCATACAGTTGCTTGAATGTCTGAAGAGGCAAAGTAGCTGAAAGGCAGCATCTCTGATTTTTGGCTCATTTTGGATGTGGTGCGGTGGCTAAAGCCTTTTCCCCTTGGATCTTGCAGGAGGCTCTGGAGATGTTGCTCTCAGGGGGGCCTGCGACAACTCAAGGCCATCCCTTGGCCGATTATCATTACGCAGGTAAGCAAAGCAGAGCTTCTTCCTTCACTGGCAGATGCTGCCGTCCCCTTCATTGTTGTGGCAAGCGTTTCTGCTTTAACAAATTGGGCTTAACACCAGCACAAGGTCTTGTCTTCTCGGCGGGTGGGGAAAGCACCAGCATCTAGTCCTTCAGCTTGACTTGTTTTCCAGTCCTTTTCCCTGGGCAATGCCTGCTCTTGTCTTCATCACCTTCTCAGGGAGCAGACATGTACTCACACGTCAATGATGGCCTGCTACCATTTGCTTTTTGTGGCCACTGGGATCCATTTCATGTGGATCCAGGGATCCATTTACCTGCTGCTTTTTATTGCCAGGCTCTGACAGATGGACACCTGAGGAGAAGGACTCCTTCCAAAAGGCTTTCCACACCTATGGCAAGGATTTCCATCTCATCCAGAAGCAGGTAAAGCCGCAGGACATTCTTTACCTGAGCAGATCATCACCAGCAAAGCTTGCTTATGTCTGCTAACAAGCACTGGCCTTCAGTCTCTCTCTTCTCAAGTACCAAAACTGTTCAAGTAGTAACAAAACAGGACATCAAAGGCCTGTGTGAAAAGGATGATCCTGTCTCTCCAGCCCTTTTCTCCAAGCTCTTTTGGAAGATAAAGCTTTATTCTCTCAGACTTTTTGCGCAATTCTGCTGCTGCTTCCACAAGACATTGTGCTGGCATGACTGCAGTGAAGCCGGGAAAGAAGAGCTGTGCTAGATGCATTTCTTGTTGATCTGTGCATTACGTCTGTTGCCACGTAGCATGATACACGGTTTACTACATTGCATGATGCCTCTCTTTCTCCATGTTGATTTCATTTTACACCCTCCTCCATTTACTTCATGATTTTACTTCCTAGTTTACTCCATCTTCTACTTTTTCCCCAATGCACCCTACCAAGGAATTTTAGATTCCTTCTTTTTCCCTTCCCAACAGATCCAGACTAAGACCGTGGCACAGTGTGTGGAGTACTACTACACCTGGAAAAAGGAGCATCCAGTTGCCAGCACTCTTGCTCAGGTGAGGGGGAAGAAAATCCAGGCATGCCAGGAGGGTGGAGAAACTGGGAGAAGGGGAGAAAACCTGCTGGCGAGCCATGCCAGACACCGCTTTGCCAGGATCACATCAGCCCATGCGCTGGCAAAGGCGCAGCAGATGCTGCCCAGGCCTTCCTTCTGCTGCTGCCCTGAAATACGCCATTCTGGAGCCTAACTTTGGGCCAAGAAAGCCCCACCACCACCCAAATGGGCTTTGACTCTCTACAGATGGTTTTCTCAAGGGCTGCCGCCTTAGCTGACTCCAATCAGACCCTTCCTTCCCCACTTAATTCCCCCTGACATCAGCAATCCCTGTGTTCAGGGAGATGCTGCAGACATTCAGGCAGATTTTGTACATTCCCACCATACTCCCCAGGAAGGAGCTGCCAGTGCTGTGGCTCCCCTTAGACTTTCCTTACCAGCAAAGAGGAATTGGGTTGGCAAAAGTGAGAGAGAGAGAGAGAAAGAGAGAGAGAGATTATTCTGGGTTCTATAAAATGTCTGACCATGTGTCTTCTCGAATTTGACTGAATTTCCATCCCATTCCCAAGACATTTCTGGAGGAAAACCAGAGGGAAATAGATGTTAGGCAGAGAGGTAGAAATAAGAAATGTCGAATTCTAGAGAGCCACACATTTATGCCACCCCTTTGGCCTGTGGAAAAGAGGAGCATTTCCCTCCAAGCTCTGCCTTGGCAGCCCGCCGCAGCCCACTGGCAAAGGCAGCCGTTTGCTCAGCTCTTGAGGCTTTGGAAGGATTTCCTTAGGCCGATAGATTTTTGTGCTGGATGCAGGCATTTCCAGCTTTCTGAGGGGAAGGAAACATTGAAACAGGATTCTTTGATTTCCAGGCCGTGGGCAAAGCCAAGAGGAGCAAAAGCCCCCCCAGAAAGGAGGAGGGGCAGACAGGGAAGAGAAGCCGCAAGAGGGCTGGCAGCGCCGAGTGTCCCTGCTGCCAACCGCGCCAGCCGCCCCGTTCGGCGGGAGGCCCCTTTCCCTGCGGCCAGTGCAAACGGTGCGCAACTTCCTGCTCCTTCTGCTCCAACCTGCGCCTTTGCACTAAAACAGGCTGACCCTTTGCAAAGGCGCCGCAGGGCAAGCTCACGCCACTTGCACCATCGCCCCTCGCAGCCCTGCTCAAGCGTACAACCCACCTCAAACCCAAACAGCTCCCTTCAAACCCAGCCTTCACAATCAAACCTTGCCATGCCCCAACCAGACACACTGCATCCAAGTAGCAGCAGATCCATCAAAGCTTCCTTTGATGCTGCTGATCAAATTCCAAATAGGATGCAACAAAAGGAGGAAGACATTTCAAGGCATTGAAACAAGAAAGGTTGGACTCATGGGCTGATCAATTCACAATGTGCCACTGCCCAAAAAGACAGAAATTTGGACTTAAACGGAGATCTTGGCGCTTGCTTCAATGGTGTGTACTAAACTGACCAATGTACTAAATTGACCAAATTTGTTTCCTATCTTCCAGGGTGTTTGAAACCATCAAGGAAAGGAACAAACACAGGAGAAGACATCGGCCTCGCAAGGAAGCAGAGCCTCTCCCCAAGAAGAAAAGACCAAATTAGACAAGGCTGCGGCTTGTCCAGGCCTAGCAAGGCTTAGGCGTCAATAGGACTAGTTAGGAATAGGACTGATTTTTACGCTTTTAGACTTGTTGAAATTCTACTTAGTTAGTTTACATGATAGGAATCTCCTTCATTTCTTAGTTAAGTTACATGCATATTATTCAAGATTCTTTAGTAGTATTAGATTTATCAGTACCTGCAAGACATTTAGTGTTAGTTACGATCCGTCTTTTACCATTTCACCTTTATTGAGACAGAATCTGTTTTTATCATTAAACCGTGTTTGTTCCACTTTGTCTTTTGGTCTGTGTGAAATCACTCCAGCAACGTTTGTTCCATTTGACTGCTGTTGCAAACACAGCACACTCCCTGACAGGAGAATCTGGGCACGCACCACCTCCCCCAGGCACAGCCCCTTGCTCAGCTGGCAGGACTGGCAAAGTTGTGTCTCCTTTACTGCCAGGGAAAGAACGCGGGCGCTTCATCCTTTGACTACTAAACATCTCAGCTGCCAGTGGAAAGGGAGGCTTTGTTTAATTCAATCAATTGGATCTAAATGAGTGCTCTGCTCTCACCATCTTTTCTGCCTCAAAGCAACGGCTTTAGTCATTTTGTAGCCCAGCAACATAACTTTGTTTCATTTTGGGGGACTGATGGACCTGACCACCTTGGAGCACGTTTCTAGAACCCCTCCGATTCTATCACATTCATAACCACATGCACCACAAAGGTATCAGTCGTTCAGTTTCAGTTTCTCTTGAAAGGAACACTCTCCCGCCCTGGGCCTCCACCAATCTCCTCAGCTAAAGCAGAGCGGCTGGCATCATTATCCTCTCTCTAGCTTCCCACACTTCAGGTATTTGCAGCAAAGAAGAAGCAAAGTCCCTCTTTTATCTAGCCCAGCAAATGGCACTGCCCAGCAAGCCTTTGGTGGCAGGGGCTGTGCAGGGTGGAGAGGGGGCCAGGGAGGGGGCAATTGCCAGGCTGCTTCTGGGAAGCCCAGGCAAGCTTGCCCTTGTCTGATGGAGCCAGTGCAGCTGGCCTTTGGAGCCTACAAAGTGTCTGCCTGCCTTGCAGTGCCACTTGGTACAGCTGCCCCCTCACTTTGCTGCCCTGTGCGCAACATGCAGCTGGGAAGGAAGCAAGATGGGCACTGAAGCAAGATTTGCTTTGCCTTAACAATAGGCAGGAAAGCAGCAAAACTGGCTGGCTTTGGTCCTATCTGGCATCTAAGTATGAAAAGAAACGTGAAGGCCGTCAGTGTGGAAAGGTAATTCCGTCAGCGTTCCTGTCTTAGAGGAATCCCCGAGTCTTTTGAGACAAACACTTAGCTTCTCCAAGGGAGCTGCAAGAGGGATGTAGAAATTCTGCATTCATGTGTGCTGCAGAAATGCCACTGTGCTGTCCCTGTGTGTGTGTGTGTGTGTGTGCCCATCATTTCCCCTGAGAAACATTCTGTTTCTCCAAGTTTCAGGGAAGGAATGATGAGGTGAGAGACCAGCTCAGAGGCCCAAGGAGGGAAAACATCAAGTGACATAATTGGGCACCAAAAGGAGATTTGACAAAGGGGGCAGCATGAATGCCTCCACTTTGAGAGGAAGCTTTGAAGTTGGCTCTCTGCTGAACAACTTGCACATTCCAGCTCCTCTCAGAGCTGGAGGAGAGCCTGTGGGAGGAGTCGTGCTGCTTCTCCAGGGCAGGAGATGAGCTCTGGGCCCTTGGACACAGCCAGCCTCCTGGGCACGTTCAGCCGGGGACACCTTGCAGAGAAGCAGCGAGGAGAGCCACGCCTGTCCCTGCACTGCTTTTGCCTGTCTCCTCAGACCACGCAGGTCAAAAGGCCAATGGCAAGGGTCTCAGAGCAAGCTTGCAGCAGCAGAAGTAAAAGAGGCAAAGGTAGCCCATGCCTGTTTGTGTGCCATGGCTCCCCTGGGCTTCTACATGGAATGTTGGGCTGTGCCCATGGAAACTGTCGTCTCCTGCTCCTGCGGCCGTTGGTGGAACGCTGCTGGAGCAGCACTGGAGCAGCAGCAGCAGGATCAGCTCCTGGGCTGTCCCTGACCAGCCGCCTCCTGCACTCAGTGCCACACCCGGCCTCTGCACCCACATCCTCGTCTCCCCGCCTGCCTCCAGGCATCCCCACAGCACTTGGGCACCGTCAAAGGTAAGAAAATCCCCGTTTGCCCTCAAAGCACTAACACAAGGCCACCAGGCTCCAGCTGCCTCTCCCACCAACCACGACACACAGCCTGCGTGCTCACTTTCCCCACACCAGCTTCCATGTCAAAGCGGGCTGCACCTTGCCAAGGAATCGTCTTGCCTCCCGGGCAAACACAGACACTTCCATAGAGGATGTAGAGAGCTGTCACAGTGCACTTGCAGATCCTCCTCCACAGATCACCTGCTTCAAAGTTCTTGGCACCCAATGCACTCCTAAACCCAGCTTTTGGTGACCCCAAAACAAATTGTTCATGGCTGAGGAGTTCAGGCCTCCAGTGTCAACAAATCCCATTATGCCCTGACTCAGCTCACACCTGCTCCAAAGCTGCAAAAACAAGAATGATGGCACTTCTCCTCTGGGACCCCTGTCATTCAGGCCATGCAAGCATTTGACCGGCCTTGTCCTCAAGCACAGGTGTTCAACTTCAAAAATCATCTGCTATCAGCAATCCTTATGTGCTTGCCTAGTTACGTCTCTGATAGGAACATTCTCTTTTCCTATCGTATAGATACTTTTTTGCAATGCAGGTAGGGCTGGTTCCGCCTCATGCTCAGGGGCAACTGTGAAATGCCATCTTCTCAAGAACACAATCACAGTACCAGAGAATTTTCTGGCTTGGAAGGGATTCTCAAAGATCACTGAGCCCAACTGCGGGGCAGCCTCAACAATCACACCCTGTGCCCAAGAGCGCTGTCCAAACAATTTTGAGGCTCAGTCAGCCTTGGTGCTGGGACCCCTTGCCTGGACAGCCTGTTCCAGTGGCCAAGCACCCTCTGGCTGAAGAGCCTTTTCCTTCTATCCACCCTAAGCCTGCACTGGCACATCTTGCAGGCCATTCTCTTGGGTGTTCCCAGTGGCCCCAGGACTGAAGAGAGTAGTGCATGGCCTTCTGCTTCCCCTCCTCAGGAAGCTGCTGACTGCTAGAGGCTCCTGCCTAGGCAATTCCACCTCAAAAACATGGCAATGACAGCAAACAGAAAGGAGCTGGGACAGAGGAGCTCAGGCTTTGCAACCATGAGGATCAGAAGGAAGGCTACTGACACATCCTTGGCAGAACCATTTTTAACTGGAGCATTGTTTGGACCTTTTTCAGGTGGAAAGGAGAGGAACAATGAAAAGGAAAGCAAGAGCCAACAATCAGCCGTGAGTTTTGGCCTAGGGTTAAAGGGCAGCAAACTGGAGGAATGGCCAGGAGGAGAACTGCTCTTTCACACTCACGCTGGGATGGCTTCAAGCCTGTGCAGCCACAGGAAGGCTCTCTCGAGCACTTGCCTTTCTTACCTCCACCTCCTTCTTCCTTCAGACACATCAATGTTGGCAGCGACTTTCAGGCTGAGCTCCCAGAGCTGCAGAGCAGAGCACCAAGTGAGGATGAAGAGCCTGCAACCCTGGTCTGGAAGCCCTGGGGGGAAGATGACTCTGACATGGAAAAACCTGACAGAGGTAGCTTCTCTTCAAGCTTTTCTTCCACCCCTGACATACTTGGGTCTTTCAAAAGCTCCTTTTGCATAGAAAGGCAGCTTTTTGCAGCCTCTGCTTCTCTCCCTGTCTCGCCCATCTTCCCATCTACAAGTGTTAGAGGCAAGGAGAATGCTCTGCTTCTGCAGCAGAGCAGGAAAAAGAGCAAGCATCTTGCTCTCCAAATTGCTCAGGCCCATTTGCCACTGCAAGAGGGGAGACTGGCCTCCACTTCTTCTTACAGAAGCTGCTTTGAAGGGAGAGCCAGCACTGCGGGGGCCCTCGCTTCAGCTGGCCCTGCCTTTGCTCTCCTTTTCATGCTCTCCAAGCTGCTGCATTTAGCTCCCGGCCTTTCCTTGCGCCTTGCATGGCAACCTTTGCCCTTGCTGGCCTCAAGGCTGACTTTGGCTGGGTTTTTGTTGTGCTTGCAGTAAGAGAACTGCTGGACATGGCCAGCTCCCGTGGCATTCCCGGGGCAGCAGCTGACCTGGAGCGCGCCCTGCACTGCCTGCACCAGGCACGCGGCAGCGTTGCGGTAAGAAGCGGCTCTGTGGGCGCACACAAGAGGGCACAGGGAATGCACAAGGCCCGCCCACTGGGACAGCCTTTCCTGCCTGCTCCTTCAAGGAGTGTCTTTCTAGGGAGCAGAGCACTGGCTGCCTGCTGTGTCTCCTCCAGCTGCGTCAGGGCTGAGCCCAAAGGGCTCCAGCAGGGACAATCTCCCTCCTGCAGGCGGCGGCGCAAGGCCCTGCAGCCTGCTGCCTTGGAAATGGCCTGCCCATCTGGGTTCTCTAAGACATTTGGAGGGGAAATTCCCACAAGCCTCAGTCAGCTGAGGCCATTCTGGCTGCAGCAGGAGCAAAATCATTAGGTTGGTGAGCAAAATGCCACTCTTGGGGACCAGGATCAAAGGGCTGGGCAGCAAAAACTAGGCACTGGCATCAAATCCCAGGCTCTCACCCACATGGCATACAGTTGCTTGAATGTCTGAAGAGGCAAAGTAGCTGAAAGGCAGCATCTCTGATTTTTGGCTCATTTTGGATGTGGTGCGGTGGCTAAAGCCTTTTCCCCTTGGATCTTGCAGGAGGCTCTGGAGATGTTGCTCTCAGGGGGGCCTGCGACAACTCAAGGCCATCCCTTGGCCGATTATCATTACGCAGGTAAGCAAAGCAGAGCTTCTTCCTTCACTGGCAGATGCTGCCGTCCCCTTCATTGTTGTGGCAAGCGTTTCTGCTTTAACAAATTGGGCTTAACACCAGCACAAGGTCTTGTCTTCTCGGCGGGTGGGGAAAGCACCAGCATCTAGTCCTTCAGCTTGACTTGTTTTCCAGTCCTTTTCCCTGGGCAATGCCTGCTCTTGTCTTCATCACCTTCTCAGGGAGCAGACATGTACTCACACGTCAATGATGGCCTGCTACCATTTGCTTTTTGTGGCCACTGGGATCCATTTCATGTGGATCCAGGGATCCATTTACCTGCTGCTTTTTATTGCCAGGCTCTGACAGATGGACACCTGAGGAGAAGGACTCCTTCCAAAAGGCTTTCCACACCTATGGCAAGGATTTCCATCTCATCCAGAAGCAGGTAAAGCCGCAGGACATTCTTTACCTGAGCAGATCATCACCAGCAAAGCTTGCTTATGTCTGCTAACAAGCACTGGCCTTCAGTCTCTCTCTTCTCAAGTACCAAAACTGTTCAAGTAGTAACAAAACAGGACATCAAAGGCCTGTGTGAAAAGGATGATCCTGTCTCTCCAGCCCTTTTCTCCAAGCTCTTTTGGAAGATAAAGCTTTATTCTCTCAGACTTTTCGCGCAATTCTGCTGCTGCTTCCACAAGACATTGTGCTGGCATGACTGCAGTGAAGCCGGGAAAGAAGAGCTGTGCTAGATGCATTTCTTGTTGATCTGTGCATTACGTCTGTTGCCACGTAGCATGATACACGGTTTACTACATTGCATGATGCCTCTCTTTCTCCATGTTGATTTCATTTTACACCCTCCTCCATTTACTTCATGATTTTACTTCCTAGTTTACTCCATCTTCTACTTTTTCCCCAATGCACCCTACCAAGGAATTTTAGATTCCTTCTTTTTCCCTTCCCAACAGATCCAGACTAAGACCGTGGCACAGTGTGTGGAGTACTACTACACCTGGAAAAAGGAGCATCCAGTTGCCAGCACTCTTGCTCAGGTGAGGGGGAAAAAAATCCAGGCATGCCAGGAGGGTGGAGAAACTGGGAGAAGGGGAGAAAACCTGCTGGCGAGCCATGCCAGACACCGCTTTGCCAGGATCACATCAGCCCATGCGCTGGCAAAGGCGCAGCAGATGCTGCCCAGGCCTTCCTTCTGCTGCTGCCCTGAAATACGCCATTCTGGAGCCTAACTTTGGGCCAAGAAAGCCCCACCACCACCCAAATGGGCTTTGACTCTCTACAGATGGTTTTCTCAAGGGCTGCCGCCTTAGCTGACTCCAATCAGACCCTTCCTTCCCCACTTAATTCCCCCTGACATCAGCAATCCCTGTGTTCAGGGAGATGCTGCAGACATTCAGGCAGATTTTGTACATTCCCACCATACTCCCCAGGAAGGAGCTGCCAGTGCTGTGGCTCCCCTTAGACTTTCCTTACCAGCAAAGAGGAATTGGGTTGGCAAAAGTGAGAGAGAGAGAGAGAAAGATTATTCTGGGTTCTATAAAATGTCTGACCATGTGTCTTCTCGAATTTGACTGAATTTCCATCCCATTCCCAAGACATTTCTGGAGGAAAACCAGAGGGAAATAGATGTTAGGCAGAGAGGTAGAAATAAGAAATGTCGAATTCTAGAGAGCCACACATTTATGCCACCCCTTTGGCCTGTGGAAAAGAGGAGCATTTCCCTCCAAGCTCTGCCTTGGCAGCCCGCCGCAGCCCACTGGCAAAGGCAGCCGTTTGCTCAGCTCTTGAGGCTTTGGAAGGATTTCCTTAGGCCGATAGATTTTTGTGCTGGATGCAGGCATTTCCAGCTTTCTGAGGGGAAGGAAACATTGAAACAGGATTCTTTGATTTCCAGGCCGTGGGCAAAGCCAAGAGGAGCAAAAGCCCCCCCAGAAAGGAGGAGGGGCAGGCAGGGAAGAGAAGCCGCAAGAGGGCTGGCAGCGCCGAGTGTCCCTGCTGCCAACCGCGCCAGCCGCCCCGTTCGGCGGGAGGCCCCTTTCCCTGCGGCCAGTGCAAACGGTGCGCAACTTCCTGCTCCTTCTGCTCCAACCTGCGCCTTTGCACTAAAACAGGCTGACCCTTTGCAAAGGCGCCGCAGGGCAAGCTCACGCCACTTGCACCATCGCCCCTCGCAGCCCTGCTCAAGCGTACAACCCACCTCAAACCCAAACAGCTCCCTTCAAACCCAGCCTTCACAATCAAACCTTGCCATGCCCCAACCAGACACACTGCATCCAAGTAGCAGCAGATCCATCAAAGCTTCCTTTGATGCTGCTGATCAAATTCCAAATAGGATGCAACAAAAGGAGGAAGACATTTCAAGGCATTGAAACAAGAAAGGTTGGACTCATGGTCTGATCAATTCACAATGTGCCACTGCCCAAAAAGACAGAAATTTGGACTTAAACGGAGATCTTGGCGCTTGCTTCAATGGTGTGTACTAAATTGACCAATGTACTAAATTGACCAAATTTGTTTCCTATCTTCCAGGGTGTTTGAAACCATCAAGGAAAGGAACAAACACAGGAGAAGACATCGGCCTCGCAAGGAAGCAGAGCCTCTCCCCAAGAAGAAGAGACCAAATTAGACAAGGCTGCGGCTTGTCCAGGCCTAGCAAGGCTTAGGCGTCAATAGGACTAGTTAGGAATAGGACTGATTTTTACGCTTTTAGACTTGTTGAAATTCTACTTAGTTAGTTTACATGATAGGAATCTCCTTCATTTCTTAGTTAAGTTACATGCATATTATTCAAGATTCTTTAGTAGTATTAGATTTATCAGTACCTGCAAGACATTTAGTGTTAGTTACGATCCGTCTTTTACCATTTTACCTTTATTGAGACAGAATCTGTTTTTATCATTAAACCGTGTTTGTTCCACTTTGTCTTTTGGTCTGTGTGAAATCACTCCAGCAACGTTTGTTC
Organism: Zonotrichia albicollis; assembly: GCF_047830755.1. Lineage (NCBI taxonomy): Eukaryota > Metazoa > Chordata > Aves > Passeriformes > Passerellidae > Zonotrichia > Zonotrichia albicollis. The sequence goes on from NC_133860.1 coordinate 39,729,267, forward strand.
CATTTGCCCGCTGTTGCAAACACAGCACACTCCCTGACAGGAGAATCTGGGCACGCACCACCTCCCCCAGGCACAGCCCCTTGCTCAGCTGGCAGGACTGGCAAAGTTGTGTCTCCTTTACTGCCAGGGAAAGAACGCGGGCGCTTCATCCTTTGACTACTAAACATCTCAGCTGCCAGTGGAAAGGGAGGCTTGGTTTAATTCAATCAATTGGATCTAAATGAGTGCTCTGCTCTCACCATCTTTTCTGCCTCAAAGCAACGGCTTTAGTCATTTTGTAGCCCAGCAACATAACTTTGTTTCATTTTGGGGGACTGATGGACCTGACCACCTTGGAGCACGTTTCTAGAACCCCTCCGATTCTATCACATTCATAACCACATGCACCACAAAGGTATCAGTCGTTCAGTTTCAGTTTCTCTTGAAAGGAACACTCTCCCGCCCTGGGCCTCCACCAATCTCCTCAGCTAAAGCAGAGCGGCTGGCATCATTATCCTCTCTCTGGCTTCCCACACTTCAGGTATTTGCAGCAAAGAAGAAGCAAAGTCCCTCTTTTATCTAGCCCAGCAAATGGCACTGCCCAGCAAGCCTTTGGTGGCAGGGGCTGTGCAGGGTGGAGAGGGGGCCAGGGAGGGGGCAATTGCCAGGCTGCTTCTGGGAAGCGCAGGCAAGCTTGCCCTTGTCTGATGGAGCCAGTGCAGCTGGCCTTTGGAGCCTACAAAGTGTCTGCCTGCCTTGCAGTGCCACTTGGTACAGCTGCCCCCTCACTTTGCTGCCCTGTGCGCAACATGCAGCTGGGAAGGAAGCAAGATGGGCACTGAAGCAAGATTTGCTTTGCCTTAACAATAGGCAGGAAAGCAGCAAAACTGGCTGGCTTTGGTCCTATCTGGCATCTAAGTATGAAAAGAAACGTGAAGGCCGTCAGTGTGGAAAGGTAATTCCGTCAGCGTTCCTGTCTTAGAGGAATCCCCGAGTCTTTTGAGACAAACACTTAGCTTCTCCAAGGGAGCTGCAAGAGGGATGTAGAAATTCTGCATTCATGTGTGCTGCAGAAATGCCACTGTGCTGTCCCTGTGTGTGTGTGTGTGTGTGTGCCCATCATTTCCCCTGAGAAACATTCTGTTTCTCCAAGTTTCAGGGAAGGAATGATGAGGTGAGAGACCAGCTCAGAGGCCCAAGGAGGGAAAACATCAAGTGACATAATTGGGCACCAAAAGGAGATTTGACAAAGGGGGCAGCATGAATGCCTCCACTTTGAGAGGAAGCTTTGAAGTTGGCTCTCTGCTGAACAACTTGCACATTCCAGCTCCTCTCAGAGCTGGAGGAGAGCCTGTGGGAGGAGTCGTGCTGCTTCTCCAGGGCAGGAGATGAGCTCTGGGCCCTTGGACACAGCCAGCCTCCTGGGCACGTTCAGCCGGGGACACCTTGCAGAGAAGCAGCGAGGAGAGCCACGCCTGTCCCTGCACTGCTTTTGCCTGTCTCCTCAGACCACGCAGGTCAAAAGGCCAATGGCAAGGGTCTCAGAGCAAGCTTGCAGCAGCAGAAGTAAAAGAGGCAAAGGTAGCCCATGCCTGTTTGTGTGCCATGGCTCCCCTGGGCTTCTACATGGAATGTTGGGCTGTGCCCATGGAAACTGTCGTCTCCTGCTCCTGCGGCCGTTGGTGGAACGCTGCTGGAGCAGCACTGGAGCAGCAGCAGCAGGATCAGCTCCTGGGCTGTCCCTGACCAGCCGCCTCCTGCACTCAGTGCCACACCCGGCCTCTGCACCCACATCCTCGTCTCCCCGCCTGCCTCCAGGCATCCCCACAGCACTTGGGCACCGTCAAAGGTAAGAAAATCCCCGTTTGCCCTCAAAGCACTAACACAAGGCCACCAGGCTCCAGCTGCCTCTCCCACCAACCACGACACACAGCCTGCGTGCTCACTTTCCCCACACCAGCTTCCATGTCAAAGCGGGCTGCACCTTGCCAAGGAATCGTCTTGCCTCCCGGGCAAACACAGACACTTCCATAGAGGATGTAGAGAGCTGTCACAGTGCACTTGCAGATCCTCCTCCACAGATCACCTGCTTCAAAGTTCTTGGCACCCAATGCACTCCTAAACCCAGCTTTTGGTGACCCCAAAACAAATTGTTCATGGCTGAGGAGTTCAGGCCTCCAGTGTCAACAAATCCCATTATGCCCTGACTCAGCTCACACCTGCTCCAAAGCTGCAAAAACAAGAATGATGGCACTTCTCCTCTGGGACCCCTGTCATTCAGGCCATGCAAGCATTTGACCGGCCTTGTCCTCAACCACAGGTGTTCAACTTCAAAAATCATCTGCTATCAGCAATCCTTATGTGCTTGCCTAGTTACGTCTCTGATAGGAACATTCTCTTTTCCTATCGTATAGATACTTTTTTGCAATGCATGTAGGGCTGGTTCCGCCTCATGCTCAGGGGCAACTGGGAAATGCCATCTTCTCAAGAACACAATCACAGTACCAGAGAATTTTCTGGCTTGGAAGGGATTCTCAAAGATCACTGAGCCCAACTGCGGGGCAGCCTCAACAATCACACCCTGTGCCCAAGAGCGCTGTCCAAACAATTTTGGAGCTCAGTCAGCCTTGGTGCTGGGACCCCTTGCCTGGACAGCCTGTTCCAGTGGCCAAGCACCCTCTGGCTGAAGAGCCTTTTCCTTCTATCCACCCTAAGCCTGCACTGGCACATCTTGCAGGCCATTCTCTTGGGTGTTCCCAGTGGCCCCAGGACTGAAGAGAGTAGTGCATGGCCTTCTGCTTCCCCTCCTCAGGAAGCTGCTGACTGCTAGAGGCTCCTGCCTAGGCAATTCCACCTCAAAAACATGGCAATGACAGCAAACAGAAAGGAGCTGGGACAGAGGAGCTCAGGCTTTGCAACCATGAGGATCAGAAGGAAGGCTACTGACACATCCTTGGCAGAACCATTTTTAACTGGAGCATTGTTTGGACCTTTTTCAGGTGGAAAGGAGAGGAACAATGAAAAGGAAAGCAAGAGCCAACAATCAGCCGTGAGTTTTGGCCTAGGGTTAAAGGGCAGCAAACTGGAGGAATGGCCAGGAGGAGAACTGCTCTTTCACACTCACGCTGGGATGGCTTCAAGCCTGTGCAGCCACAGGAAGGCTCTCTCGAGCACTTGCCTTTCTTACCTCCACCTCCTTCTTCCTTCAGACACATCAATGTTGGCAGCGACTTTCAGGCTGAGCTCCCAGAGCTGCAGAGCAGAGCACCAAGTGAGGATGAAGAGCCTGCAACCCTGCTCTGGAAGCCCTGGGGGGAAGATGACTCTGACATGGAAAAACCTGACAGAGGTAGCTTCTCTTCAAGCTTTTCTTCCACCCCTGACATACTTGGGTCTTTCAAAAGCTCCTTTTGCATAGAAAGGCAGCTTTTTGCAGCCTCTGCTTCTCTCCCTGTCTCGCCCATCTTCCCATCTACAAGTGTTAGAGGCAAGGAGAATGCTCTGCTTCTGCAGCAGAGCAGGAAAAAGAGCAAGCATCTTGCTCTCCAAATTGCTCAGGCCCATTTGCCACTGCAAGAGGGGAGACTGGCCTCCACTTCTTCTTACAGAAGCTGCTTTGAAGGGAGAGCCAGCACTGCGGGGGCCCTCGCTTCAGCTGGCCCTGCCTTTGCTCTCCTTTTCATGCTCTCCAAGCTGCTGCATTTAGCTCCCGGCCTTTCCTTGCGCCTTGCATGGCAACCTTTGCCCTTGCTGGCCTCAAGGCTGACTTTGGCTGGGTTTTTGTTGTGCTTGCAGTAAGAGAACTGCTGGACATGGCCAGCTCCCGTGGCATTCCCGGGGCAGCAGCTGACCTGGAGCGCGCCCTGCACTGCCTGCACCAGGCACGCGGCAGCGTTGCGGTAAGAAGCGGCTCTGTGGGCGCACACAAGAGGGCACAGGGAATGCACAAGGCCCGCCCACTGGGACAGCCTTTCCTGCCTGCTCCTTCAAGGAGTGTCTTTCTAGGGAGCAGAGCACTGGCTGCCTGCTGTGTCTCCTCCAGCTGCGTCAGGGCTGAGCCCAAAGGGCTCCAGCAGGGACAATCTCCCTCCTGCAGGCGGCGGCGCAAGGCCCTGCAGCCTGCTGCCTTGGAAATGGCCTGCCCATCTGGGTTCTCTAAGACATTTGGAGGGGAAATTCCCACAAGCCTCAGTCAGCTGAGGCCATTCTGGCTGCAGCAGGAGCAAAATCATTACGTTGGTGAGCAAAATGCCACTCTTGGGGACCAGGATCAAAGGGCTGGGCAGCAAAAACTAGGCACTGGCATCAAATCCCAGGCTCTCACCCACATGGCATACAGTTGCTTGAATGTCTGAAGAGGCAAAGTAGCTGAAAGGCAGCATCTCTGATTTTTGGCTCATTTTGGATGTGGTGCGGTGGCTAAAGCCTTTTCCCCTTGGATCTTGCAGGAGGCTCTGGAGATGTTGCTCTCAGGGGGGCCTGCGACAACTCAAGGCCATCCCTTGGCCGATTATCATTACGCAGGTAAGCAAAGCAGAGCTTCTTCCTTCACTGGCAGATGCTGCCGTCCCCTTCATTGTTGCGGCAAGCGTTTCTGCTTCAACAAATTGGGCTTAACACCAGCACAAGGTCTTGTCTTCTCGGCGGGTGGGGAAAGCACCAGCATCTAGTCCTTCAGCTTGACTTGTTTTCCAGTCCTTTTCCCTGGGCAATGCCTGCTCTTGTCTTCATCACCTTCTCAGGGAGCAGACATGTACTCACACGTCAATGATGGCCTGCTACCATTTGCTTTTTGTGGCCACTGGGATCCACTTCATGTGGATCCAGGGATCCATTTACCTGCTGCTTTTTATTGCCAGGCTCTGACAGATGGACACCTGAGGAGAAGGACTCCTTCCAAAAGGCTTTCCACACCTATGGCAAGGATTTCCATCTCATCCAGAAGCAGGTAAAGCCGCAGGACATTCTTTACCTGAGCAGATCATCACCAGCAAAGCTTGCTTATGTCTGCTAACAAGCACTGGCCTTCAGTCTCTCTCTTCTCAAGTACCAAAACTGTTCAAGTAGTAACAAAACAGGACATCAAAGGCCTGTGTGAAAAGGATGATCCTGTCTCTCCAGCCCTTTTCTCCAAGCTCTTTTGGAAGATAAAGCTTTATTCTCTCAGACTTTTTGCGCAATTCTGCTGCTGCTTCCACAAGACATTGTGCTGGCATGACTGCAGTGAAGCCGGGAAAGAAGAGCTGTGCTAGATGCATTTCTTGTTGATCTGTGCATTACGTCTGTTGCCACGTAGCATGATACACGGTTTACTACATTGCATGATGCCTCTCTTTCTCCATGTTGATTTCATTTTACACCCTCCTCCATTTACTTCATGATTTTACTTCCTAGTTTACTCCATCTTCTACTTTTTCCCCAATGCACCCTACCAAGGAATTTTAGATTCCTTCTTTTTCCCTTCCCAACAGATCCAGACTAAGACCGTGGCACAGTGTGTGGAGTACTACTACACCTGGAAAAAGGAGCATCCAGTTGCCAGCACTCTTGCTCAGGTGAGGGGGAAGAAAATCCAGGCATGCCAGGAGGGTGGAGAAACTGGGAGAAGGGGAGAAAACCTGCTGGCGAGCCATGCCAGACACCGCTTTGCCAGGATCACATCAGCCCATGCGCTGGCAAAGGCGCAGCAGATGCTGCCCAGGCCTTCCTTCTGCTGCTGCCCTGAAATACGCCATTCTGGAGCCTAACTTTGGGCCAAGAAAGCCCCACCACCACCCAAATGGGCTTTGACTCTCTACAGATGGTTTTCTCAAGGGCTGCCGCCTTAGCTGACTCCAATCAGACCCTTCCTTCCCCACTTAATTCCCCCTGACATCAGCAATCCCTGTGTTCAGGGAGATGCTGCAGACATTCAGGCAGATTTTGTACATTCCCACCATACTCCCCAGGAAGGAGCTGCCAGTGCTGTGGCTCCCCTTAGACTTTCCTTACCAGCAAAGAGGAATTGGGTTGGCAAAAGTGAGAGAGAGAGAGAGAAAGAGAGAGAGAGATTATTCTGGGTTCTATAAAATGTCTGACCATGTGTCTTCTCGAATTTGACTGAATTTCCATCCCATTCCCAAGACATTTCTGGAGGAAAACCAGAGGGAAATAGATGTTAGGCAGAGAGGTAGAAATAAGAAATGTAGAATTCTAGAGAGCCACACATTTATGCCACCCCTTTGGCCTGTAGAAAAGAGGAGCATTTCCCTCCAAGCTCTGCCTTGGCAGCCCGCCGCAGCCCACTGGCAAAGGCAGCCGTTTGCTCAGCTCTTGAGGCTTTGGAAGGATTTCCTTAGGCCGATAGATTTTTGTGCTGGATGCAGGCATTTCCAGCTTTCTGAGGGGAAGGAAACATTGAAACAGGATTCTTTGATTTCCAGGCCGTGGGCAAAGCCAAGAGGAGCAAAAGCCCCCCCAGAAAGGAGGAGGGGCAGACAGGGAAGAGAAGCCGCAAGAGGGCTGGCAGCGCCGAGTGTCCCTGCTGCCAACCGCGCCAGCCGCCCCGTTCGGCGGGAGGCCCCTTTCCCTGCGGCCAGTGCAAACGGTGCGCAACTTCCTGCTCCTTCTGCTCCAACCTGCGCCTTTGCACTAAAACAGGCTGACCCTTTGCAAAGGCGCCGCAGGGCAAGCTCACGCCACTTGCACCATCGCTCCTCGCAGCCCTGCTCAAGCGTACAACCCACCTCAAACCCAAACAGCTCCCTTCAAACCCAGCCTTCACAATCAAACCTTGCCATGCCCCAACCAGACACACTGCATCCAAGTAGCAGCAGATCCATCAAAGCTTCCTTTGATGCTGCTGATCAAATTCCAAATAGGATGCAACAAAAGGAGGAAGACATTTCAAGGCATTGAAACAAGAAAGGTTGGACTCATGGGCTGATCAATTCACAATGTGCCACTGCCCAAAAAGACAGAAATTTGGACTTAAACGGAGATCTTGGCGCTTGCTTCAATGGTGTGTACTAAATTGACCAAAGTACTAAATTGACCAAATTTGTTTCCTATCTTCCAGGGTGTTTGAAACCATCAAGGAAAGGAACAAACACAGGAGAAGACATCGGCCTCGCAAGGAAGCAGAGCCTCTCCCCAAGAAGAAAAGACCAAATTAGACAAGGCTGCAGCTTGTCCAGGCCTAGCAAGGCTTAGGCGTCAATAGGACTAGATAGGAATAGGACTGATTTTTACGCTTTTAGACTTGTTGAAATTCTACTTAGTTAGTTTACATGATAGGAATCTCCTTCATTTCTTAGTTAAGTTACATGCATATTATTCAAGATTCTTTAGTAGTATTAGATTTATCAGTACCTGCAAGACATTTAGTGTTAGTTACGATCCGTCTTTTACCATTTTACCTTTATTGAGACAGAATCTGTTTTTATCATTAAACCGTGTTTGTTCCACTTTGTCTTTTGGTCTGTGTGAAATCACTCCAGCAACGTTTGTTCCATTTGCCTGCTGTTGCAAACACAGCACACTCCCTGACAGGAGAATCTGGGCACGCACCACCTCCCCCAGGCACAGCCCCTTGCTCAGCTGGCAGGACTGGCAAAGTTGTGTCTCCTTTACTGCCAGGGAAAGAACGCGGGCGCTTCATCCTTTGACTACTAAACATCTCAGCTGCCAGTTGAAAGGGAGGCTTTGTTTAATTCAATCAATTGGATCTAAATGACAGCTCTGCTCTCACCATCTTTTCTGCCTCAAAGCAACGGCTTTAGTCATTTTGTAGCCCAGCAACATAACTTTGTTTCATTTTGGGGGACTGATGGACCTGACCACCTTGGAGCACGTTTCTAGAACCCCTCCGACTCTATCACATTCATAACCACATGCACCACAAAGGTATCAGTCGTTCAGTTTCAGTTTCTCTTGAAAGGAACACTCTCCCGCCCTGGGCCTCCACCAATCTCCTCAGCTAAAGCAGAGTGGCTGGCATCATTATCCTCTCTCTGGCTTCCCACACTTCAGGTATTTGCAGCAAAGAAGAAGCAAAGTCCCTCTTTTATCTAGCCCAGCAAATGGCACTGCCCAGCAAGGCTTTGGTGGCAGGGGCTGTGCAGGGTGGAGAGGGGGCCAGGGAGGGGGCAATTGCCAGGCTGCTTCTGGGAAGCGCAGGCAAGCTTGCCCTTGTCTGATGGAGCCAGTGCAGCTGGCCTTTGGAGCCTACAAAGTGTCTGCCTTGCAGTGCCACTTGGTACAGCTGCCCCCTCACTTTGCTGCCCTGTGCGCAACATGCAGCTGGGAAGGAAGCAAGATGGGCACTGAAGCAAGATTTGCTTTGCCTTAACAATAGGCAGGAAAGCAGCAAAACTGGCTGGCTTTGGTCCTATCTGGCATCTAAGTATGAAAAGAAACGTGAAGGCCGTCAGTGTGGAAAGGTAATTCCGTCAGCGTTCCTGTCTTAGAGGAATCCCTGAGTCTTTTGAGACAAACACCTAGCTTCTCCAAGGGAGCTGCAAGAGGGATGTAGAAATTCTGCATTCATGTGTGCTGCAGAAATGCCACTGTGCTGTCCCTGTGTGTGTGTGTGTGTGTGTGCCCATCATTTCCCCTGAGAAACATTCTGTTTCTCCAAGTTTCAGGGAAGGAATGATGAGGTGAGAGACCAGCTCAGAGGCCCAATGAGGGAAAACATCAAGTGACATAATTGGGCACCAAAAGGAGATTTGACAAAGGGGGCAGCATGAATGCCTCCACTTTGAGAGGAAGCTTTGAAGTTGGCTCTCTGCTGAACAACTTGCACATTCCAGCTCCTCTCAGAGCTGGAGGAGAGCCTGTGGGAGGAGTCGTGCTGCTTCTCCAGGGCAGGAGATGAGCTCTGGGCCCTTGGACACAGCCAGCCTCCTGGGCACGTTCAGCTGGGGACACCTTGCAGAGAAGCAGCGAGGAGAGCCACGCCTGTCCCTGCACTGCTTTTGCCTGTCTCCTCAGACCACGCAGGTCAAAAGGCCAATGGCAAGGGTCTCAGAGCAAGCTTGCAGCAGCAGAAGTAAAAGAGGCAAAGGTAGCCCATGCCTGTTTGTGTGCCATGGCTCCCCTGGGCTTCTACATGGAATGTTGGGCTGTGCCCATGGAAACTGTCGTCTCCTGCTCCTGCGGCCGTTGGTGGAACGCTGCTGGAGCAGCACTGGAGCAGCAGCAGCAGGATCAGCTCCTGGGCTGTCCCTGACCAGCCGCCTCCTGCACTCAGTGCCACACCCGGCCTCTGCACCCACATCCTCGTCTCCCCGCCTGCCTCCAGGCATCCCCACAGCACTTGGGCACCGTCAAAGGTAAGAAAATCCCCGTTTGCCCTCAAAGCACTAACACAAGGCCACCAGGCTCCAGCTGCCTCTCCCACCAACCACGACACGCAGCCTGCGTGCTCACTTTCCCCACACCAGCTTCCATGTCAAAGCGGGCTGCACCTTGCCAAGGAATCGTCTTGCCTCCCGGGCAAACACAGACACTTCCATAGAGGATGTAGAGAGCTGTCACAGTGCACTTGCAGATCCTCCTCCACAGATCACCTGCTTCAAAGTTCTTGGCACCCAATGCACTCCTAAACCCAGCTTTTGGTGACCCCAAAACAAATTGTTCATGGCTGAGGAGTTCAGGCCTTCAGTGTCAACAAATCCCATTATGCCCTGACTCAGCTCACACCTGCTCCAAAGCTGCAAAAACAAGAATGATGGCACTTCTCCTCTGGGACCCCTGTCATTCAGGCCATGCAAGCATTTGACCGGCCTTGTCCTCAACCACAGGTGTTCAACTTCAAAAATCATCTGCTATCAGCAATCCTTATGTGCTTGCCTAGTTACGTCTCTGATAGGAACATTCTCTTTTCCTATCGTATAGATACTTTTTTTGCAATGCATGTAGGGCTGGTTCCGCCTCATGCTCAGGGGCAACTGGGAAATGCCATCTTCTCAAGAACACAATCACAGTACCAGAGAATTTTCTGGCTTGGAAGGGATTCTCAAAGATCACTGAGCCCAACTGCGGGGCAGCCTCAACAATCACACCCTGTGCCCAAGAGCGCTGTCCAAACAATTTTGGAGCTCAGTCAGCCTTGGTGCTGGGACCCCTTCCCTGGACAGCCTGTTCCAGTGGCCAAGCACCCTCTGGCTGAAGAGCCTTTTCCTTCTATCCACCCTAAGCCTGCACTGGCACATCTTGCAGGCCATTCTCTTGGGTGTTCCCAGTGGCCCCAGGACTGAAGAGAGTAGTGCATGGCCTTCTGCTTCCCCTCCTCAGGAAGCTGCTGACTGCTAGAGGCTCCTGCCTAGGCAATTCCACCTCAAAAACATGGCAATGACAGCAAACAGAAAGGAGCTGGGACAGAGGAGCTCAGGCTTTGCAACCATGAGGATCAGAAGGAAGGCTACTGACACATCCTTGGCAGAACCATTTTTAACTGGAGCATTGTTTGGACCTTTTTCAGGTGGAAAGGAGAGGAACAATGAAAAGGAAAGCAAGAGCCAACAATCAGCCGTGAGTTTTGGCCTAGGGTTAAAGGGCAGCAAACTGGAGGAATGGCCAGGAGGAGAACTGCTCTTTCACACTCACGCTGGGATGGCTTCAAGCCTGTGCAGCCACAGGAAGGCTCTCTCGAGCACTTGCCTTTCTTACCTCCACCTCCTTCTTCCTTCAGACACATCAATGTTGGCAGCGACTTTCAGGCTGAGCTCCCAGAGCTGCAGAGCAGAGCACCAAGTGAGGATGAAGAGCCTGCAACCCTGGTCTGGAAGCCCTGGGGGGAAGATGACTCTGACATGGAAAAACCTGACAGAGGTAGCTTCTCTTCAAGCTTTTCTTCCACCCCTGACATACTTGGGTCTTTCAAAAGCTCCTTTTGCATAGAAAGGCAGCTTTTTGCAGCCTCTGCTTCTCTCCCTGTCTCGCCCATCTTCCCATCTACAAGTGTAAGAGGCAAGGAGAATGCTCTGCTTCTGCAGCAGAGCAGGAAAAAGAGCAAGCATCTTGCTCTCCAAATTGCTCAGGCCCATTTGCCACTGCAAGAGGGGAGACTGGCCTCCACTTCTTCTTACAGAAGCTGCTTTGAAGGGAGAGCCAGCACTGCGGGGGCCCTCGCTTCAGCTGGCCCTGCCTTTGCTCTCCTTTTCATGCTCTCCAAGCTGCTGCATTTAGCTCCCGGCCTTTCCTTGCGCCTTGCATGGCAACCTTTGCCCTTGCTGGCCTCAAGGCTGACTTTGGCTGGGTTTTTGTTGTGCTTGCAGTAAGAGAACTGCTGGACATGGCCAGCTCCCGTGGCATTCCCGGGGCAGCAGCTGACCTGGAGCGCGCCCTGCACTGCCTGCACCAGGCACGCGGCAGCGTTGCGGTAAGAAGCGGCTCTGTGGGCGCACACAAGAGGGCACAGGGAATGCACAAGGCCCGCCCACTGGGACAGCCTTTCCTGCCTGCTCCTTCAAGGAGTGTCTTTCTAGGGAGCAGAGCACTGGCTGCCTGCTGTGTCTCCTCCAGCTGCGTCAGGGCTGAGCCCAAAGGGCTCCAGCAGGGACAATCTCCCTCCTGCAGGCGGCGGCGCAAGGCCCTGCAGCCTGCTGCCTTGGAAATGGCCTGCCCATCTGGGTTCTCTAAGACATTTGGAGGGGAAATTCCCACAAGCCTCAGTCAGCTGAGGCCATTCTGGCTGCAGCAGGAGCAAAATCATTACGTTGGTGAGCAAAATGCCACTCTTGGGGACCAGGATCAAAGGGCTGGGCAGCAAAAACTAGGCACTGGCATCAAATCCCAGGCTCTCACCCACACGGCATACAGTTGCTTGAATGTCTGAAGAGGCAAAGTAGCTGAAAGGCAGCATCTCTGATTTTTGGCTCATTTTGGATGTGGTGCGGTGGCTAAAGCCTTTTCCCCTTGGATCTTGCAGGAGGCTCTGGAGATGTTGCTCTCAGGGGGGCCTGCGACAACTCAAGGCCATCCCTTGGCCGATTATCATTACGCAGGTAAGCAAAGCAGAGCTTCTTCCTTCACTGGCAGATGCTGCCGTCCCCTTCATTGTTGTGGCAAGCGTTTCTGCTTTAACAAATTGGGCTTAACACCAGCACAAGGTCTTGTCTTCTCGGCGGGTGGGGAAAGCACCAGCATCTAGTCCTTCAGCTTGACTTGTTTTCCAGTCCTTTTCCCTGGGCAATGCCTGCTCTTGTCTTCATCACCTTCTCAGGGAGCAGACATGTACTCACACGTCAATGATGGCCTGCTACCATTTGCTTTTTGTGGCCACTGGGATCCATTTCATGTGGATCCAGGGATCCATTTACCTGCTGCTTTTTATTGCCAGGCTCTGACAGATGGACACCTGAGGAGAAGGACTCCTTCCAAAAGGCTTTCCACACCTATGGCAAGGATTTCCATCTCATCCAGAAGCAGGTAAAGCCGCAGGACATTCTTTACCTGAGCAGATCATCACCAGCAAAGCTTGCTTATGTCTGCTAACAAGCACTGGCCTTCAGTCTCTCTCTTCTCAAGTACCAAAACTGTTCAAGTAGTAACAAAACAGGACATCAAAGGCCTGTGTGAAAAGGATGATCCTGTCTCTCCAGCCCTTTTCTCCAAGCTCTTTTGGAAGATAAAGCTTTATTCTCTCAGACTTTTTGCGCAATTCTGCTGCTGCTTCCACAAGACATTGTGCTGGCATGACTGCAGTGAAGCCGGGAAAGAAGAGCTGTGCTAGATGCATTTCTTGTTGATCTGTGCATTACGTCTGTTGCCACGTAGCATGATACACGGTTTACTACATTGCATGATGCCTCTCTTTCTCCATGTTGATTTCATTTTACACCCTCCTCCATTTACTTCATGATTTTACTTCCTAGTTTACTCCATCTTCTACTTTTTCCCCAATGCACCCTACCAAGGAATTTTAGATTCCTTCTTTTTCCCTTCCCAACAGATCCAGACTAAGACCGTGGCACAGTGTGTGGAGTACTACTACACCTGGAAAAAGGAGCATCCAGTTGCCAGCACTCTTGCTCAGGTGAGGGGGAAGAAAATCCAGGCATGCCAGGAGGGTGGAGAAACTGGGAGAAGGGGAGAAAACCTGCTGGCGAGCCATGCCAGACACCGCTTTGCCAGGATCACATCAGCCCATGCGCTGGCAAAGGTGCAGCAGATGCTGCCCAGGCCTTCCTTCTTCTGCTGCCCTGAAATACGCCATTCTGGAGCCTAACTTTGGGCCAAGAAAGCCCCACCACCACCCAAATGGGCTTTGACTCTCTACAGATGGTTTTCTCAAGGGCTGCCGCCTTAGCTGACTCCAATCAGACCCTTCCTTCCCCACTTAATTCCCCCTGACATCAGCAATCCCTGTGTTCAGGGAGATGCTGCAGACATTCAGGCAGATTTTGTACATTCCCACCATACTCCCCAGGAAGGAGCTGCCAGTGCTGTGGCTCCCCTTAGACTTTCCTTACCAGCAAAGAGGAATTGGGTTGGCAAAAGTGAGAGAGAGAGAGAGAAAGAGAGAGAGAGATTATTCTGGGTTCTATAAAATGTCTGACCATGTGTCTTCTCGAATTTGACTGAATTTCCATCCCATTCCCAAGACATTTCTGGAGGAAAACCAGAGGGAAATAGATGTTAGGCAGAGAGGTAGAAATAAGAAATGTCGAATTCTAGAGAGCCACACATTTATGCCACCCCTTTGGCCTGTGGAAAAGAGGAGCATTTCCCTCCAAGCTCTGCCTTGGCAGCCCGCCGCAGCCCACTGGCAAAGGCAGCCGTTTGCTCAGCTCTTGAGGCTTTGGAAGGATTTCCTTAGGCCGATAGATTTTTGTGCTGGATGCAGGCATTTCCAGCTTTCTGAGGGGAAGGAAACATTGAAACAGGATTCTTTGATTTCCAGGCCGTGGGCAAAGCCAAGAGGAGCAAAAGCCCCCCCAGAAAGGAGGAGGGGCAGGCAGGGAAGAGAAGCCGCAAGAGGGCTGGCAGCGCCGAGTGTCCCTGCTGCCAACCGCGCCAGCCGCCCCGTTCGGCGGGAGGCCCCTTTCCCTGCGGCCAGTGCAAACGGTGCGCAACTTCCTGCTCCTTCTGCTCCAACCTGCGCCTTTGCACTAAAACAGGCTGACCCTTTGCAAAGGCGCCGCAGGGCAAGCTCACGCCACTTGCACCATCGCCCCTCGCAGCCCTGCTCAAGCGTACAACCCACCTCAAACCCAAACAGCTCCCTTCAAACCCAGCCTTCACAATCAAACCTTGCCATGCCCCAACCAGACACACTGCATCCAAGTAGCAGCAGATCCATCAAAGCTTCCTTTGATGCTGCTGATCAAATTCCAAATAGGATACAACAAAAGGAGGAAGACATTTCAAGGCATTGAAACAAGAAAGGTTGGACTCATGGGCTGATCAATTCACAATGTGCCACTGCCCAAAAAGACAGAAATTTGGACTTAAACGGAGATCTTGGCGCTTGCTTCAATGGTGTGTACTAAATTGACCAATGTACTAAATTGACCAAATTTGTTTCCTATCTTCCAGGGTGTTTGAAACCATCAAGGAAAGGAACAAACACAGGAGAAGACATCGGCCTCGCAAGGAAGCAGAGCCTCTCCCCAAGAAGAAAAGACCAAATTAGACAAGGCTGCGGCTTGTCCAGGCCTAGCAAGGCTTAGGCGTCAATAGGACTAGTTAGGAATAGGACTGATTTTTACGCTTTTAGACTTGTTGAAATTCTACTTAGTTAGTTTACATGATAGGAATCTCCTTCATTTCTTAGTTAAGTTACATGCATATTATTCAAGATTCTTTAGTAGTATTAGATTTATCAGTACCTGCAAGACATTTAGTGTTAGTTACGATCCGTCTTTTACCATTTTACCTTTATTGAGACAGAATCTGTTTTTGTCATTAAACCGTGTTTGTTCCACTTTGTCTTTTGGTCTGTGTGAAATCACTCCAGCAACGTTTGTTCCATTTGCCTGCTGTTGCAAACACAGCACACTCCCTGACAGGAGAATCTGGGCACGCACCACCTCCCCCAGGCACAGCCCCTTGCTCAGCTGGCAGGACTGGCAAAGTTGTGTCTCCTTTACTGCCAGGGAAAGAACGCGGGCGCTTCATCCTTTGACTACTAAACATCTCAGCTGCCAGTGGAAAGGGAGGCTTTGTTTAATTCAATCAATTGGATCTAAATGACAGCTCTGCTCTCACCATCTTTTCTGCCTCAAAGCAACGGCTTTAGTCATTTTGTAGCCCAGCAACATAACTTTGTTTCATTTTGGAGGACTGATGGACCTGACCACCTTGGAGCACGTTTCTAGAACCCCTCCGATTCTATCACATTCATAACCACATGCACCACAAAGGTATCAGTCGTTCAGTTTCAGTTTCTCTTGAAAGGAACACTCTCCCGCCCTGGGCCTCCACCAATCTCCTCAGCTAAAGCAGAGCGGCTGGCATCATTATCCTCTCTCTGGCTTCCCACACTTCAGGTATTTGCAGCAAAGAAGAAGCAAAGTCCCTCTTTTATCTAGCCCAGCAAATGGCACTGCCCAGCAAGCCTTTGGTGGCAGGGGCTGTGCAGGGTGGAGAGGGGGCCAGGGAGGGGGCAATTGCCAGGCTGCTTCTGGGAAGCGCAGGCAAGCTTGCCCTTGTCTGATGGAGCCAGTGCAGCTGGCCTTTGGAGCCTACAAAGTGTCTGCCTTGCAGTGCCACTTGGTACAGCTGCCCCCTCACTTTGCTGCCCTGTGCGCAACATGCAGCTGGGAAGGAAGCAAGATGGGCACTGAAGCAAGATTTGCTTTGCCTTAACAATAGGCAGGAAAGCAGCAAAACTGGCTGGCTTTGGTCCTATCTGGCATCTAAGTATGAAAAGAAACGTGAAGGCCGTCAGTGTGGAAAGGTAATTCCGTCAGCGTTCCTGTCTTAGAGGAATCCCTGAGTCTTTTGAGACAAACACCTAGCTTCTCCAAGGGAGCTGCAAGAGGGATGTAGAAATTCTGCATTCATGTGTGCTGCAGAAATGCCACTGTGCTGTCCCTGTGTGTGTGTGTGTGTGTGTGCCCATCATTTCCCCTGAGAAACATTCTGTTTCTCCAAGTTTCAGGGAAGGAATGATGAGGTGAGAGACCAGCTCAGAGGCCCAATGAGGGAAAACATCAAGTGACATAATTGGGCACCAAAAGGAGATTTGACAAAGGGGGCAGCATGAATGCCTCCACTTTGAGAGGAAGCTTTGAAGTTGGCTCTCTGCTGAACAACTTGCACATTCCAGCTCCTCTCAGAGCTGGAGGAGAGCCTGTGGGAGGAGTCGTGCTGCTTCTCCAGGGCAGGAGATGAGCTCTGGGCCCTTGGACACAGCCAGCCTCCTGGGCACGTTCAGCCGGGGACACCTTGCAGAGAAGCAGCGAGGAGAGCCACGCCTGTCCCTGCACTGCTTTTGCCTGTCTCCTCAGACCACGCAGGTCAAAAGGCCAATGGCAAGGGTCTCAGAGCAAGCTTGCAGCAGCAGAAGTAAAAGAGGCAAAGGTAGCCCATGCCTGTTTGTGTGCCATGGCTCCCCTGGGCTTCTACATGGAATGTTGGGCTGTGCCCATGGAAACTGTCGTCTCCTGCTCCTGCGGCCGTTGGTGGAACGCTGCTGGAGCAGCACTGGAGCAGCAGCAGCAGGATCAGCTCCTGGGCTGTCCCTGACCAGCCGCCTCCTGCACTCAGTGCCACACCCGGCCTCTGCACCCACATCCTCGTCTCCCCGCCTGCCTCCAGGCATCCCCACAGCACTTGGGCACCGTCAAAGGTAAGAAAATCCCCGTTTGCCCTCAAAGCACTAACACAAGGCCACCAGGCTCCAGCTGCCTCTCCCACCAACCACGACACACAGCCTGCGTGCTCACTTTCCCCACACCAGCTTCCATGTCAAAGCGGGCTGCACCTTGCCAAGGAATCGTCTTGCCTCCCGGGCAAACACAGACACTTCCATAGAGGATGTAGAGAGCTGTCACAGTGCACTTGCAGATCCTCCTCCACAGATCACCTGCTTCAAAGTTCTTGGCACCCAATGCACTCCTAAACCCAGCTTTTGGTGACCCCAAAACAAATTGTTCATGGCTGAGGAGTTCAGGCCTCCAGTGTCAACAAATCCCATTATGCCCTGACTCAGCTCACACCTGCTCCAAAGCTGCAAAAACAAGAATGATGGCACTTCTCCTCTGGGACCCCTGTCATTCAGGCCATGCAAGCATTTGACCGGCCTTGTCCTCAAGCACAGGTGTTCAACTTCAAAAATCATCTGCTATCAGCAATCCTTATGTGCTTGCCTAGTTACGTCTCTGATAGGAACATTCTCTTTTCCTATCGTATAGATACTTTTTTGCAATGCAGGTAGGGCTGGTTCCGCCTCATGCTCAGGGGCAACTGTGAAATGCCATCTTCTCAAGAACACAATCACAGTACCAGAGAATTTTCTGGCTTGGAAGGGATTCTCAAAGATCACTGAGCCCAACTGCGGGGCAGCCTCAACAATCACACCCTGTGCCCAAGAGCGCTGTCCAAACAATTTTGAGGCTCAGTCAGCCTTGGTGCTGGGACCCCTTGCCTGGACAGCCTGTTCCAGTGGCCAAGCACCCTCTGGCTGAAGAGCCTTTTCCTTCTATCCACCCTAAGCCTGCACTGGCACATCTTGCAGGCCATTCTCTTGGGTGTTCCCAGTGGCCCCAGGACTGAAGAGAGTAGTGCATGGCCTTCTGCTTCCCCTCCTCAGGAAGCTGCTGACTGCTAGAGGCTCCTGCCTAGGCAATTCCACCTCAAAAACATGGCAATGACAGCAAACAGAAAGGAGCTGGGACAGAGGAGCTCAGGCTTTGCAACCATGAGGATCAGAAGGAGGGCTACTGACACATCCTTGGCAGTACCATTTTTAACTGGAGCATTGTTTGGACCTTTTTCAGGTGGAAAGGAGAGGAACAATGAAAAGGAAAGCAAGAGCCAACAATCAGCCGTGAGTTTTGGCCTAGGGTTAAAGGGCAGCAAACTGGAGGAATGGCCAGGAGGAGAACTGCTCTTTCACACTCACGCTGGGATGGCTTCAAGCCTGTGCAGCCATAGGAAGGCTCTCTCGAGCACTTGCCTTTCTTACCTCCACCTCCTTCTTCCTTCAGACACATCAATGTTGGCAGCGACTTTCAGGCTGAGCTCCCAGAGCTGCAGAGCAGAGCACCAAGTGAGGATGAAGAGCCTGCAACCCTGGTCTGGAAGCCCTGGGGGGAAGATGACTCTGACATGGAAAAACCTGACAGAGGTAGCTTCTCTTCAAGCTTTTCTTCCACCCCTGACATACTTGGGTCTTTCAAAAGCTCCTTTTGCATAGAAAGGCAGCTTTTTGCAGCCTCTGCTTCTCTCCCTGTCTCGCCCATCTTCCCATCTACAAGTGTTAGAGGCAAGGAGAATGCTCTGCTTCTGCAGCAGAGCAGGAAAAAGAGCAAGCATCTTGCTCTCCAAATTGCTCAGGCCCATTTGCCACTGCAAGAGGGGAGACTGGCCTCCACTTCTTCTTACAGAAGCTGCTTTGAAGGGAGAGCCAGCACTGCGGGGGCCCTCGCTTCAGCTGGCCCTGCCTTTGCTCTCCTTTTCATGCTCTCCAAGCTGCTGCATTTAGCTCCCGGCCTTTCCTTGCGCCTTGCATGGCAACCTTTGCCCTTGCTGGCCTCAAGGCTGACTTTGGCTGGGTTTTTGTTGTGCTTGCAGTAAGAGAACTGCTGGACATGGCCAGCTCCCGTGGCATTCCCGGGGCAGCAGCTGACCTGGAGCGCGCCCTGCACTGCCTGCACCAGGCACGCGGCAGCGTTGCGGTAAGAAGCGGCTCTGTGGGCGCACACAAGAGGGCACAGGGAATGCACAAGGCCCGCCCACTGGGACAGCCTTTCCTGCCTGCTCCTTCAAGGAGTGTCTTTCTAGGGAGCAGAGCACTGGCTGCCTGCTGTGTCTCCTCCAGCTGCGTCAGGGCTGAGCCCAAAGGGCTCCAGCAGGGACAATCTCCCTCCTGCAGGCGGCGGCGCAAGGCCCTGCAGCCTGCTGCCTTGGAAATGGCCTGCCCGTCTGGGTTCTCTAAGACATTTGGAGGGGAAATTCCCACAAGCCTCAGTCAGCTGAGGCCATTCTGGCTGCAGCAGGAGCAAAATCATTACGTTGGTGAGCAAAATGCCACTCTTGGGGACCAGGATCAAAGGGCTGGGCAGCAAAAACTAGGCACTGGCATCAAATCCCAGGCTCTCACCCACATGGCATACAGTTGCTTGAATGTCTGAAGAGGCAAAGTAGCTGAAAGGCAGCATCTCTGATTTTTGGCTCATTTTGGATGTGGTGCGGTGGCTAAAGCCTTTTCCCCTTGGATCTTGCAGGAGGCTCTGGAGATGTTGCTCTCAGGGGGGCCTGCGACAACTCAAGGCCATCCCTTGGCCGATTATCATTACGCAGGTAAGCAAAGCAGAGCTTCTTCCTTCGCTGGCAGATGCTGCCGTCCACTTCATTGTTGTGGCAAGCGTTTCTGCTTTAACAAATTGGGCTTAACACCAGCACAAGGTCTTGTCTTCTCGGCGGGTGGGGAAAGCACCAGCATCTAGTCCTTCAGCTTGACTTGTTTTCCAGTCCTTTTCCCTGGGCAATGCCTGCTCTTGTCTTCATCACCTTCTCAGGGAGCAGACATGTACTCACACGTCAATGATGGCCTGCTACCATTTGCTTTTTGTGGCCACTGGGATCCACTTCATGTGGATCCAGGGATCCATTTACCTGCTGCTTTTTATTGCCAGGCTCTGACAGATGGACACCTGAGGAGAAGGACTCCTTCCAAAAGGCTTTCCACACCTATGGCAAGGATTTCCATCTCATCCAGAAGCAGGTAAAGCCGCAGGACATTCTTTACCTGAGCAGATCATCACCAGCAAAGCTTGCTTATGTCTGCTAACAAGCACTGGCCTTCAGTCTCTCTCTTCTCAAGTACCAAAACTGTTCAAGTAGTAACAAAACAGGACATCAAAGGCCTGTGTGAAAAGGATGATCCTGTCTCTCCAGCCCTTTTCTCCAAGCTCTTTTGGAAGATAAAGCTTTATTCTCTCAGACTTTTTGCGCAATTCTGCTGCTGCTTCCACAAGACATTGTGCTGGCATGACTGCAGTGAAGCCGGGAAAGAAGAGCTGTGCTAGATGCATTTCTTGTTGATCTGTGCATTATGTCTGTTGCCACGTAGCATGATACACGGTTTACTACATTGCATGATGCCTCTCTTTCTCCATGTTGATTTCATTTTACACCCTCCTCCATTTACTTCATGATTTTACTTCCTAGTTTACTCCATCTTCTACTTTTTCCCCAATGCACCCTACCAAGGAATTTTAGATTCCTTCTTTTTCCCTTCCCAACAGATCCAGACTAAGACCGTGGCACAGTGTGTGGAGTACTACTACACCTGGAAAAAGGAGCATCCAGTTGCCAGCACTCTTGCTCAGGTGAGGGGGAAGAAAATCCAGGCGTGCCAGGAGGGTGGAGAAACTGGGAGAAGGGGAGAAAACCTGCTGGCGAGCCATGCCAGACACCGCTTTGCCAGGATCACATCAGCCCATGCGCTGGCAAAGGCGCAGCAGATGCTGCCCAGGCCTTCCTTCTGCTGCTGCCCTGAAATACGCCATTCTGGAGCCTAACTTTGGGCCAAGAAAGCCCCACCACCACCCAAATGGGCTTTGGCTCTCTACGGATGGTTTTCTCAAGGGCTGCCACCTTAGCTGACTCCAATCAGACCCTTCCTTCCCCACTTAATTCCCCCTGACATCAGCAATCCCTGTGTTCAGGGAGATGCTGCAAACATTCAGGCAGATTTTGTACATTGCCACCATACTCCCCAGGAAGGAGCTGCCAGTGCTGTGGCTCCCCTCACACTTTCCTTAACAGCAAAGAGCAATTGGGTTGGCAATAGTGAGAGAGAGAGAGGGAGAGACTATTCTGGGTTGTATAAAGTGTCTAACCATGTGTCTTCTCAAATTTGACTGAATTTCCATCCCATTCCCAAGACATTTCTGGAGGAAAACCAGAGGGAAATAGATGTTAGGCAGAGAGGTAGAAATAAGAAATGTCGAATTCTAGAGAGCCACACATTTATGCCACCCCTTTGGCCTGTAGAAAAGAGGAGCATTTCCCTCCAAGCTCTGCCTTGGCAGCCCGCCGCAGCCCACTGGCAAAGGCAGCCGTTTGCTCAGCTCTTGAGGCTTTGGAAGGATTTCCTTAGGCCGATAGATTTTTGTGCTGGATGCAGGCATTTCCAGCTTTCTGAGGGGAAGGAAACATTGAAACAGGATTCTTTGATTTCCAGGGCGTGGGCAAAGCCAAGAGGAGCAAAAGCCCCCCCAGAAAGGAGGAGGGGCAGACAGGGAAGAGAAGCCGCAAGAGGGCTGGCAGCGCCGAGTGTCCCTGCTGCCAACCGCGCCAGCCGCCCCGTTCGGTGGGAGGCCCCTTTCCCTGCGGCCAGTGCAAACGGTGCGCAACTTCCTGCTCCTTCTCCTCCAACCTGCGCCTTTGCACTAAAACAGGCTGACCCTTTGCAAAGGCGCCGCAGGGCAAGCTCACGCCACTTGCACCATCGCCCCTCGCAGCCCTGCTCAAGCGTACAACCCACCTCAAACCCAAACAGCTCCCTTCAAACCCAGCCTTCACAATCAAACCTTGCCATGCCCCAACCAGACACACTGCATCCAAGTAGCAGCAGATCCATCAAAGCTTCCTTTGATGCTGCTGATCAAATTCCAAATAGGATGCAACAAAAGGAGGAAGACATTTCAAGGCATTGAAACAAGAAAGGTTGGACTCATGGGCTGATCAATTCACAATGTGCCACTGCCCAAAAAGACAGAAATTTGGACTTAAACGGAGATCTTGGCGCTTGCTTCAATGGTGTGTACTAAACTGACCAATGTACTAAATTGACCAAATTTGTTTCCTATCTTCCAGGGTGTTTGAAACCATCAAGGAAAGGAACAAACACAGGAGAAGACATCGGCCTCGCAAGGAAGCAGAGCCTCTCCCCAAGAAGAAAAGACCAAATTAGACAAGGCTGCGGCTTGTCCAGGCCTAGCAAGGCTTAGGCGTCAATAGGACTAGTTAGGAATAGGACTGATTTTTACGCTTTTAGACTTGTTGAAATTCTACTTAGTTAGTTTACATGATAGGAATCTCCTTCATTTCTTAGTTAAGTTACATGCATATTATTCAAGATTCTTTAGTAGTATTAGATTTATCAGTACCTGCAAGACATTTAGTGTTAGTTACGATCCGTCTTTTACCATTTCACCTTTATTGAGACAGAATCTGTTTTTATCATTAAACCGTGTTTGTTCCACTTTGTCTTTTGGTCTGTGTGAAATCACTCCAGCAACGTTTGTTCCATTTGACTGCTGTTGCAAACACAGCACACTCCCTGACAGGAGAATCTGGGCACGCACCACCTCCCCCAGGCACAGCCCCTTGCTCAGCTGGCAGGACTGGCAAAGTTGTGTCTCCTTTACTGCCAGGGAAAGAACGCGGGCGCTTCATCCTTTGACTACTAAACATCTCAGCTGCCAGTGGAAAGGGAGGCTTTGTTTAATTCAATCAATTGGATCTAAATGAGTGCTCTGCTCTCACCATCTTTTCTGCCTCAAAGCAACGGCTTTAGTCATTTTGTAGCCCAGCAACATAACTTTGTTTCATTTTGGGGGACTGATGGACCTGACCACCTTGGAGCACGTTTCTAGAACCCCTCCGATTCTATCACATTCATAACCACATGCACCACAAAGGTATCAGTCGTTCAGTTTCAGTTTCTCTTGAAAGGAACACTCTCCCGCCCTGGGCCTCCACCAATCTCCTCAGCTAAAGCAGAGCGGCTGGCATCATTATCCTCTCTCTGGCTTCCCACACTTCAGGTATTTGCAGCAAAGAAGAAGCAAAGTCCCTCTTTTATCTAGCCCAGCAAATGGCACTGCCCAGCAAGCCTTTGGTGGCAGGGGCTGTGCAGGGTGGAGAGGGGGCCAGGGAGGGGGCAATTGCCAGGCTGCTTCTGGGAAGCGCAGGCAAGCTTGCCCTTGTCTGATGGAGCCAGTGCAGCTGGCCTTTGGAGCCTACAAAGTGTCTGCCTGCCTTGCAGTGCCACTTGGTACAGCTGCCCCCTCACTTTGCTGCCCTGTGCGCAACATGCAGCTGGGAAGGAAGCAAGATGGGCACTGAAGCAAGATTTGCTTTGCCTTAACAATAGGCAGGAAAGCAGCAAAACTGGCTGGCTTTGGTCCTATCTGGCATCTAAGTATGAAAAGAAACGTGAAGGCCGTCAGTGTGGAAAGGTAATTCCGTCAGCGTTCCTGTCTTAGAGGAATCCCCGAGTCTTTTGAGACAAACACTTAGCTTCTCCAAGGGAGCTGCAAGAGGGATGTAGAAATTCTGCATTCATGTGTGCTGCAGAAATGCCACTGTGCTGTCCCTGTGTGTGTGTGTGTGTGTGTGCCCATCATTTCCCCTGAGAAACATTCTGTTTCTCCAAGTTTCAGGGAAGGAATGATGAGGTGAGAGACCAGCTCAGAGGCCCAAGGAGGGAAAACATCAAGTGACATAATTGGGCACCAAAAGGAGATTTGACAAAGGGGGCAGCATGAATGCCTCCACTTTGAGAGGAAGCTTTGAAGTTGGCTCTCTGCTGAACAACTTGCACATTCCAGCTCCTCTCAGAGCTGGAGGAGAGCCTGTGGGAGGAGTCGTGCTGCTTCTCCAGGGCAGGAGATGAGCTCTGGGCCCTTGGACACAGCCAGCCTCCTGGGCACGTTCAGCCGGGGACACCTTGCAGAGAAGCAGCGAGGAGAGCCACGCCTGTCCCTGCACTGCTTTTGCCTGTCTCCTCAGACCACGCAGGTCAAAAGGCCAATGGCAAGGGTCTCAGAGCAAGCTTGCAGCAGCAGAAGTAAAAGAGGCAAAGGTAGCCCATGCCTGTTTGTGTGCCATGGCTCCCCTGGGCTTCTACATGGAATGTTGGGCTGTGCCCATGGAAACTGTCGTCTCCTGCTCCTGCGGCCGTTGGTGGAACGCTGCTGGAGCAGCACTGGAGCAGCAGCAGCAGGATCAGCTCCTGGGCTGTCCCTGACCAGCCGCCTCCTGCACTCAGTGCCACACCCGGCCTCTGCACCCACATCCTCGTCTCCCCGCCTGCCTCCAGGCATCCCCACAGCACTTGGGCACCGTCAAAGGTAAGAAAATCCCCGTTTGCCCTCAAAGCACTAACACAAGGCCACCAGGCTCCAGCTGCCTCTCCCACCAACCACGACACACAGCCTGCGTGCTCACTTTCCCCACACCAGCTTCCATGTCAAAGCGGGCTGCACCTTGCCAAGGAATCGTCTTGCCTCCCGGGCAAACACAGACACTTCCATAGAGGATGTAGAGAGCTGTCACAGTGCACTTGCAGATCCTCCTCCACAGATCACCTGCTTCAAAGTTCTTGGCACCCAATGCACTCCTAAACCCAGCTTTTGGTGACCCCAAAACAAATTGTTCATGGCTGAGGAGTTCAGGCCTCCAGTGTCAACAAATCCCATTATGCCCTGACTCAGCTCACACCTGCTCCAAAGCTGCAAAAACAAGAATGATGGCACTTCTCCTCTGGGACCCCTGTCATTCAGGCCATGCAAGCATTTGACCGGCCTTGTCCTCAACCACAGGTGTTCAACTTCAAAAATCATCTGCTATCAGCAATCCTTATGTGCTTGCCTAGTTACGTCTCTGATAGGAACATTCTCTTTTCCTATCGTATAGATACTTTTTTGCAATGCAGGTAGGGCTGGTTCCGCCTCATGCTCAGGGGCAACTGTGAAATGCCATCTTCTCAAGAACACAATCACAGTACCAGAGAATTTTCTGGCTTGGAAGGGATTCTCAAAGATCACTAAGCCCAACTGCGGGGCAGCCTCAACAATCACACCCTGTGCCCAAGAGCGCTGTCCAAACAATTTTGAGGCTCAGTCAGCCTTGGTGCTGGGACCCCTTGCCTGGACAGCCTCTTCCAGTGGCCAAGCACCCTCTGGCTGAAGAGCCTTTTCCTTCTATCCACCCTAAGCCTGCACTGGCACATCTTGCAGGCCATTCTCTTGGGTGTTCCCAGTGGCCCCAGGACTGAAGAGAGTAGTGCATGGCCTTCTGCTTCCCCTCCTCAGGAAGCTGCTGACTGCTAGAGGCTCCTGCCTAGGCAATTCCACCTCAAAAACATGGCAATGACAGCAAACAGAAAGGAGCTGGGACAGAGGAGCTCAGGCTTTGCAACCATGAGGATCAGAAGGAAGGCTACTGACACATCCTTGGCAGTACCATTTTTAACTGGAGCATTGTTTGGACCTTTTTCAGGTGGAAAGGAGAGGAACAATGAAAAGGAAAGCAAGAGCCAACAATCAGCCGTGAGTTTTGGCCTAGGGTTAAAGGGCAGCAAACTGGAGGAATGGCCAAGAGGAGAACTGCTCTTTCACACTCACGCTGGGATGGCTTCAAGCCTGTGCAGCCACAGGAAGGCTCTCTCGAGCACTTGCCTTTCTTACCTCCACCTCCTTCTTCCTTCAGACACATCAATGTTGGCAGCGACTTTCAGGCTGAGCTCCCAGAGCTGCAGAGCAGAGCACCAAGTGAGGATGAAGAGCCTGCAACCCTGCTCTGGAAGCCCTGGGGGGAAGATGACTCTGACATGGAAAAACCTGACAGAGGTAGCTTCTCTTCAAGCTTTTCTTCCACCCCTGACATACTTGGGTCTTTCAAAAGCTCCTTTTGCATAGAAAGGCAGCTTTTTGCAGCCTCTGCTTCTCTCCCTGTCTCGCCCATCTTCCCATCTACAAGTGTTAGAGGCAAGGAGAATGCTCTGCTTCTGCAGCAGAGCAGGAAAAAGAGCAAGCATCTTGCTCTCCAAATTGCTCAGGCCCATTTGCCACTGCAAGAGGGGAGACTGGCCTCCACTTCTTCTTACAGAAGCTGCTTTGAAGGGAGAGCCAGCACTGCGGGGGCCCTCGCTTCAGCTGGCCCTGCCTTTGCTCTCCTTTTCATGCTCTCCAAGCTGCTGCATTTAGCTCCCGGCCTTTCCTTGCGCCTTGCATGGCAACCTTTGCCCTTGCTGGCCTCAAGGCTGACTTTGGCTGGGTTTTTGTTGTGCTTGCAGTAAGAGAACTGCTGGACATGGCCAGCTCCCGTGGCATTCCCGGGGCAGCAGCTGACCTGGAGCGCGCCCTGCACTGCCTGCACCAGGCACGCGGCAGCGTTGCGGTAAGAAGCGGCTCTGTGGGCGCACACAAGAGGGCACAGGGAATGCACAAGGCCCGCCCACTGGGACAGCCTTTCCTGCCTGCTCCTTCAAGGAGTGTCTTTCTAGGGAGCAGAGCACTGGCTGCCTGCTGTGTCTCCTCCAGCTGCGTCAGGGCTGAGCCCAAAGGGCTCCAGCAGGGACAATCTCCCTCCTGCAGGCGGCGGCGCAAGGCCCTGCAGCCTGCTGCCTTGGAAATGGCCTGCCCATCTGGGTTCTCTAAGACATTTGGAGGGGAAATTCCCACAAGCCTCAGTCAGCTGAGGCCATTCTGGCTGCAGCAGGAGCAAAATCATTAGGTTGGTGAGCAAAATGCCACTCTTGGGGACCAGGATCAAAGGGCTGGGCAGCAAAAACTAGGCACTGGCATCAAATCCCAGGCTCTCACCCACACGGCATACAGTTGCTTGAATGTCTGAAGAGGCAAAGTAGCTGAAAGGCAGCATCTCTGATTTTTGGCTCATTTTGGATGTGGTGCGGTGGCTAAAGCCTTTTCCCCTTGGATCTTGCAGGAGGCTCTGGAGATGTTGCTCTCAGGGGGGCCTGCGACAACTCAAGGCCATCCCTTGGCCGATTATCATTACGCAGGTAAGCAAAGCAGAGCTTCTTCCTTCACTGGCAGATGCTGCCGTCCCCTTCATTGTTGTGGCAAGCGTTTCTGCTTTAACAAATTGGGCTTAACACCAGCACAAGGTCTTGTCTTCTCGGCGGGTGGGGAAAGCACCAGCATCTAGTCCTTCAGCTTGACTTGTTTTCCAGTCCTTTTCCCTGGGCAATGCCTGCTCTTGTCTTCATCACCTTCTCAGGGAGCAGACATGTACTCACACGTCAATGATGGCCTGCTACCATTTGCTTTTTGTGGCCACTGGGATCCATTTCATGTGGATCCAGGGATCCATTTACCTGCTGCTTTTTATTGCCAGGCTCTGACAGATGGACACCTGAGGAGAAGGACTCCTTCCAAAAGGCTTTCCACACCTATGGCAAGGATTTCCATCTCATCCAGAAGCAGGTAAAGCCGCAGGACATTCTTTACCTGAGCAGATCATCACCAGCAAAGCTTGCTTATGTCTGCTAACAAGCACTGGCCTTCAGTCTCTCTCTTCTCAAGTACCAAAACTGTTCAAGTAGTAACAAAACAGGACATCAAAGGCCTGTGTGAAAAGGATGATCCTGTCTCTCCAGCCCTTTTCTCCAAGCTCTTTTGGAAGATAAAGCTTTATTCTCTCAGACTTTTTGCGCAATTCTGCTGCTGCTTCCACAAGACATTGTGCTGGCATGACTGCAGTGAAGCCGGGAAAGAAGAGCTGTGCTAGATGCATTTCTTGTTGATCTGTGCATTACGTCTGTTGCCACGTAGCATGATACACGGTTTACTACATTGCATGATGCCTCTCTTTCTCCATGTTGATTTCATTTTACACCCTCCTCCATTTACTTCATGATTTTACTTCCTAGTTTACTCCATCTTCTACTTTTTCCCCAATGCACCCTACCAAGGAATTTTAGATTCCTTCTTTTTCCCTTCCCAACAGATCCAGACTAAGACCGTGGCACAGTGTGTGGAGTACTACTACACCTGGAAAAAGGAGCATCCAGTTGCCAGCACTCTTGCTCAGGTGAGGGGGAAAAAAATCCAGGCATGCCAGGAGGGTGGAGAAACTGGGAGAAGGGGAGAAAACCTGCTGGCGAGCCATGCCAGACACCGCTTTGCCAGGATCACATCAGCCCATGCGCTGGCAAAGGCGCAGCAGATGCTGCCCAGGCCTTCCTTCTGCTGCTGCCCTGAAATACGCCATTCTGGAGCCTAACTTTGGGCCAAGAAAGCCCCACCACCACCCAAATGGGCTTTGACTCTCTACAGATGGTTTTCTCAAGGGCTGCCGCCTTAGCTGACTCCAATCAGACCCTTCCTTCCCCACTTAATTCCCCCTGACATCAGCAATCCCTGTGTTCAGGGAGATGCTGCAGACATTCAGGCAGATTTTGTACATTCCCACCATACTCCCCAGGAAGGAGCTGCCAGTGCTGTGGCTCCCCTTAGACTTTCCTTACCAGCAAAGAGGAATTGGGTTGGCAAAAGTGAGAGAGAGAGAGAGAAAGATTATTCTGGGTTCTATAAAATGTCTGACCATGTGTCTTCTCGAATTTGACTGAATTTCCATCCCATTCCCAAGACATTTCTGGAGGAAAACCAGAGGGAAATAGATGTTAGGCAGAGAGGTAGAAATAAGAAATGTCGAATTCTAGAGAGCCACACATTTATGCCACCCCTTTGGCCTGTGGAAAAGAGGAGCATTTCCCTCAAAGCTCTGCCTTGGCAGCCCGCCGCAGCCCACTGGCAAAGGCAGCCGTTTGCTCAGCTCTTGAGGCTTTGGAAGGATTTCCTTAGGCCGATAGATTTTTGTGCTGGATGCAGGCATTTCCAGCTTTCTGAGGGGAAGGAAACATTGAAACAGGATTCTTTGATTTCCAGGCCGTGGGCAAAGCCAAGAGGAGCAAAAGCCCCCCCAGAAAGGAGGAGGGGCAGGCAGGGAAGAGAAGCCGCAAGAGGGCTGGCAGCGCCGAGTGTCCCTGCTGCCAACCGCGCCAGCCGCCCCGTTCGGCGGGAGGCCCCTTTCCCTGCGGCCAGTGCAAACGGTGCGCAACTTCCTGCTCCTTCTGCTCCAACCTGCGCCTTTGCACTAAAACAGGCTGACCCTTTGCAAAGGCGCCGCAGGGCAAGCTCACGCCACTTGCACCATCGCCCCTCGCAGCCCTGCTCAAGCGTACAACCCACCTCAAACCCAAACAGCTCCCTTCAAACCCAGCCTTCACAATCAAACCTTGCCATGCCCCAACCAGACACACTGCATCCAAGTAGCAGCAGATCCATCAAAGCTTCCTTTGATGCTGCTGATCAAATTCCAAATAGGATGCAACAAAAGGAGGAAGACATTTCAAGGCATTGAAACAAGAAAGGTTGGACTCATGGTCTGATCAATTCACAATGTGCCACTGCCCAAAAAGACAGAAATTTGGACTTAAACGGAGATCTTGGCGCTTGCTTCAATGGTGTGTACTAAATTGACCAATGTACTAAATTGACCAAATTTGTTTCCTATCTTCCAGGGTGTTTGAAACCATCAAGGAAAGGAACAAACACAGGAGAAGACATCGGCCTCGCAAGGAAGCAGAGCCTCTCCCCAAGAAGAAGAGACCAAATTAGACAAGGCTGCGGCTTGTCCAGGCCTAGCAAGGCTTAGGCGTCAATAGGACTAGTTAGGAATAGGACTGATTTTTACGCTTTTAGACTTGTTGAAATTCTACTTAGTTAGTTTACATGATAGGAATCTCCTTCATTTCTTAGTTAAGTTACATGCATATTATTCAAGATTCTTTAGTAGTATTAGATTTATCAGTACCTGCAAGACATTTAGTGTTAGTTACGATCCGTCTTTTACCATTTTACCTTTATTGAGACAGAATCTGTTTTTATCATTAAACCGTGTTTGTTCCACTTTGTCTTTTGGTCTGTGTGAAATCACTCCAGCAACGTTTGTTCCATTTGCCCGCTGTTGCAAACACAGCACACTCCCTGACAGGAGAATCTGGGCACGCACCACCTCCCCCAGGCACAGCCCCTTGCTCAGCTGGCAGGACTGGCAAAGTTGTGTCTCCTTTACTGCCAGGGAAAGAACGCGGGCGCTTCATCCTTTGACTACTAAACATCTCAGCTGCCAGTGGAAAGGGAGGCTTTGTTTAATTCAATCAATTGGATCTAAATGAGTGCTCTGCTCTCACCATCTTTTCTGCCTCAAAGCAACGGCTTTAGTCATTTTGTAGCCCAGCAACATAACTTTGTTTCATTTTGGGGGACTGATGGACCTGACCACCTTGGAGCACGTTTCTAGAACCCCTCCGATTCTATCACATTCATAACCACATGCACCACAAAGGTATCAGTCGTTCAGTTTCAGTTTCTCTTGAAAGGAACACTCTCCCGCCCTGGGCCTCCACCAATCTCCTCAGCTAAAGCAGAGCGGCTGGCATCATTATCCTCTCTCTGGCTTCCCACACTTCAGGTATTTGCAGCAAAGAAGCAGCAAAGTCCCTCTTTTATCTAGCCCAGCAAATGGCACTGCCCAGCAAGGCTTTGGTGGCAGGGGCTGTGCAGGGTGGAGAGGGGGCCAGGGAGGGGGCAATTGCCAGGCTGCTTCTGGGAAGCGCAGGCAAGCTTGCCCTTGTCTGATGGAGCCAGTGCAGCTGGCCTTTGGAGCCTACAAAGTGTCTGCCTGCCTTGCAGTGCCACTTGGTACAGCTGCCCCCTCACTTTGCTGCCCTGTGCGCAACATGCAGCTGGGAAGGAAGCAAGATGGGCACTGAAGCAAGATTTGCTTTGCCTTAACAATAGGCAGGAAAGCAGCAAAACTGGCTGGCTTTGGTCCTATCTGGCATCTAAGTATGAAAAGAAACGTGAAGGCCGTCAGTGTGGAAAGGTAATTCCGTCAGCGTTCCTGTCTTAGAGGAATCCCCGAGTCTTTTGAGACAAACACTTAGCTTCTCCAAGGGAGCTGCAAGAGGGATGTAGAAATTCTGCATTCATGTGTGCTGCAGAAATGCCACTGTGCTGTCCCTGTGTGTGTGTGTGTGTGTGTGCCCATCATTTCCCCTGAGAAACATTCTGTTTCTCCAAGTTTCAGGGAAGGAATGATGAGGTGAGAGACCAGCTCAGAGGCCCAAGGAGGGAAAACATCAAGTGACATAATTGGGCACCAAAAGGAGATTTGACAAAGGGGGCAGCATGAATGCCTCCACTTTGAGAGGAAGCTTTGAAGTTGGCTCTCTGCTGAACAACTTGCACATTCCAGCTCCTCTCAGAGCTGGAGGAGAGCCTGTGGGAGGAGTCGTGCTGCTTCTCCAGGGCAGGAGATGAGCTCTGGGCCCTTGGACACAGCCAGCCTCCTGGGCACGTTCAGCCGGGGACACCTTGCAGAGAAGCAGCGAGGAGAGCCACGCCTGTCCCTGCACTGCTTTTGCCTGTCTCCTCAGACCACGCAGGTCAAAAGGCCAATGGCAAGGGTCTCAGAGCAAGCTTGCAGCAGCAGAAGTAAAAGAGGCAAAGGTAGCCCATGCCTGTTTGTGTGCCATGGCTCCCCTGGGCTTCTACATGGAATGTTGGGCTGTGCCCATGGAAACTGTCGTCTCCTGCTCCTGCGGCCGTTGGTGGAACGCTGCTGGAGCAGCACTGGAGCAGCAGCTGCAGGATCAGCTCCTGGGCTGTCCCTGACCAGCCGCCTCCTGCACTCAGTGCCACACCCGGCCTCTGCACCCACATCCTCGTCTCCCCGCCTGCCTCCAGGCATCCCCACAGCACTTGGGCACCGTCAAAGGTAAGAAAATCCCCGTTTGCCCTCAAAGCACTAACACAAGGCCACCAGGCTCCAGCTGCCTCTCCCACCAACCACGACACACAGCCTGCGTGCTCACTTTCCCCACACCAGCTTCCATGTCAAAGCGGGCTGCACCTTGCCAAGGAATCGTCTTGCCTCCCGGGCAAACACAGACACTTCCATAGAGGATGTAGAGAGCTGTCACAGTGCACTTGCAGATCCTCCTCCACAGATCACCTGCTTCAAAGTTCTTGGCACCCAATGCACTCCTAAACCCAGCTTTTGGTGACCCCAAAACAAATTGTTCATGGCTGAGGAGTTCAGGCCTCCAGTGTCAACAAATCCCATTATGCCCTGACTCAGCTCACACCTGCTCCAAAGCTGCAAAAACAAGAATGATGGCACTTCTCCTCTGGGACCCCTGTCATTCAGGCCATGCAAGCATTTGACCGGCCTTGTCCTCAACCACAGGTGTTCAACTTCAAAAATCATCTGCTATCAGCAATCCTTATGTGCTTGCCTAGTTACGTCTCTGATAGGAACATTCTCTTTTCCTATCGTATAGATACTTTTTTGCAATGCAGGTAGGGCTGGTTCCGCCTCATGCTCAGGGGCAACTGGGAAATGCCGTCTTCTCAAGAACACAATCACAGTACCAGAGAATTTTCTGGCTTGGAAGGGATTCTCAAAGATCACTGAGCCCAACTGCGGGGCAGCCTCAACAATCACACCCTGTGCCCAAGAGCGCTGTCCAAACAATTTTGGAGCTCAGTCAGCCTTGGTGCTGGGACCCCTTGCCTGGACAGCCTGTTCCAGTGGCCAAGCACCCTCTGGCTGAAGAGCCTTTTCCTTCTATCCACCCTAAGCCTGCACTGGCACATCTTGCAGGCCATTCTCTTGGGTGTTCCCAGTGGCCCCAGGACTGAAGAGAGTAGTGCATGGCCTTCTGCTTCCCCTCCTCAGGAAGCTGCTGACTGCTAGAGGCTCCTGCCTAGGCAATTCCACCTCAAAAACATGGCAATGACAGCAAACAGAAAGGAGCTGGGACAGAGGAGCTCAGGCTTTGCAACCATGAGGATCAGAAGGAAGGCTACTGACACATCCTTGGCAGAACCATTTTTAACTGGAGCATTGTTTGGACCTTTTTCAGGTGGAAAGGAGAGGAACAATGAAAAGGAAAGCAAGAGCCAACAATCAGCCGTGAGTTTTGGCCTAGGGTTAAAGGGCAGCAAACTGGAGGAATGGCCAGGAGGAGAACTGCTCTTTCACACTCACGCTGGGATGGCTTCAAGCCTGTGCAGCCACAGGAAGGCTCTCTCGAGCACTTGCCTTTCTTACCTCCACCTCCTTCTTCCTTCAGACACATCAATGTTGGCAGCGACTTTCAGGCTGAGCTCCCAGAGCTGCAGAGCAGAGCACCAAGTGAGGATGAAGAGCCTGCAACCCTGGTCTGGAAGCCCTGGGGGGAAGATGACTCTGACATGGAAAAACCTGACAGAGGTAGCTTCTCTTCAAGCTTTTCTTCCACCCCTGACATACTTGGGTCTTTCAAAAGCTCCTTTTGCATAGAAAGGCAGCTTTTTGCAGCCTCTGCTTCTCTCCCTGTCTCGCCCATCTTCCCATCTACAAGTGTTAGAGGCAAGGAGAATGCTCTGCTTCTGCAGCAGAGCAGGAAAAAGAGCAAGCATCTTGCTCTCCAAATTGCTCAGGCCCATTTGCCACTGCAAGAGGGGAGACTGGCCTCCACTTCTTCTTACAGAAGCTGCTTTGAAGGGAGAGCCAGCACTGCGGGGGCCCTCGCTTCAGCTGGCCCTGCCTTTGCTCTCCTTTTCATGCTCTCCAAGCTGCTGCATTTAGCTCCCGGCCTTTCCTTGCGCCTTGCATGGCAACCTTTGCCCTTGCTGGCCTCAAGGCTGACTTTGGCTGGGTTTTTGTTGTGCTTGCAGTAAGAGAACTGCTGGACATGGCCAGCTCCCGTGGCATTCCCGGGGCAGCAGCTGACCTGGAGCGCGCCCTGCACTGCCTGCACCAGGCACGCGGCAGCGTTGCGGTAAGAAGCGGCTCTGTGGGCGCACACAAGAGGGCACAGGGAATGCACAAGGCCCGCCCACTGGGACAGCCTTTCCTGCCTGCTCCTTCAAGGAGTGTCTTTCTAGGGAGCAGAGCACTGGCTGCCTGCTGTGTCTCCTCCAGCTGCGTCAGGGCTGAGCCCAAAGGGCTCCAGCAGGGACAATCTCCCTCCTGCAGGCGGCGGCGCAAGGCCCTGCAGCCTGCTGCCTTGGAAATGGCCTGCCCATCTGGGTTCTCTAAGACATTTGGAGGGGAAATTCCCACAAGCCTCAGTCAGCTGAGGCCATTCTGGCTGCAGCAGGAGCAAAATCATTACGTTGGTGAGCAAAATGCCACTCTTGGGGACCAGGATCAAAGGGCTGGGCAGCAAAAACTAGGCACTGGCATCAAATCCCAGGCTCTCACCCACATGGCATACAGTTGCTTGAATGTCTGAAGAGGCAAAGTAGCTGAAAGGCAGCATCTCTGATTTTTGGCTCATTTTGGATGTGGTGCGGTGGCTAAAGCCTTTTCCCCTTGGATCTTGCAGGAGGCTCTGGAGATGTTGCTCTCAGGGGGGCCTGCGACAACTCAAGGCCATCCCTTGGCCGATTATCATTACGCAGGTAAGCAAAGCAGAGCTTCTTCCTTCACTGGCAGATGCTGCCGTCCCCTTCATTGTTGCGGCAAGCGTTTCTGCTTCAACAAATTGGGCTTAACACCAGCACAAGGTCTTGTCTTCTCGGCGGGTGGGGAAAGCACCAGCATCTAGTCCTTCAGCTTGACTTGTTTTCCAGTCCTTTTCCAATGCCTGCTCTTGTCTTCATCACCTTCTCAGGGAGCAGACATGTACTCACACGTCAATGATGGCCTGCTACCATTTGCTTTTTGTGGCCACTGGGATCCACTTCATGTGGATCCAGGGATCCATTTACCTGCTGCTTTTTATTGCCAGGCTCTGACAGATGGACACCTGAGGAGAAGGACTCCTTCCAAAAGGCTTTCCACACCTATGGCAAGGATTTCCATCTCATCCAGAAGCAGGTAAAGCCGCAGGACATTCTTTACCTGAGCAGATCATCACCAGCAAAGCTTGCTTATGTCTGCTAACAAGCACTGGCCTTCAGTCTCTCTCTTCTCAAGTACCAAAACTGTTCAAGTAGTAACAAAACAGGACATCAAAGGCCTGTGTGAAAAGGATGATCCTGTCTCTCCAGCCCTTTTCTCCAAGCTCTTTTGGAAGATAAAGCTTTATTCTCTCAGACTTTTTGCGCAATTCTGCTGCTGCTTCCACAAGACATTGTGCTGGCATGACTGCAGTGAAGCCGGGAAAGAAGAGCTGTGCTAGATGCATTTCTTGTTGATCTGTGCATTACGTCTGTTGCCACGTAGCATGATACACGGTTTACTACATTGCATGATGCCTCTCTTTCTCCATGTTGATTTCATTTTACACCCTCCTCCATTTACTTCATGATTTTACTTCCTAGTTTACTCCATCTTCTACTTTTTCCCCAATGCACCCTACCAAGGAATTTTAGATTCCTTCTTTTTCCCTTCCCAACAGATCCAGACTAAGACCGTGGCACAGTGTGTGGAGTACTACTACACCTGGAAAAAGGAGCATCCAGTTGCCAGCACTCTTGCTCAGGTGAGGGGGAAGAAAATCCAGGCATGCCAGGAGGGTGGAGAAACTGGGAGAAGGGGAGAAAACCTGCTGGCGAGCCATGCCAGACACCGCTTTGCCAGGATCACATCAGCCCATGCGCTGGCAAAGGCGCAGCAGATGCTGCCCAGGCCTTCCTTCTGCTGCTGCCCTGAAATACGCCATTCTGGAGCCTAACTTTGGGCCAAGAAAGCCCCACCACCACCCAAATGGGCTTTGACTCTCTACAGATGGTTTTCTCAAGGGCTGCCGCCTTAGCTGACTCCAATCAGACCCTTCCTTCCCCACTTAATTCCCCCTGACATCAGCAATCCCTGTGTTCAGGGAGATGCTGCAGACATTCAGGCAGATTTTGTACATTCCCACCATACTCCCCAGGAAGGAGCTGCCAGTGCTGTGGCTCCCCTTAGACTTTCCTTACCAGCAAAGAGGAATTGGGTTGGCAAAAGTGAGAGAGAGAGAGAGAAAGAGAGAGAGAGATTATTCTGGGTTCTATAAAATGTCTGACCATGTGTCTTCTCGAATTTGACTGAATTTCCATCCCATTCCCAAGACATTTCTGGAGGAAAACCAGAGGGAAATAGATGTTAGGCAGAGAGGTAGAAATAAGAAATGTAGAATTCTAGAGAGCCACACATTTATGCCACCCCTTTGGCCTGTGGAAAAGAGGAGCATTTCCCTCCAAGCTCTGCCTTGGCAGCCCGCCGCAGCCCACTGGCAAAGGCAGCCGTTTGCTCAGCTCTTGAGGCTTTGGAAGGATTTCCTTAGGCCGATAGATTTTTGTGCTGGATGCAGGCATTTCCAGCTTTCTGAGGGGAAGGAAACATTGAAACAGGATTCTTTGATTTCCAGGCCGTGGGCAAAGCCAAGAGGAGCAAAAGCCCCCCCAGAAAGGAGGAGGGGCAGACAGGGAAGAGAAGCCGCAAGAGGGCTGGCAGCGCCGAGTGTCCCTGCTGCCAACCGCGCCAGCCGCCCCGTTCGGCGGGAGGCCCCTTTCCCTGCGGCCAGTGCAAACGGTGCGCAACTTCCTGCTCCTTCTGCTCCAACCTGCGCCTTTGCACTAAAACAGGCTGACCCTTTGCAAAGGCGCCGCAGGGCAAGCTCACGCCACTTGCACCATCGCTCCTCGCAGCCCTGCTCAAGCGTACAACCCACCTCAAACCCAAACAGCTCCCTTCAAACCCAGCCTTCACAATCAAACCTTGCCATGCCCCAACCAGACACACTGCATCCAAGTAGCAGCAGATCCATCAAAGCTTCCTTTGATGCTGCTGATCAAATTCCAAATAGGATGCAACAAAAGGAGGAAGACATTTCAAGGCATTGAAACAAGAAAGGTTGGACTCATGGGCTGATCAATTCACAATGTGCCACTGCCCAAAAAGACAGAAATTTGGACTTAAACGGAGATCTTGGCGCTTGCTTCAATGGTGTGTACTAAATTGACCAAAGTACTAAATTGACCAAATTTGTTTCCTATCTTCCAGGGTGTTTGAAACCATCAAGGAAAGGAACAAACACAGGAGAAGACATCGGCCTCGCAAGGAAGCAGAGCCTCTCCCCAAGAAGAAAAGACCAAATTAGACAAGGCTGCAGCTTGTCCAGGCCTAGCAAGGCTTAGGCGTCAATAGGACTAGATAGGAATAGGACTGATTTTTACGCTTTTAGACTTGTTGAAATTCTACTTAGTTAGTTTACATGATAGGAATCTCCTTCATTTCTTAGTTAAGTTACATGCATATTATTCAAGATTCTTTAGTAGTATTAGATTTATCAGTACCTGCAAGACATTTAGTGTTAGTTACGATCCGTCTTTTACCATTTCACCTTTATTGAGACAGAATCTGTTTTTATCATTAAACCGTGTTTGTTCCACTTTGTCTTTTGGTCTGTGTGAAATCACTCCAGCAACGTTTGTTCCATTTGACTGCTGTTGCAAACACAGCACACTCCCTGACAGGAGAATCTGGGCACGCACCACCTCCCCCAGGCACAGCCCCTTGCTCAGCTGGCAGGACTGGCAAAGTTGTGTCTCCTTTACTGCCAGGGAAAGAACGCGGGCGCTTCATCCTTTGACTACTAAACATCTCAGCTGCCAGTTGAAAGGGAGGCTTTGTTTAATTCAATCAATTGGATCTAAATGAGTGCTCTGCTCTCACCATCTTTTCTGCCTCAAAGCAACGGCTTTAGTCATTTTGTAGCCCAGCAACATAACTTTGTTTCATTTTGGGGGACTGATGGACCTGACCACCTTGGAGCACGTTTCTAGAACCCCTCCGACTCTATCACATTCATAACCACATGCACCACAAAGGTATCAGTCGTTCAGTTTCAGTTTCTCTTGAAAGGAACACTCTCCCGCCCTGGTCCTCCACCAATCTCCTCAGCTAAAGCAGAGCGGCTGGCATCATTATCCTCTCTCTAGCTTCCCACACTTCAGGTATTTGCAGCAAAGAAGAAGCAAAGTCCCTCTTTTATCTAGCCCAGCAAATGGCACTGCCCAGCAAGCCTTTGGTGGCAGGGGCTGTGCAGGGTGGAGAGGGGGCCAGGGAGGGGGCAATTGCCAGGCTGCTTCTGGGAAGCGCAGGCAAGCTTGCCCTTGTCTGATGGAGCCAGTGCAGCTGGCCTTTGGAGCCTACAAAGTGTCTGCCTGCCTTGCAGTGCCACTTGGTACAGCTGCCCCCTCACTTTGCTGCCCTGTGCGCAACATGCAGCTGGGAAGGAAGCAAGATGGGCACTGAAGCAAGATTTGCTTTGCCTTAACAATAAGCAGGAAAGCAGCAAAACTGGCTGGCTTTGGTCCTATCTGGCATCTAAGTATGAAAAGAAACGTGAAGGCCGTCAGTGTGGAAAGGTAATTCCGTCAGCGTTCCTGTCTTAGAGGAATCCCCGAGTCTTTTGAGACAAACACCTAGCTTCTCCAAGGGAGCTGCAAGAGGGATGTAGAAATTCTGCATTCATGTGTGCTGCAGAAATGCCACTGTGCTGTCCCTGTGTGTGTGTGTGTGTCCCCATCATTTCCCCTGAGAAACATTCTGTTTCTCCAAGTTTCAGGGAAGGAATGATGAGGTGAGAGACCAGCTCAGAGGCCCAAGGAGGGAAAACATCAAGTGACATAATCGAGCACCAAAAGGAGATTTGACAAAGGGGGCAGCATGAATGCCTCCACTTTGAGAGGAAGCTTTGAAGTTGGCTCTCTGCTGAACAACTTGCACATTCCAGCTCCTCTCAGAGCTGGAGGAGAGCCTGTGGGAGGAGTCGTGCTGCTTCTCCAGGGCAGGAGATGAGCTCTGGGCCCTTGGACACAGCCAGCCTCCTGGGCACGTTCAGCTGGGGACACCTTGCAGAGAAGCAGCGAGGAGAGCCACGCCTGTCCCTGCACTGCTTTTGCCTGTCTCCTCAGACCACGCAGGTCAAAAGGCCAATGGCAAGGGTCTCAGAGCAAGCTTGCAGCAGCAGAAGTAAAAGGGGCAGAAGTAGCCCATGCCTGTTTGTGTGCCATGGCTCCCCTGGGCTTCTACATGGAATGTTGGGCTGTGCCCATGACAACTGTCGTTGTCTCTTGCTCCTGCGGCCGTTGGTGGAACGCTGCTGGAGCAGCGCTGGAGCAGCAGCTGCAGGATCAGCTCCTGGGCTGTCCCTGACCAGCCGCCTCCTGCACTCAGCACCACACCCAGCCTCTGCACCCACATCCTCGTCTCCCCGCCTGCCTCCAGGCATCCCCACAGCACTTGGGCACCGTCAAAGGTAAGAAAATCCCCGTTTGCCCTCAAAGCACTAACACAAGGCCACCAGGCTCCAGCTGCCTCTCCCACCAACCACAACACGCAGCCTGCGTGCTCACTTTCCCCACACCAGCTTCCATGTCAAAGCGGGCTGCACCTTGCCAAGGAATCGTCTTGCCTCCCGGGCAAACACAGACACTTCCATAGAGGATGCAGAGAGCTGTCACAGTGCACTTGCAGATCCTCCTCCACAGATCACCTGCTTCAAAGTTCTTGGCACCCATTGCACTCCTAAACCCAGCTTTTGGTGACCCCAAAACAAATTGTTCATGGCTGAGGAGTTCAGGCCTTCAGTGTCAACAAATCCCATTATGCCCTGACTCAGCTCACACCTGCTCCAAAGCTGCAAAAACAAGAATGATGGCACTTCTCCTCTGGGACCCCTGTCATTCAGGCCATGCAAGCATTTGACCGGCCTTGTCCTCAACCACAGGTGTTCAACTTCAAAAATCATCTGCTATCAGCAATCCTTATGTGCTTGCATAGTTACGTCTCTGATAGGAACATTCTCTTTTCCTATCGTATAGATACTTTTTTGCAATGCAGGTAGGGCTGGTTCCGCCTCATGCTCAGGGGCAACTGGGAAATGCCATCTTCTCAAGAACACAATCACAGTACCAGAGAATTTTCTGGCTTGGAAGGGATTCTCAAAGATCACTGAGCCCAACTGCGGGGCAGCCTCAACAATCACACCCTGTGCCCAAGAGCGCTGTCCAAACAATTTTGAGGCTCAGTCAGCCTTGGTGCTGGGACCCCTTCCCTGGACATCCTGTTCCAGTGGCCAAGCACCCTCTGGCTGAAGAGCCTTTTCCTTCTATCCACCCTAAGCCTGCACTGGCACATCTTGCAGGCCATTCTCTTGGGTGTTCCCAGTGGCCCCAGGACTGAAGAGAGTAGTGCATGGCCTTCTGCTTCCCCTCCTCAGGAAGCTGCTGACTGCTAGAGGCTCCTGCCTAGGCAATTCCACCTCAAAAACATGGCAATGACAGCAAACAGAAAGGAGCTGGGACAGAGGAGCTCAGGCTTTGCAACCATGAGGATCAGAAGGAAGGCTACTGACACATCCTTGGCAGAACCATTTTTAACTGGAGCATTGTTTGGACCTTTTTCAGGTGGAAAGGAGAGGAACAATGAAAAGGAAAGCAAGAGCCAACAATCAGCCGTGAGTTTTGGCCTAGGGTTAAAGGGCAGCAAACTGGAGGAATGGCCAGGAGGAGAACTGCTCTTTCACACTCACGCTGGGATGGCTTCAAGCCTGTGCAGCCACAGGAAGGCTCTCTCGAGCACTTGCCTTTCTTACCTCCACCTCCTTCTTCCTTCAGACACATCAATGTTGGCAGCGACTTTCAGGCTGAGCTCCCAGAGCTGCAGAGCAGAGCACCAAGTGAGGATGAAGAGCCTGCAACCCTGCTCTGGAAGCCCTGGGGGGAAGATGACTCTGACATGGAAAAACCTGACAGAGGTAGCTTCTCTTCAAGCTTTTCTTCCACCCCTGACATACTTGGGTCTTTCAAAAGCTCCTTTTGCATAGAAAGGCAGCTTTTTGCAGCCTCTGCTTCTCTCCCTGTCTCGCCCATCTTCCCATCTACAAGTGTTAGAGGCAAGGAGAATGCTCTGCTTCTGCAGCAGAGCAGGAAAAAGAGCAAGCATCTTGCTCTCCAAATTGCTCAGGCCCATTTGCCACTGCAAGAGGGGAGACTGGCCTCCACTTCTTCTTACAGAAGCTGCTTTGAAGGGAGAGCCAGCACTGCGGGGGCCCTCGCTTCAGCTGGCCCTGCCTTTGCTCTCCTTTTCATGCTCTCCAAGCTGCTGCATTTAGCTCCCGGCCTTTCCTTGCGCCTTGCATGGCAACCTTTGCCCTTGCTGGCCTCAAGGCTGACTTTGGCTGGGTTTTTGTTGTGCTTGCAGTAAGAGAACTGCTGGACATGGCCAGCTCCCGTGGCATTCCCGGGGCAGCAGCTGACCTGGAGCGCGCCCTGCACTGCCTGCACCAGGCACGCGGCAGCGTTGCGGTAAGAAGCGGCTCTGTGGGCGCACACAAGAGGGCACAGGGAATGCACAAGGCCCGCCCACTGGGACAGCCTTTCCTGCCTGCTCCTTCAAGGAGTGTCTTTCTAGGGAGCAGAGCACTGGCTGCCTGCTGTGTCTCCTCCAGCTGCGTCAGGGCTGAGCCCAAAGGGCTCCAGCAGGGACAATCTCCCTCCTGCAGGCGGCGGCGCAAGGCCCTGCAGCCTGCTGCCTTGGAAATGGCCTGCCCATCTGGGTTCTCTAAG
Source organism: Zonotrichia albicollis (assembly GCF_047830755.1). Lineage (NCBI taxonomy): Eukaryota > Metazoa > Chordata > Aves > Passeriformes > Passerellidae > Zonotrichia > Zonotrichia albicollis. Next base: position 39,770,717 of record NC_133860.1, read on the forward strand.
ACATTTGGAGGGGAAATTCCCACAAGCCTCAGTCAGCTGAGGCCATTCTGGCTGCAGCAGGAGCAAAATCATTAGGTTGGTGAGCAAAATGCCACTCTTGGGGACCAGGATCAAAGGGCTGGGCAGCAAAAACTAGGCACTGGCATCAAATCCCAGGCTCTCACCCACATGGCATACAGTTGCTTGAATGTCTGAAGAGGCAAAGTAGCTGAAAGGCAGCATCTCTGATTTTTGGCACATTTTGGATGTGATGCGGTGGCTAAAGCCTTTTCCCCTTGGATCTTGCAGGAGGCTCTGGACATGTTGCTCTCAGGGGGGCCTGCGACAACTCAAGGCCATCCCTTGGCCGATTATCATTACGCAGGTAAGCAAAGCAGAGCTTCTTCCTTCACTGGCAGATGCTGCCGTCCCCTTCATTGTTGTGGCAAGCGTTTCTGCTTTAACAAATTGGGCTTAACACCAGCGCAAGGTCTTGTCTTCTCGGCGGGTGGGGAAAGCACCAGCATCTAGTCCTTCAGCTTGACTTGTTTTCCAGTCCTTTTCCCTGGGCAATGCCTGCTCTTGTCTTCATCACCTTCTCAGGGAGCAGACATGTACTCACACGTCAATGATGGCCTGCTACCATTTGCTTTTTGTGGCCACTGGGATCCACTTCATGTGGATCCAGGGATCCATTTACCTGCTGCTTTTTATTGCCAGGCTCTGACAGATGGACACCTGAGGAGAAGGACTCCTTCCAAAAGGCTTTCCACACCTATGGCAAGGATTTCACTCTCATCCAGAAGCAGGTAAAGCCGCAGGACATTCTTTACCTGAGCAGATCATCACCAGCAAAGCTTGCTTATGTCTGCTAACAAGCACTGGCCTTCAGTCTCTCTCTTCTCAAGTACCAAAACTGTTCAAGTAGTAACAAAACAGGACATCAAAGGCCTGTGTGAAAAGGATGATCCTGTCTCTCCAGCCCTTTTCTCCAAGCTCTTTTGGAAGATAAAGCTTTATTCTCTCAGACTTTTTGCGCAATTCTGCTGCTGCTTCCACAAGACATTGTGCTGGCATGACTGCAGTGAAGCCGGGAAAGAAGAGCTGTGCTAGATGCATTTCTTGTTGATCTGTGCATTACGTCTGTTGCCACGTAGCATGATACACGGTTTACTACATTGCATGATGCCTCTCTTTCTCCATGTTGATTTCATTTTACACCCTCCTCCATTTACTTCATGATTTTACTTCCTAGTTTACTCCATCTTCTACTTTTTCCCCAATGCACCCTACCAAGGAATTTTAGATTCCTTCTTTTTCCCTTCCCAACAGATCCAGACTAAGACCGTGGCACAGTGTGTGGAGTACTACTACACCTGGAAAAAGGAGCATCCAGTTGCCAGCACTCTTGCTCAGGTGAGGGGGAAGAAAATCCAGGCGTGCCAGGAGGGTGGAGAAACTGGGAGAAGGGGACAAAACCTGCTGGTGAGCCATGCCAGACACCGCTTTGCCAGGATCACATCGGCCCATGCGCTGGCAAAGGCGCAGCAGATGCTGCCCAGGCCTTCCTTCTGCTGCTGCCCTGAAATACGCCATTCTGGAGCCTAACTTTGAGCCAAGAAAGCCCCACCACCACCCAAATGGGCTTTGACTCTCTACAGATGGTTTTCTCAAGGGCTGCCGCCTTAGCTGACTCCAATCAGACCCTTCCTTCCCCACTTAATTCCCCCTGACATCAGCAATCCCTGTGTTCAGGGAGATGCTGCAGACATTCAGGCAGATTTTGTACATTCCCACCATACTCCCCAGGAAGGAGCTGCCAGTGCTGTGGCTCCCCTTAGACTTTCCTTACCAGCAAAGAGGAATTGGGTTGGCAAAAGTGAGAGAGAGAGAGAGAAAGAGAGAGAGAGATTATTCTGGGTTCTATAAAATGTCTGACCATGTGTCTTCTCGAATTTGACTGAATTTCCATCCCATTCCCAAGACATTTCTGGAGGAAAACCAGAGGGAAATAGATGTTAGGCAGAGAGGTAGAAATAAGAAATGTAGAATTCTAGAGAGCCACACATTTATGCCACCCCTTTGGCCTGTAGAAAAGAGGAGCATTTCCCTCCAAGCTCTGCCTTGGCAGCCCGCCGCAGCCCACTGGCAAAGGCAGCCGTTTGCTCAGCTCTTGAGGCTTTGGAAGGATTTCCTTAGGCCGATAGATTTTTGTGCTGGATGCAGGCATTTCCAGCTTTCTGAGGGGAAGGAAACATTGAAACAGGATTCTTTGATTTCCAGGCCATGGGCAAAGCCAAGAGGAGCAAAAGCCCCCCCAGAAAGGAGGAGGGGCAGACAGGGAAGAGAAGCCGCAAGAGGGCTGGCAGCGCCGAGTGTCCCTGCTGCCAACCGCGCCAGCCGCCCCGTTCGGCGGGAGGCCCCTTTCCCTGCGGCCAGTGCAAACGGTGCGCAACTTCCTGCTCCTTCTGCTCCAACCTGCGCCTTTGCACTAAAACAGGCTGACCCTTTGCAAAGGCGCCGCAGGGCAAGCTCACGCCACTTGCACCATCGCTCCTCGCAGCCCTGCTCAAGCGTACAACCCACCTCAAACCCAAACAGCTCCCTTCAAACCCAGCCTTCACAATCAAACCTTGCCATGCCCCAACCAGACACACTGCATCCAAGTAGCAGCAGATGCATCAAAGCTTCCTTTGATGCTGCTGATCAAATTCCAAATAGGATGCAACAAAAGGAGGAAGACATTTCAAGGCATTGAAACAAGAAAGGTTGGACTCATGGGCTGATCAATTCACAATGTGCCACTGCCCAAAAAGACAGAAATTTGGACTTAAACGGAGATCTTGGCGCTTGCTTCAATGGTGTGTACTAAATTGACCAAAGTACTAAATTGACCAAATTTGTTTCCTATCTTCCAGGGTGTTTGAAACCATCAAGGAAAGGAACAAACACAGGAGAAGACATCGGCCTCGCAAGGAAGCAGAGCCTCTCCCCAAGAAGAAAAGACCAAATTAGACAAGGCTGCAGCTTGTCCAGGCCTAGCAAGGCTTAGGCGTCAATAGGACTAGATAGGAATAGGACTGATTTTTACGCTTTTAGACTTGTTGAAATTCTACTTAGTTAGTTTACATGATAGGAATCTCCTTCATTTCTTAGTTAAGTTACATGCATATTATTCAAGATTCTTTAGTAGTATTAGATTTATCAGTACCTGCAAGACATTTAGTGTTAGTTACGATCCGTCTTTTACCATTTTACCTTTATTGAGACAGAATCTGTTTTTATCATTAAACCGTGTTTGTTCCACTTTGTCTTTTGGTCTGTGTGAAATCACTCCAGCAACGTTTGTTCCATTTGACTGCTGTTGCAAACACAGCACACTCCCTGACAGGAGAATCTGGGCACGCACCACCTCCCCCAGGCACAGCCCCTTGCTCAGCTGGCAGGACTGGCAAAGTTGTGTCTCCTTTACTGCCAGGGAAAGAACGCGGGCGCTTCATCCTTTGACTACTAAACATCTCAGCTGCCAGTTGAAAGGGAGGCTTTGTTTAATTCAATCAATTGGATCTAAATGACAGCTCTGCTCTCACCATCTTTTCTGCCTCAAAGCAACGGCTTTAGTCATTTTGTAGCCCAGCAACATAACTTTGTTTCATTTTGGGGGACTGATGGACCTGACCACCTTGGAGCACGTTTCTAGAACCCCTCCGACTCTATCACATTCATAACCACATGCACCACAAAGGTATCAGTCGTTCAGTTTCAGTTTCTCTTGAAAGGAACACTCTCCCGCCCTGGGCCTCCACCAATCTCCTCAGCTAAAGCAGAGCGGCTGGCATCATTATCCTCTCTCTGGCTTCCCACACTTCAGGTATTTGCAGCAAAGAAGAAGCAAAGTCCCTCTTTTATCCAGCCCAGCAAATGGCACTGCCCAGCAAGGCTTTGGTGGCAGGGGCTGTGCAGGGTGGAGAGGGGGCCAGGGAGGGGGCAATTGCCAGGCTGCTTCTGGGAAGCCCAGGCAAGCTTGCCCTTGTCTGATGGAGCCAGTGCAGCTGGCCTTTGGAGCCTACAAAGTGTCTGCCTGCCTTGCAGTGCCACTTGGTACAGCTGCCCCCTCACTTTGCTGCCCTGTGCGCAACATGCAGCTGGGAAGGAAGCAAGATGGGCACTGAAGCAAGATTTGCTTTGCCTTAACAATAAGCAGGAAAGCAGCAAAACTGGCTGGCTTTGGTCCTATCTGGCATCTAAGTATGAAAAGAAACGTGAAGGCCGTCAGTGTGGAAAGGTAATTCCGTCAGCGTTCCTGTCTTAGAGGAATCCCCGAGTCTTTTGAGACAAACACCTAGCTTCTCCAAGGGAGCTGCAAGAGGGATGTAGAAATTCTGCATTCATGTGTGCTGCAGAAATGCCACTGTGCTGTCCCTGTGTGTGTGTGTGTGTGCCCATCATTTCCCCTGAGAAACATTCTGTTTCTCCAAGTTTCAGGGAAGGAATGATGAGGTGAGAGACCAGCTCAGAGGCCCAAGGAGGGAAAACATCAAGTGACATAATTGGGCACCAAAAGGAGATTTGACAAAGGGGGCAGCATGAATGCCTCCACTTTGAGAGGAAGCTTTGAAGTTGGCTCTCTGCTGAACAACTTGCACATTCCAGCTCCTCTCAGAGCTGGAGGAGAGCCTGTGGGAGGAGTCGTGCTGCTTCTCCAGGGCAGGAGATGAGCTCTGGGCCCTTGGACACAGCCAGCCTCCTGGGCACGTTCAGCTGGGGACACCTTGCAGAGAAGCAGCGAGGAGAGCCACGCCTGTCCCTGCACTGCTTTTGCCCGTCTCCTCAGACCACGCAGGTCAAAAGGCCAATGGCAAGGGTCTCAGAGCAAGCTTGCAGCAGCAGAAGTAAAAGGGGCAGAAGTAGCCCATGCCTGTTTGTGTGCCATGGCTCCCCTGGGGTTCTACATGGAATGTTGGGCTGTGCCCATGGAAACTGTCGTCTCCTGCTCCTGCGGCCGTTGGTGGAACGCTGCTGGAGCAGCACTGGAGCAGCAGCAGCAGGATCAGCTCCTGGGCTGTCCCTGACCAGCCGCCTCCTGCACTCAGTGCCACACCCGGCCTCTGCACCCACATCCTCGTCTCCCCGCCTGCCTCCAGGCATCCCCACAGCACTTGGGCACCGTCAAAGGTAAGAAAATCCCCGTTTGCCCTCAAAGCACTAACACAAGGCCACCAGGCTCCAGCTGCCTCTCCCACCAACCACGACACGCAGCCTGCGTGCTCACTTTCCCCACACCAGCTTCCATGTCAAAGCGGGCTGCACCTTGCCAAGGAATCGTCTTGCCTCCCGGGCAAACACAGACACTTCCATAGAGGATGCAGAGAGCTGTCACAGTGCACTTGCAGATCCTCCTCCACAGATCACCTGCTTCAAAGTTCTTGGCACCCATTGCACTCCTAAACCCAGCATTTGGTGACCCCAAAACAAATTGTTCATGGCTGAGGAGTTCAGGCCTTCAGTGTCAACAAATCCCATTATGCCCTGACTCAGCTCACACCTGCTCCAAAGCTGCAAAAACAAGAATGATGGCACTTCTCCTCTGGGACCCCTGTCATTCAGGCCATGCAAGCATTTGACCGGCCTTGTCCTCAAGCACAGGTGTTCAACTTCAAAAATCATCTGCTATCAGCAATCCTTATGTGCTTGCCTAGTTACGTCTCTGATAGGAACATTCTCTTTTCCTATCGTATAGATACTTTTTTGCAATGCAGGTAGGGCTGGTTCCGCCTCATGCTCAGGGGCAACTGGGAAATGCCATCTTCTCAAGAACACAATCACAGTACCAGAGAATTTTCTGGCTTGGAAGGGATTCTCAAAGATCACTGAGCCCAACTGCGGGGCAGCCTCAACAATCACACCCTGTGCCCAAGAGCGCTGTCCAAAAAATTTTGAGGCTCAGTCAGCCTTGGTGCTGGGACCCCTTGCCTGGACAGCCTCTTCCAGTGGCCAAGCACCCTCTGGCTGAAGAGCCTTTTCCTTCTATCCACCCTAAGCCTGCACTGGCACATCTTGCAGGCCATTCTCTTGGGTGTTCCCAGTGGCCCCAGGACTGAAGAGAGTAGTGCATGGCCTTCTGCTTCCCCTCCTCAGGAAGCTGCTGACTGCTAGAGGCTCCTGCCTAGGCAATTCCACCTCAAAAACATGGCAATGACAGCAAACAGAAAGGAGCTGGGACAGAGGAGCTCAGGCTTTGCAACCATGAGGATCAGAAGGAAGGCTACTGACACATCCTTGGCAGAACCATTTTTAACTGGAGCATTGTTTGGACCTTTTTCAGGTGGAAAGGAGAGGAACAATGAAAAGGAAAGCAAGAGCCAACAATCAGCCGTGAGTTTTGGCCTAGGGTTAAAGGGCAGCAAACTGGAGGAATGGCCAGGAGGAGAACTGCTCTTTCACACTCACGCTGGGATGGCTTCAAGCCTGTGCAGCCACAGGAAGGCTCTCTCGAGCACTTGCCTTTCTTACCTCCACCTCCTTCTTCCTTCAGACACATCAATGTTGGCAGCGACTTTCAGGCTGAGCTCCCAGAGCTGCAGAGCAGAGCACCAAGTGAGGATGAAGAGCCTGCAACCCTGCTCTGGAAGCCCTGGGGGGAAGATGACTCTGACATGGAAAAACCTGACAGAGGTAGCTTCTCTTCAAGCTTTTCTTCCACCCCTGACATACTTGGGTCTTTCAAAAGCTCCTTTTGCATAGAAAGGCAGCTTTTTGCAGCCTCTGCTTCTCTCCCTGTCTCGCCCATCTTCCCATCTACAAGTGTTAGAGGCAAGGAGAATGCTCTGCTTCTGCAGCAGAGCAGGAAAAAGAGCAAGCATCTTGCTCTCCAAATTGCTCAGGCCCATTTGCCACTGCAAGAGGGGAGACTGGCCTCCACTTCTTCTTACAGAAGCTGCTTTGAAGGGAGAGCCAGCACTGCGGGGGCCCTCGCTTCAGCTGGCCCTGCCTTTGCTCTCCTTTTCATGCTCTCCAAGCTGCTGCATTTAGCTCCCGGCCTTTCCTTGCGCCTTGCATGGCAACCTTTGCCCTTGCTGGCCTCAAGGCTGACTTTGGCTGGGTTTTTGTTGTGCTTGCAGTAAGAGAACTGCTGGACATGGCCAGCTCCCGTGGCATTCCCGGGGCAGCAGCTGACCTGGAGCGCGCCCTGCACTGCCTGCACCAGGCACGCGGCAGCGTTGCGGTAAGAAGCGGCTCTGTGGGCGCACACAAGAGGGCACAGGGAATGCACAAGGCCCGCCCACTGGGACAGCCTTTCCTGCCTGCTCCTTCAAGGAGTGTCTTTCTAGGGAGCAGAGCACTGGCTGCCTGCTGTGTCTCCTCCAGCGGCGTCAGGGCTGAGCCCAAAGGGCTCCAGCAGGGACAATCTCCCTCCTGCAGGCGGCGGCGCAAGGCCCTGCAGCCTGCTGCCTTGGAAATGGCCTGCCCGTCTGGGTTCTCTAAGACATTTGGAGGGGAAATTCCCACAAGCCTCAGTCAGCTGAGGCCATTCTGGCTGCAGCAGGAGCAAAATCATTAGGTTGGTGAGCAAAATGCCACTCTTGGGGACCAGGATCAAAGGGCTGGGCAGCAAAAACTAGGCACTGGCATCAAATCCCAGGCTCTCACCCACATGGCATACAGTTGCTTGAATGTCTGAAGAGGCAAAGTAGCTGAAAGGCAGCATCTCTGATTTTTGGCTCATTTTGGATGTGGTGCGGTGGCTAAAGCCTTTTCCCCTTGGATCTTGCAGGAGGCTCTGGAGATGTTGCTCTCAGGGGGGCCTGCGACAACTCAAGGCCATCCCTTGGCCGATTATCATTACGCAGGTAAGCAAAGCAGAGCTTCTTCCTTCACTGGCAGATGCTGCCGTCCCCTTCATTGTTGTGGCAAGCGTTTCTGCTTCAACAAATTGGGCTTAACACCAGCACAAGGTCTTGTCTTCTCGGGGGGTGGGGAAAGCACCAGCATCTAGTCCTTCAGCTTGACTTGTTTTCCAGTCCTTTTCCCTGGGCAATGCCTGCTCTTGTCTTCATCACCTTCTCAGGGAGCAGACATGTACTCACACGTCAATGATGGCCTGCTACCATTTGCTTTTTGTGGCCACTGGGATCCACTTCATGTGGATCCAGGGATCCATTTACCTGCTGCTTTTTATTGCCAGGCTCTGACAGATGGACACCTGAGGAGAAGGACTCCTTCCAAAAGGCTTTCCACACCTATGGCAAGGATTTCCATCTCATCCAGAAGCAGGTAAAGCCGCAGGACATTCTTTACCTGAGCAGATCATCACCAGCAAAGCTTGCTTATGTCTGCTAACAAGCACTGGCCTTCAGTCTCTCTCTTCTCAAGTACCAAAACTGTTCAAGTAGTAACAAAACAGGACATCAAAGGCCTGTGTGAAAAGGATGATCCTGTCTCTCCAGCCCTTTTCTCCAAGCTCTTTTGGAAGATAAAGCTTTATTCTCTCAGACTTTTCGCGCAATTCTGCTGCTGCTTCCACAAGACATTGTGCTGGCATGACTGCAGTGAAGCTGGGAAAGAAGAGCTGTGCTAGATGCATTTCTTGTTGATCTGTGCATTACGTCTGTTGCCACGTAGCATGATACACGGTTTACTACATTGCATGATGCCTCTCTTTCTCCATGTTGATTTCATTTTACTCCCTCCTCCATTTACTTCATGATTTTACTTCCTAGTTTACTCCATCTTCTACTTTTTCCCCAATGCACCCTACCAAGGAATTTTAGATTCCTTCTTTTTCCCTTCCCAACAGATCCAGACTAAGACCGTGGCACAGTGTGTGGAGTACTACTACACCTGGAAAAAGGAGCATCCAGTTGCCAGCACTCTTGCTCAGGTGAGGGGGAAGAAAATCCAGGCGTGCCAGGAGGGTGGAGAAACTGGGAGAAGGGGAGAAAACCTGCTGGTGAGCCATGCCAGACACCGCTTTGCCAGGATCACATCGGCCCATGCGCTGGCAAAGGCGCAGCAGATGCTGCCCAGGCCTTCCTTCTGCTGCTGCCCTGAAATACGCCATTCTGGAGCCTAACTTTGGGCCAAGAAAGCCCCACCACCACCCAAATGGGCTTTGACTCTCTACAGATGGTTTTCTCAAGGGCTGCCGCCTTAGCTGACTCCAATCAGACCCTTCCTTCCCCACTTAATTCCCCCTGACATCAGCAATCCCTGTGTTCAGGGAGATGCTGCAGACATTCAGGCAGATTTTGTACATTCCCACCATACTCCCCAGGAAGGAGCTGCCAGTGCTGTGGCTCCCCTTAGACTTTCCTTACCAGCAAAGAGGAATTGGGTTGGCAAAAGTGAGAGAGAGAGAGAGAAAGAGACAGAGAGATTATTCTGGGTTCTATAAAATGTCTGACCATGTGTCTTCTCGAATTTGACTGAATTTCCATCCCATTCCCAAGACATTTCTGGAGGAAAACCAGAGGGAAATAGATGTTAGGCAGAGAGGTAGAAATAAGAAATGTCGAATTCTAGAGAGCCACACATTTATGCCACCCCTTTGGCCTGTAGAAAAGAGGAGCATTTCCCTCCAAGCTCTGCCTTGGCAGCCCGCCGCAGCCCACTGGCAAAGGCAGCCGTTTGCTCAGCTCTTGAGTCTTTGGAAGGATTTCCTTAGGCCGATAGATTTTTGTGCTGGATGCAGGCATTTCCAGCTTTCTGAGGGGAAGGAAACATTGAAACAGGATTCTTTGATTTCCAGGCCGTGGGCAAAGCCAAGAGGAGCAAAAGCCCCCCCAGAAAGGAGGAGGGGCAGACAGGGAAGAGAAGCCGCAAGAGGGCTGGCAGCGCCGAGTGTCCCTGCTGCCAACCGCGCCAGCCGCCCCGTTCGGCGGGAGGCCCCTTTCCCTGCGGCCAGTGCAAACGGTGCGCAACTTCCTGCTCCTTCTGCTCCAACCTGCGCCTTTGCACTAAAACAGGCTGACCCTTTGCAAAGGCGCCGCAGGGCAAGCTCACGCCACTTGCACCATCGCTCCTCGCAGCCCTGCTCAAGCGTACAACCCACCTCAAACCCAAACAGCTCCCTTCAAACCCAGCCTTCACAATCAAACCTTGCCATGCCCCAACCAGACACACTGCATCCAAGTAGCAGCAGATCCATCAAAGCTTCCTTTGATGCTGCTGATCAAATTCCAAATAGGATGCAACAAAAGGAGGAAGACATTTCAAGGCATTGAAACAAGAAAGGTTGGACTCATGGGCTGATCAATTCACAATGTGCCACTGCCCAAAAAGACAGAAATTTGGACTTAAACGGAGATCTTGGCGCTTGCTTCAATGGTGTGTACTAAATTGACCAAAGTACTAAATTGACCAAATTTGTTTCCTATCTTCCAGGGTGTTTGAAACCATCAAGGAAAGGAACAAACACAGGAGAAGACATCGGCCTCGCAAGGAAGCAGAGCCTCTCCCCAAGAAGAAAAGACCAAATTAGACAAGGCTGCAGCTTGTCCAGGCCTAGCAAGGCTTAGGCGTCAATAGGACTAGATAGGAATAGGACTGATTTTTACGCTTTTAGACTTGTTGAAATTCTACTTAGTTAGTTTACATGATAGGAATCTCCTCCATTTCTTAGTTAAGTTACATGCATATTATTCAAGATTCTTTAGTAGTATTAGATTTATCAGTACCTGCAAGACATTTAGTGTTAGTTACGATCCGTCTTTTACCATTTTACCTTTATTGAGACAGAATCTGTTTTTATCATTAAACCGTGTTTGTTCCACTTTGTCTTTTGGTCTGTGTGAAATCACTCCAGCAACGTTTGTTCCATTTGCCTGCTGTTGCAAACACAGCACACTCCCTGACAGGAGAATCTGGGCACGCACCACCTCCCCCAGGCACAGCCCCTTGCTCAGCTGGCAGGACTGGCAAAGTTGTGTCTCCTTTACTGCCAGGGAAAGAACGCGGGCGCTTCATCCTTTGACTACTAAACATCTCAGCTGCCAGTTGAAAGGGAGGCTTTGTTTAATTCAATCAATTGGATCTAAATGACAGCTCTGCTCTCACCATCTTTTCTGCCTCAAAGCAACGGCTTTAGTCATTTTGTAGCCCAGCAACATAACTTTGTTTCATTTTGGGGGACTGATGGACCTGACCACCTTGGAGCACGTTTCTAGAACCCCTCCGACTCTATCACATTCATAACCACATGCACCACAAAGGTATCAGTCGTTCAGTTTCAGTTTCTCTTGAAAGGAACACTCTCCCGCCCTGGTCCTCCACCAATCTCCTCAGCTAAAGCAGAGCGGCTGGCATCATTATCCTCTCTCTGGCTTCCCACACTTCAGGTATTTGCAGCAAAGAAGAAGCAAAGTCCCTCTTTTATCTAGCCCAGCAAATGGCACTGCCCAGCAAGCCTTTGGTGGCAGGGGCTGTGCAGGGTGGAGAGGGGGCCAGGGAGGGGGCAATTGCCAGGCTGCTTCTGGGAAGCGCAGGCAAGCTTGCCCTTGTCTGATGGAGCCAGTGCAGCTGGCCTTTGGAGCCTACAAAGTGTCTGCCTGCCTTGCAGTGCCACTTGGTACAGCTGCCCCCTCACTTTGCTGCCCTGTGCGCAACATGCAGCTGGGAAGGAAGCAAGATGGGCACTGAAGCAAGATTTGCTTTGCCTTAACAATAGGCAGGAAAGCAGCAAAACTGGCTGGCTTTGGTCCTATCTGGCATCTAAGTATGAAAAGAAACGTGAAGGCCGTCAGTGTGGAAAGGTAATTCCGTCAGTGTTCCTGTCTTAGAGGAATCCCCGAGTCTTTTGAGACAAACACCTAGCTTCTCCAAGGGAGCTGCAAGAGGGATGTAGAAATTCTGCATTCATGTGTGCTGCAGAAATGCCACTGTGCTGTCCCTGTGTGTGTGTGTGTGTCCCCATCATTTCCGCTGAGAAACATTCTGTTTCTCCAAGTTTCAGGGAAGGAATGATGAGGTGAGAGACCAGCTCAGAGGCCCAAGGAGGGAAAACATCAAGTGACATAATCGGGCACCAAAAGGAGATTTGACAAAGGGGGCAGCATGAATGCCTCCACTTTGAGAGGAAGCTTTGAAGTTGGCTCTCTGCTGAACAACTTGCACATTCCAGCTCCTCTCAGAGCTGGAGGAGAGCCTGTGGGAGGAGTCGTGCTGCTTCTCCAGGGCAGGAGATGAGCTCTGGGCCCTTGGACACAGCCAGCCTCCTGGGCACGTTCAGCTGGGGACACCTTGCAGAGAAGCAGCGAGGAGAGCCACGCCTGTCCCTGCACTGCTTTTGCCCGTCTCCTCAGACCACGCAGGTCAAAAGGCCAATGGCAAGGGTCTCAGAGCAAGCTTGCAGCAGCAGAAGTAAAAGGGGCAAAGGTAGCCCATGCCTGTTTGTGTGCCATGGCTCCCCTGGGGTTCTACATGGAATGTTGGGCTGTGCCCATGGCAACTGTCGTTGTCTCTTGCTCCTGCGGCCGTTGGTGGAACGCTGCTGGAGCAGCGCTGGAGCAGCAGCTGCAGGATCAGCTCCTGGGCTGTCCCTGACCAGCTGCCTCCTGCACTCAGCACCACACCCAGCCTCTGCACCCACATCCTCGTCTCCCCGCCTGCCTCCAGGCATCCCCACAGCACTTGGGCACCGTCAAAGGTAAGAAAATCCCCGTTTGCCCTCAAAGCACTAACACAAGGCCACCAGGCTCCAGCTGCCTCTCCCACCAACCACGACACGCAGCCTGCGTGCTCACTTTCCCCACACCAGCTTCCATGTCAAAGCGGGCTGCACCTTCCCAAGGAATCGTCTTGCCTCCCGGGCAAACACAGACACTTCCATAGAGGATGCAGAGTGCTGTCACAGTGCACTTGCAGATCCTCCTCCACAGATCACCTGCTTCAAAGTTCTTGGCACCCATTGCACTCCTAAACCCAGCTTTTGGTGACCCCAAAACAAATTGTTCATGGCTGAGGAGTTCAGGCCTTCAGTGTCAACAAATCCCATTTTGCCCTGACTCAGCTCACACCTGCTCCAAAGCTGCAAAAACAAGAATGATGGCACTTCTCCTCTGGGACCCCTGTCATTCAGGCCATGCAAGCATTTGACCGGCCTTGTCCTCAACCACAGGTGTTCAACTTCAAAAATCATCTGCTATCAGCAATCCTTATGTGCTTGCCTAGTTACGTCTCTGATAGGAACATTCTCTTTTCCTATCGTATAGATACTTTTTTTGCAATGCATGTAGGGCTGGTTCCGCCTCATGCTCAGGGGCAACTGTGAAATGCCATCTTCTCAAGAACACAATCACAGTACCAGAGAATTTTCTGGCTTGGAAGGGATTCTCAAAGATCACTGAGCCCAACTGCGGGGCAGCCTCAACAATCACACCCTGTGCCCAAGAGCGCTGTCCAAACAATTTTGAGGCTCAGTCAGCCTTGGTGCTGGGACCCCTTGCCTGGACAGCCTCTTCCAGTGGCCAAGCACCCTCTGGCTGAAGAGCCTTTTCCTTCTATCCACCCTAAGCCTGCACTGGCACATCTTGCAGGCCATTCTCTTGGGTGTTCCCAGTGGCCCCAGGACTGAAGAGAGTAGTGCATGGCCTTCTGCTTCCCCTCCTCAGGAAGCTGCTGACTGCTAGAGGCTCCTGCCTAGGCAATTCCACCTCAAAAACATGGCAATGACAGCAAACAGAAAGGAGCTGGGACAGAGGAGCTCAGGCTTTGCAACCATGAGGATCAGAAGGAAGGCTACTGACACATCCTTGGCAGAACCATTTTTAACTGGAGCATTGTTTGGACCTTTTTCAGGTGGAAAGGAGAGGAACAATGAAAAGGAAAGCAAGAGCCAACAATCAGCCGTGAGTTTTGGCCTAGGGTTAAAGGGCAGCAAACTGGAGGATGGCCAGGAGGAGAACTGCTCTTTCACACTCACGCTGGGATGGCTTCAAGCCTGTGCAGCCATAGGAAGGCTCTCTCGAGCACTTGCCTTTCTTACCTCCACCTCCTTCTTCCTTCAGACACATCAATGTTGGCAGCGACTTTCAGGCTGAGCTCCCAGAGCTGCAGAGCAGAGCACCAAGTGAGGATGAAGAGCCTGCAACCCTGGTCTGGAAGCCCTGGGGGGAAGATGACTCTGACATGGAAAAACCTGACAGAGGTAGCTTCTCTTCAAGCTTTTCTTCCACCCCTGACATACTTGGGTCTTTCAAAAGCTCCTTTTGCATAGAAAGGCAGCTTTTTGCAGCCTCTGCTTCTCTCCCTGTCTCGCCCATCTTCCCATCTACAAGTGTTAGAGGCAAGGAGAATGCTCTGCTTCTGCAGCAGAGCAGGAAAAAGAGCAAGCATCTTGCTCTCCAAATTGCTCAGGCCCATTTGCCACTGCAAGAGGGGAGACTGGCCTCCACTTCTTCTTACAGAAGCTGCTTTGAAGGGAGAGCCAGCACTGCGGGGGCCCTCGCTTCAGCTGGCCCTGCCTTTGCTCTCCTTTTCATGCTCTCCAAGCTGCTGCATTTAGCTCCCGGCCTTTCCTTGCGCCTTGCATGGCAACCTTTGCCCTTGCTGGCCTCAAGGCTGACTTTGGCTGGGTTTTTGTTGTGCTTGCAGTAAGAGAACTGCTGGACATGGCCAGCTCCCGTGGCATTCCCGGGGCAGCAGCTGACCTGGAGCGCGCCCTGCACTGCCTGCACCAGGCACGCGGCAGCGTTGCGGTAAGAAGCGGCTCTGTGGGCGCACACAAGAGGGCACAGGGAATGCACAAGGCCCGCCCACTGGGACAGCCTTTCCTGCCTGCTCCTTCAAGGAGTGTCTTTCTAGGGAGCAGAGCACTGGCTGCCTGCTGTGTCTCCTCCAGCTGCGTCAGGGCTGAGCCCAAAGGGCTCCAGCAGGGACAATCTCCCTCCTGCAGGCGGCGGCGCAAGGCCCTGCAGCCTGCTGCCTTGGAAATGGCCTGCCCGTCTGGGTTCTCTAAGACATTTGGAGGGGAAATTCCCACAAGCCTCAGTCAGCTGAGGCCATTCTGGCTGCAGCAGGAGCAAAATCATTACGTTGGTGAGCAAAATGCCACTCTTGGGGACCAGGATTAAAGGGCTGGGCAGTAAAAACTAGGCACTGGCATCAAATCCCAGGCTCTCACCCACACGGCATACAGTTGCTTGAATGTCTGAAGAGGCAAAGTAGCTGAAAGGCAGCATCTCTGATTTTTGGCTCATTTTGGATGTGGTGCGGTGGCTAAAGCCTTTTCCCCTTGGATCTTGCAGGAGGCTCTGGAGATGTTGCTCTCAGGGGGGCCTGCGACAACTCAAGGCCATCCCTTGGCCGATTATCATTACGCAGGTAAGCAAAGCAGAGCTTCTTCCTTCACTGGCAGATGCTGCCGTCCCCTTCATTGTTGTGGCAAGCGTTTCTGCTTTAACAAATTGGGCTTAACACCAGCACAAGGTCTTGTCTTCTCGGCGGGTGGGGAAAGCACCAGCATCTAGTCCTTCAGCTTGACTTGTTTTCCAGTCCTTTTCCCTGGGCAATGCCTGCTCTTGTCTTCATCACCTTCTCAGGGAGCAGACATGTACTCACACGTCAATGATGGCCTGCTACCATTTGCTTTTTGTGGCCACTGGGATCCACTTCATGTGGATCCAGGGATCCATTTACCTGCTGCTTTTTATTGCCAGGCTCTGACAGATGGACACCTGAGGAGAAGGACTCCTTCCAAAAGGCTTTCCACACCTATGGCAAGGATTTCCATCTCATCCAGAAGCAGGTAAAGCCGCAGGACATTCTTTACCTGAGCAGATCATCACCAGCAAAGCTTGCTTATGTCTGCTAACAAGCACTGGCCTTCAGTCTCTCTCTTCTCAAGTACCAAAACTGTTCAAGTAGTAACAAAACAGGACATCAAAGGCCTGTGTGAAAAGGATGATCCTGTCTCTCCAGCCCTTTTCTCCAAGCTCTTTTGGAAGATAAAGCTTTATTCTCTCAGACTTTTCGCGCAATTCTGCTGCTGCTTCCACAAGACATTGTGCTGGCATGACTGCAGTGAAGCCGGGAAAGAAGAGCTGTGCTAGATGCATTTCTTGTTGATCTGTGCATTACGTCTGTTGCCACGTAGCATGATACACGGTTTACTACATTGCATGATGCCTCTCTTTCTCCATGTTGATTTCATTTTACTCCCTCCTCCATTTACTTCATGATTTTACTTCCTAGTTTACTCCATCTTCTACTTTTTCCCCAATGCACCCTACCAAGGAATTTTAGATTCCTTCTTTTTCCCTTCCCAACAGATCCAGACTAAGACCGTGGCACAGTGTGTGGAGTACTACTACACCTGGAAAAAGGAGCATCCAGTTGCCAGCACTCTTGCTCAGGTGAGGGGGAAGAAAATCCAGGCGTGCCAGGAGGGTGGAGAAACTGGGAGAAGGGGACAAAACCTGCTGGTGAGCCATGCCAGACACCGCTTTGCCAGGATCACATCGGCCCATGCGCTGGCAAAGGCGCAGCAGATGCTGCCCAGGCCTTCCTTCTGCTGCTGCCCTGAAATACGCCATTCTGGAGCCTAACTTTGGGCCAAGAAAGCCCCACCACCACCCAAATGGGCTTTGACTCTCTACAGATGGTTTTCTCAAGGGCTGCCGCCTTAGCTGACTCCAATCAGACCCTTCCTTCCCCACTTAATTCCCCCTGACATCAGCAATCCCTGTGTTCAGGGAGATGCTGCAGACATTCAGGCAGATTTTGTACATTCCCACCATACTCCCCAGGAAGGAGCTGCCAGTGCTGTGGCTCCCCTTAGACTTTCCTTACCAGCAAAGAGGAATTGGGTTGGCAAAAGTGAGAGAGAGAGAGAGAAAGAGAGAGAGAGATTATTCTGGGTTCTATAAAATGTCTGACCATGTGTCTTCTCGAATTTGACTGAATTTCCATCCCATTCCCAAGACATTTCTGGAGGAAAACCAGAGGGAAATAGATGTTAGGCAGAGAGGTAGAAATAAGAAATGTCGAATTCTAGAGAGCCACACATTTATGCCACCCCTTTGGCCTGTAGAAAAGAGGAGCATTTCCCTCCAAGCTCTGCCTTGGCAGCCCGCCGCAGCCCACTGGCAAAGGCAGCCGTTTGCTCAGCTCTTGAGGCTTTGGAAGGATTTCCTTAGGCCGATAGATTTTTGTGCTGGATGCAGGCATTTCCAGCTTTCTGAGGGGAAGGAAACATTGAAACAGGATTCTTTGATTTCCAGGGCGTGGGCAAAGCCAAGAGGAGCAAAAGCCCCCCCAGAAAGGAGGAGGGGCAGACAGGGAAGAGAAGCCGCAAGAGGGCTGGCAGCGCCGAGTGTCCCTGCTGCCAACCGCGCCAGCCGCCCCGTTCGGCGGGAGGCCCCTTTCCCTGCGGCCAGTGCAAACGGTGCGCAACTTCCTGCTCCTTCTGCTCCAACCTGCGCCTTTGCACTAAAACAGGCTGACCCTTTGCAAAGGCGCCGCAGGGCAAGCTCACGCCACTTGCACCATCGCTCCTCGCAGCCCTGCTCAAGCGTACAACCCACCTCAAACCCAAACAGCTCCCTTCAAACCCAGCCTTCACAATCAAACCTTGCCATGCCCCAACCAGACACACTGCATCCAAGTAGCAGCAGATCCATCAAAGCTTCCTTTGATGCTGCTGATCAAATTCCAAATAGGATGCAACAAAAGGAGGAAGACATTTCAAGGCATTGAAACAAGAAAGGTTGGACTCATGGGCTGATCAATTCACAATGTGCCACTGCCCAAAAAGACAGAAATTTGCACTTAAACGGAGATCTTGGCGCTTGCTTCAATGGTGTGTACTAAATTGACCAAAGTACTAAATTGACCAAATTTGTTTCCTATCTTCCAGGGTGTTTGAAACCATCAAGGAAAGGAACAAACACAGGAGAAGACATCGGCCTCGCAAGGAAGCAGAGCCTCTCCCCAAGAAGAAAAGACCAAATTAGACAAGGCTGCAGCTTGTCCAGGCCTAGCAAGGCTTAGGCGTCAATAGGACTAGATAGGAATAGGACTGATTTTTACGCTTTTAGACTTGTTGAAATTCTACTTAGTTAGTTTACATGATAGGAATCTCCTCCATTTCTTAGTTAAGTTACATGCATATTATTCAAGATTCTTTAGTAGTATTAGATTTATCAGTACCTGCAAGACATTTAGTGTTAGTTACGATCCGTCTTTTACCATTTTACCTTTATTGAGACAGAATCTGTTTTTATCATTAAACCGTGTTTGTTCCACTTTGTCTTTTGGTCTGTGTGAAATCACTCCAGCAACGTTTGTTCCATTTGCCTGCTGTTGCAAACACAGCACACTCCCTGACAGGAGAATCTGGGCACGCACCACCTCCCCCAGGCACAGCCCCTTGCTCAGCTGGCAGGACTGGCAAAGTTGTGTCTCCTTTACTGCCAGGGAAAGAACGCGGGCGCTTCATCCTTTGACTACTAAACATCTCAGCTGCCAGTTGAAAGGGAGGCTTTGTTTAATTCAATCAATTGGATCTAAATGACAGCTCTGCTCTCACCATCTTTTCTGCCTCAAAGCAACGGCTTTAGTCATTTTGTAGCCCAGCAACATAACTTTGTTTCATTTTGGGGGACTGATGGACCTGACCACCTTGGAGCACGTTTCTAGAACCCCTCCGACTCTATCACATTCATAACCACATGCACCACAAAGGTATCAGTAGTTCAGTTTCAGTTTCTCTTGAAAGGAACACTCTCCCGCCCTGGGCCTCCATCAATCTCCTCAGCTAAAGCAGAGCGGCTGGCATCATTATCCTCTCTCTGGCTTCCCACACTTCAGGTATTTGCAGCAAAGAAGAAGCAAAGTCCCTCTTTTATCTAGCCCAGCAAATGGCACTGCCCAGCAAGCCTTTGGTGGCAGGGGCCGTGCAGGGTGGAGAGGGGGCCAGGGAGGGGGCAATTGCCAGGCTGCTTCTGGGAAGCCCAGGCAAGCTTGCCCTTGTCTGATGGAGCCAGTGCAGCTGGCCTTTGGAGCCTACAAAGTGTCTGCCTGCCTTGCAGTGCCACTTGGTACAGCTGCCCCCTCACTTTGCTGCCCTGTGCGCAACATGCAGCTGGGAAGGAAGCAAGATGGGCACTGAAGCAAGATTTGCTTTGCCTTAACAATAAGCAGGAAAGCAGCAAAACTGGCTGGCTTTGGTCCTATCTGGCATCTAAGTATGAAAAGAAACGTGAAGGCCGTCAGTGTGGAAAGGTAATTCCGTCAGTGTTCCTGTCTTAGAGGAATCCCCGAGTCTTTTGAGACAAACACCTAGCTTCTCCAAGGGAGCTGCAAGAGGGATGTAGAAATTCTGCATTCATGTGTGCTGCAGAAATGCCACTGTGCTGTCCCTGTGTGTGTGTGTGTGTCCCCATCATTTCCCCTGAGAAACATTCTGTTTCTCCAAGTTTCAGGGAAGGAATGATGAGGTGAGAGACCAGCTCAGAGGCCCAAGGAGGGAAAACATCAAGTGACATAATCGGGCACCAAAAGGAGATTTGACAAAGGGGGCAGCATGAATGCCTCCACTTTGAGAGGAAGCTTTGAAGTTGGCTCTCTGCTGAACAACTTGCACATTCCAGCTCCTCTCAGAGCTGGAGGAGAGCCTGTGGGAGGAGTCGTGCTGCTTCTCCAGGGCAGGAGATGAGCTCTGGGCCCTTGGACACAGCCAGCCTCCTGGGCACGTTCAGCTGGGGACACCTTGCAGAGAAGCAGCGAGGAGAGCCACGCCTGTCCCTGCACTGCTTTTGCCCGTCTCCTCAGACCACGCAGGTCAAAAGGCCAATGGCAAGGGTCTCAGAGCAAGCTTGCAGCAGCAGAAGTAAAAGAGGCAAAGGTAGCCCATGCCTGTTTGTGTGCCATGGCTCCCCTGGGCTTCTACATGGAATGTTGGGCTGTGCCCATGGCAACTGTCGTTGTCTCTTGCTCCTGCGGCCGTTGGTGGAACGCTGCTGGAGCAGCGCTGGAGCAGCAGCTGCAGGATCAGCTCCTGGGCTGTCCCTGACCAGCTGCCTCCTGCACTCAGCACCACACCCAGCCTCTGCACCCACATCCTCGTCTCCCCGCCTGCCTCCAGGCATCCCCACAGCACTTGGGCACCGTCAAAGGTAAGAAAATCCCCGTTTGCCCTCAAAGCACTAACACAAGGCCACCAGGCTCCAGCTGCCTCTCCCACCAACCACGACACGCAGCCTGCGTGCTCACTTTCCCCACACCAGCTTCCATGTCAAAGCGGGCTGCACCTTCCCAAGGAATCGTCTTGCCTCCCGGGCAAACACAGACACTTCCATAGAGGATGCAGAGTGCTGTCACAGTGCACTTGCAGATCCTCCTCCACAGATCACCTGCTTCAAAGTTCTTGGCACCCAATGCACTCCTAAACCCAGCTTTTGGTGACCCCAAAACAAATTGTTCATGGCTGAGGAGTTCAGGCCTTCAGTGTCAACAAATCCCATTTTGCCCTGACTCAGCTCACACCTGCTCCAAAGCTGCAAAAACAAGAATGATGGCACTTCTCCTCTGGGACCCCTGTCATTCAGGCCATGCAAGCATTTGACCGGCCTTGTCCTCAACCACAGGTGTTCAACTTCAAAAATCATCTGCTATCAGCAATCCTTATGTGCTTGCCTAGTTACGTCTCTGATAGGAACATTCTCTTTTCCTATCGTATAGATACTTTTTTGCAATGCAGGTAGGGCTGGTTCCGCCTCATGCTCAGGGGCAACTGTGAAATGCCATCTTCTCAAGAACACACTCACAGTACCAGAGAATTTTCTGGCTTGGAAGGGATTCTCAAAGATCACTGAGCCCAACTGCGGGGCAGCCTCAACAATCACACCCTGTGCCCAAGAGCGCTGTCCAAACAATTTTGGAGCTCAGTCAGCCTTGGTGCTGGGACCCCTTCCCTGGACAGCCTGTTCCAGTGGCCAAGCACCCTCTGGCTGAAGAGCCTTTTCCTTCTATCCACCCTAAGCCTGCACTGGCACATCTTGCAGGCCATTCTCTTGGGTGTTCCCAGTGGCCCCAGGACTGAAGAGAGTAGTGCATGGCCTTCTGCTTCCCCTCCTCAGGAAGCTGCTGACTGCTAGAGGCTCCTGCCTAGGCAATTCCACCTCAAAAACATGGCAATGACAGCAAACAGAAAGGAGCTGGGACAGAGGAGCTCAGGCTTTGCAACCATGAGGATCAGAAGGAAGGCTACTGACACATCCTTGGCAGAACCATTTTTAACTGGAGCATTGTTTGGACCTTTTTCAGGTGGAAAGGAGAGGAACAATGAAAAGGAAAGCAAGAGCCAACAATCAGCCGTGAGTTTTGGCCTAGGGTTAAAGGGCAGCAAACTGGAGGAATGGCCAGGAGGAGAACTGCTCTTTCACACTCACGCTGGGATGGCTTCAAGCCTGTGCAGCCATAGGAAGGCTCTCTCGAGCACTTGCCTTTCTTACCTCCACCTCCTTCTTCCTTCAGACACATCAATGTTGGCAGCGACTTTCAGGCTGAGCTCCCAGAGCTGCAGAGCAGAGCACCAAGTGAGGATGAAGAGCCTGCAACCCTGCTCTGGAAGCCCTGGGGGGAAGATGACTCTGACATGGAAAAACCTGACAGAGGTAGCTTCTCTTCAAGCTTTTCTTCCACCCCTGACATATTGGGTCTTTCAAAAGCTCCTTTTGCATAGAAAGGCAGCTTTTTGCAGCCTCTGCTTCTCTCCCTGTCTCGCCCATCTTCCCATCTACAAGTGTTAGAGGCAAGGAGAATGCTCTGCTTCTGCAGCAGAGCAGGAAAAAGAGCAAGCATCTTGCTCTCCAAATTGCTCAGGCCCATTTGCCACTGCAAGAGGGGAGACTGGCCTCCACTTCTTCTTACAGAAGCTGCTTTGAAGGGAGAGCCAGCACTGCGGGGGCCCTCGCTTCAGCTGGCCCTGCCTTTGCTCTCCTTTTCATGCTCTCCAAGCTGCTGCATTTAGCTCCCGGCCTTTCCTTGCGCCTTGCATGGCAACCTTTGCCCTTGCTGGCCTCAAGGCTGACTTTGGCTGGGTTTTTGTTGTGCTTGCAGTAAGAGAACTGCTGGACATGGCCAGCTCCCGTGGCATTCCCGGGGCAGCAGCTGACCTGGAGCGCGCCCTGCACTGCCTGCACCAGGCACGCGGCAGCGTTGCGGTAAGAAGCGGCTCTGTGGGCGCACACAAGAGGGCACAGGGAATGCACAAGGCCCGCCCACTGGGACAGCCTTTCCTGCCTGCTCCTTCAAGGAGTGTCTTTCTAGGGAGCAGAGCACTGGCTGCCTGCTGTGTCTCCTCCAGCTGCGTCAGGGCTGAGCCCAAAGGGCTCCAGCAGGGACAATCTCCCTCCTGCAGGCGGCGGCGCAAGGCCCTGCAGCCTGCTGCCTTGGAAATGGCCTGCCCGTCTGGGTTCTCTAAGACATTTGGAGGGGAAATTCCCACAAGCCTCAGTCAGCTGAGGCCATTCTGGCTGCAGCAGGAGCAAAATCATTACGTTGGTGAGCAAAATGCCACCCTTGGGGACCAGGATCAAAGGGCTGGGCAGCAAAAACTAGGCACTGGCATCAAATCCCAGGCTCTCACCCACATGGCATACAGTTGCTTGAATGTCTGAAGAGGCAAAGTAGCTGAAAGGCAGCATCTCTGATTTTTGGCTCATTTTGGATGTGGTGCGGTGGCTAAAGCCTTTTCCCCTTGGATCTTGCAGGAGGCTCTGGAGATGTTGCTCTCAGGGGGGCCTGCGACAACTCAAGGCCATCCCTTGGCCGATTATCATTACGCAGGTAAGCAAAGCAGAGCTTCTTCCTTCACTGGCAGATGCTGCCGTCCCCTTCATTGTTGTGGCAAGCGTTTCTGCTTTAACAAATTGGGCTTAACACCAGCACAAGGTCTTGTCTTCTCGGCGGGTGGGGAAAGCACCAGCATCTAGTCCTTCAGCTTGACTTGTTTTCCAGTCCTTTTCCCTGGGCAATGCCTGCTCTTGTCTTCATCACCTTCTCAGGGAGCAGACATGTACTCACACGTCAATGATGGCCTGCTACCATTTGCTTTTTGTGGCCACTGGGATCCACTTCATGTGGATCCAGGGATCCATTTACCTGCTGCTTTTTATTGCCAGGCTCTGACAGATGGACACCTGAGGAGAAGGACTCCTTCCAAAAGGCTTTCCACACCTATGGCAAGGATTTCCATCTCATCCAGAAGCAGGTAAAGCCGCAGGACATTCTTTACCTGAGCAGATCATCACCAGCAAAGCTTGCTTATGTCTGCTAACAAGCACTGGCCTTCAGTCTCTCTCTTCTCAAGTACCAAAACTGTTCAAGTAGTAACAAAACAGGACATCAAAGGCCTGTGTGAAAAGGATGATCCTGTCTCTCCAGCCCTTTTCTCCAAGCTCTTTTGGAAGATAAAGCTTTATTCTCTCAGACTTTTTGCGCAATTCTGCTGCTGCTTCCACAAGACATTGTGCTGGCATGACTGCAGTGAAGCCGGGAAAGAAGAGCTGTGCTAGATGCATTTCTTGTTGATCTGTGCATTACGTCTGTTGCCACGTAGCATGATACACGGTTTACTACATTGCATGATGCCTCTCTTTCTCCATGTTGATTTCATTTTACACCCTCCTCCATTTACTTCATGATTTTACTTCCTAGTTTACTCCATCTTCTACTTTTTCCCCAATGCACCCTACCAAGGAATTTTAGATTCCTTCTTTTTCCCTTCCCAACAGATCCAGACTAAGACCGTGGCACAGTGTGTGGAGTACTACTACACCTGGAAAAAGGAGCATCCAGTTGCCAGCACTCTTGCTCAGGTGAGGGGGAAGAAAATCCAGGCGTGCCAGGAGGGTGGAGAAACTGGGAGAAGGGGACAAAACCTGCTGGTGAGCCATGCCAGACACCGCTTTGCCAGGATCACATCGGCCCATGCGCTGGCAAAGGCGCAGCAGATGCTGCCCAGGCCTTCCTTCTGCTGCTGCCCTGAAATACGCCATTCTGGAGCCTAACTTTGGGCCAAGAAAGCCCCACCACCACCCAAATGGGCTTTGACTCTCTACAGATGGTTTTCTCAAGGGCTGCCACCTTAGCTGACTCCAATCAGACCCTTCCTTCCCCACTTAATTCCCCCTGACATCAGCAATCCCTGTGTTCAGGGAGATGCTGCAGACATTCAGGCAGATTTTGTACATTCCCACCATACTCCCCAGGAAGGAGCTGCCAGTGCTGTGGCTCCCCTTAGACTTTCCTTACCAGCAAAGAGGAATTGGGTTGGCAAAAGTGAGAGAGAGAGAGAGAAAGAGAGAGAGAGATTATTCTGGGTTCTATAAAATGTCTGACCATGTGTCTTCTCGAATTTGACTGAATTTCCATCCCATTCCCAAGACATTTCTGGAGGAAAACCAGAGGGAAATAGATGTTAGGCAGAGAGGTAGAAATAAGAAATGTCGAATTCTAGAGAGCCACACATTTATGCCACCCCTTTGGCCTGTAGAAAAGAGGAGCATTTCCCTCCAAGCTCTGCCTTGGCAGCCCGCCGCAGCCCACTGGCAAAGGCAGCCGTTTGCTCAGCTCTTGAGGCTTTGGAAGGATTTCCTTAGGCCGATAGATTTTTGTGCTGGATGCAGGCATTTCCAGCTTTCTGAGGGGAAGGAAACATTGAAACAGGATTCTTTGATTTCCAGGGCGTGGGCAAAGCCAAGAGGAGCAAAAGCCCCCCCAGAAAGGAGGAGGGGCAGACAGGGAAGAGAAGCCGCAAGAGGGCTGGCAGCGCCGAGTGTCCCTGCTGCCAACCGCGCCAGCCGCCCCGTTCGGCGGGAGGCCCCTTTCCCTGCGGCCAGTGCAAACGGTGCGCAACTTCCTGCTCCTTCTGCTCCAACCTGCGCCTTTGCACTAAAACAGGCTGACCCTTTGCAAAGGCGCCGCAGGGCAAGCTCACGCCACTTGCACCATCGCTCCTCGCAGCCCTGCTCAAGCGTACAACCCACCTCAAACCCAAACAGCTCCCTTCAAACCCAGCCTTCACAATCAAACCTTGCCATGCCCCAACCAGACACACTGCATCCAAGTAGCAGCAGATCCATCAAAGCTTCCTTTGATGCTGCTGATCAAATTCCAAATAGGATGCAACAAAAGGAGGAAGACATTTCAAGGCATTGAAACAAGAAAGGTTGGACTCATGGGCTGATCAATTCACAATGTGCCACTGCCCAAAAAGACAGAAATTTGGACTTAAACGGAGATCTTGGCGCTTGCTTCAATGGTGTGTACTAAATTGACCAAAGTACTAAATTGACCAAATTTGTTTCCTATCTTCCAGGGTGTTTGAAACCATCAAGGAAAGGAACAAACACAGGAGAAGACATCGGCCTCGCAAGGAAGCAGAGCCTCTCCCCAAGAAGAAAAGACCAAATTAGACAAGGCTGCAGCTTGTCCAGGCCTAGCAAGGCTTAGGCGTCAATAGGACTAGATAGGAATAGGACTGATTTTTACGCTTTTAGACTTGTTGAAATTCTACTTAGTTAGTTTACATGATAGGAATCTCCTCCATTTCTTAGTTAAGTTACATGCATATTATTCAAGATTCTTTAGTAGTATTAGATTTATCAGTACCTGCAAGACATTTAGTGTTAGTTACGATCCGTCTTTTACCATTTTACCTTTATTGAGACAGAATCTGTTTTTATCATTAAACCGTGTTTGTTCCACTTTGTCTTTTGGTCTGTGTGAAATCACTCCAGCAACGTTTGTTCCATTTGCCTGCTGTTGCAAACACAGCACACTCCCTGACAGGAGAATCTGGGCACGCACCACCTCCCCCAGGCACAGCCCCTTGCTCAGCTGGCAGGACTGGCAAAGTTGTGTCTCCTTTACTGCCAGGGAAAGAACGCGGGCGCTTCATCCTTTGACTACTAAACATCTCAGCTGCCAGTGGAAAGGGAGGCTTTGTTTAATTCAATCAATTGGATCTAAATGACAGCTCTGCTCTCACCATCTTTTCTGCCTCAAAGCAACGGCTTTAGTCATTTTGTAGCCCAGCAACATAACTTTGTTTCATTTTGGGGGACTGATGGACCTGACCACCTTGGAGCACGTTTCTAGAACCCCTCCGACTCTATCACATTCATAACCACATGCACCACAAAGGTATCAGTAGTTCAGTTTCAGTTTCTCTTGAAAGGAACACTCTCCCGCCCTGGGCCTCCATCAATCTCCTCAGCTAAAGCAGAGCGGCTGGCATCATTATCCTCTCTCTGGCTTCCCACACTTCAGGTATTTGCAGCAAAGAAGAAGCAAAGTCCCTCTTTTATCTAGCCCAGCAAATGGCACTGCCCAGCAAGCCTTTGGTGGCAGGGGCCGTGCAGGGTGGAGAGGGGGCCAGGGAGGGGGCAATTGCCAGGCTGCTTCTGGGAAGCGCAGGCAAGCTTGCCCTTGTCTGATGGAGCCAGTGCAGCTGGCCTTTGGAGCCTACAAAGTGTCTGCCTGCCTTGCAGTGCCACTTGGTACAGCTGCCCCCTCACTTTGCTGCCCTGTGCGCAACATGCAGCTGGGAAGGAAGCAAGATGGGCACTGAAGCAAGATTTGCTTTGCCTTAACAATAAGCAGGAAAGCAGCAAAACTGGCTGGCTTTGGTCCTATCTGGCATCTAAGTATGAAAAGAAACGTGAAGGCCGTCAGTGTGGAAAGGTAATTCCGTCAGTGTTCCTGTCTTAGAGGAATCCCCGAGTCTTTTGAGACAAACACCTAGCTTCTCCAAGGGAGCTGCAAGAGGGATGTAGAAATTCTGCATTCATGTGTGCTGCAGAAATGCCACTGTGCTGTCCCTGTGTGTGTGTGTGTGTGTCCCCATCATTTCCCCTGAGAAACATTCTGTTTCTCCAAGTTTCAGGGAAGGAATGATGAGGTGAGAGACCAGCTCAGAGGCCCAAGGAGGGAAAACGTCAAGTGACATAATCGGGCACCAAAAGGAGATTTGACAAAGGGGGCAGCATGAATGCCTCCACTTTGAGAGGAAGCTTTGAAGTTGGCTCTCTGCTGAACAACTTGCACATTCCAGCTCCTCTCAGAGCTGGAGGAGAGCCTGTGGGAGGAGTCGTGCTGCTTCTCCAGGGCAGGAGATGAGCTCTGGGCCCTTGGACACAGCCAGCCTCCTGGGCACGTTCAGCTGGGGACACCTTGCAGAGAAGCAGCGAGGAGAGCCACGCCTGTCCCTGCACTGCTTTTGCCCGTCTCCTCAGACCACGCAGGTCAAAAGGCCAATGGCAAGGGTCTCAGAGCAAGCTTGCAGCAGCAGAAGTAAAAGGGGCAAAGGTAGCCCATGCCTGTTTGTGTGCCATGGCTCCCCTGGGGTTCTACATGGAATGTTGGGCTGTGCCCATGGCAACTGTCGTTGTCTCTTGCTCCTGCGGCCGTTGGTGGAACGCTGCTGGAGCAGCGCTGGAGCAGCAGCTGCAGGATCAGCTCCTGGGCTGTCCCTGACCAGCTGCCTCCTGCACTCAGCACCACACCCAGCCTCTGCACCCACATCCTCGTCTCCCCGCCTGCCTCCAGGCATCCCCACAGCACTTGGGCACCGTCAAAGGTAAGAAAATCCCCGTTTGCCCTCAAAGCACTAACACAAGGCCACCAGGCTCCAGCTGCCTCTCCCACCAACCACGACACGCAGCCTGCGTGCTCACTTTCCCCACACCAGCTTCCATGTCAAAGCGGGCTGCACCTTCCCAAGGAATCGTCTTGCCTCCCGGGCAAACACAGACACTTCCATAGAGGATGCAGAGTGCTGTCACAGTGCACTTGCAGATCCTCCTCCACAGATCACCTGCTTCAAAGTTCTTGGCACCCAATGCACTCCTAAACCCAGCTTTTGGTGACCCCAAAACAAATTGTTCATGGCTGAGGAGTTCAGGCCTTCAGTGTCAACAAATCCCATTTTGCCCTGACTCAGCTCACACCTGCTCCAAAGCTGCAAAAACAAGAATGATGGCACTTCTCCTCTGGGACCCCTGTCATTCAGGCCATGCAAGCATTTGACCGGCCTTGTCCTCAACCACAGGTGTTCAACTTCAAAAATCATCTGCTATCAGCAATCCTTATGTGCTTGCCTAGTTACGTCTCTGATAGGAACATTCTCTTTTCCTATCGTATAGATACTTTTTTGCAATGCAGGTAGGGCTGGTTCCGCCTCATGCTCAGGGGCAACTGTGAAATGCCATCTTCTCAAGAACACAATCACAGTACCAGAGAATTTTCTGGCTTGGAAGGGATTCTCAAAGATCACTGAGCCCAACTGCGGGGCAGCCTCAACAATCACACCCTGTGCCCAAGAGCGCTGTCCAAACAATTTTGGAGCTCAGTCAGCCTTGGTGCTGGGACCCCTTGCCTGGACAGCCTCTTCCAGTGGCCAAGCACCCTCTGGCTGAAGAGCCTTTTCCTTCTATCCACCCTAAGCCTGCACTGGCACATCTTGCAGGCCATTCTCTTGGGTGTTCCCAGTGGCCCCAGGACTGAAGAGAGTAGTGCATGGCCTTCTGCTTCCCCTCCTCAGGAAGCTGCTGACTGCTAGAGGCTCCTGCCTAGGCAATTCCACCTCAAAAACATGGCAATGACAGCAAACAGAAAGGAGCTGGGACAGAGGAGCTCAGGCTTTGCAACCATGAGGATCAGAAGGAAGGCTACTGACACATCCTTGGCAGAACCATTTTTAACTGGAGCATTGTTTGGACCTTTTTCAGGTGGAAAGGAGAGGAACAATGAAAAGGAAAGCAAGAGCCAACAATCAGCCGTGAGTTTTGGCCTAGGGTTAAAGGGCAGCAAACTGGAGGAATGGCCAGGAGGAGAACTGCTCTTTCACACTCACGCTGGGATGGCTTCAAGCCTGTGCAGCCATAGGAAGGCTCTCTCGAGCACTTGCCTTTCTTACCTCCACCTCCTTCTTCCTTCAGACACATCAATGTTGGCAGCGACTTTCAGGCTGAGCTCCCAGAGCTGCAGAGCAGAGCACCAAGTGAGGATGAAGAGCCTGCAACCCTGGTCTGGAAGCCCTGGGGGGAAGATGACTCTGACATGGAAAAACCTGACAGAGGTAGCTTCTCTTCAAGCTTTTCTTCCACCCCTGACATACTTGGGTCTTTCAAAAGCTCCTTTTGCATAGAAAGGCAGCTTTTTGCAGCCTCTGCTTCTCTCCCTGTCTCGCCCATCTTCCCATCTACAAGTGTTAGAGGCAAGGAGAATGCTCTGCTTCTGCAGCAGAGCAGGAAAAAGAGCAAGCATCTTGCTCTCCAAATTGCTCAGGCCCATTTGCCACTGCAAGAGGGGAGACTGGCCTCCACTTCTTCTTACAGAAGCTGCTTTGAAGGGAGAGCCAGCACTGCGGGGGCCCTCGCTTCAGCTGGCCCTGCCTTTGCTCTCCTTTTCATGCTCTCCAAGCTGCTGCATTTAGCTCCCGGCCTTTCCTTGCGCCTTGCATGGCAACCTTTGCCCTTGCTGGCCTCAAGGCTGACTTTGGCTGGGTTTTTGTTGTGCTTGCAGTAAGAGAACTGCTGGACATGGCCAGCTCCCGTGGCATTCCCGGGGCAGCAGCTGACCTGGAGCGCGCCCTGCACTGCCTGCACCAGGCACGCGGCAGCGTTGCGGTAAGAAGCGGCTCTGTGGGCGCACACAAGAGGGCACAGGGAATGCACAAGGCCCGCCCACTGGGACAGCCTTTCCTGCCTGCTCCTTCAAGGAGTGTCTTTCTAGGGAGCAGAGCACTGGCTGCCTGCTGTGTCTCCTCCAGCTGCGTCAGGGCTGAGCCCAAAGGGCTCCAGCAGGGACAATCTCCCTCCTGCAGGCGGCGGCGCAAGGCCCTGCAGCCTGCTGCCTTGGAAATGGCCTGCCCGTCTGGGTTCTCTAAGACATTTGGAGGGGAAATTCCCACAAGCCTCAGTCAGCTGAGGCCATTCTGGCTGCAGCAGGAGCAAAATCATTAGGTTGGTGAGCAAAATGCCACTCTTGGGGACCAGGATCAAAGGGCTGGGCAGCAAAAACTAGGCACTGGCATCAAATCCCAGGCTCTCACCCACATGGCATACAGTTGCTTGAATGTCTGAAGAGGCAAAGTAGCTGAAAGGCAGCATCTCTGATTTTTGGCTCATTTTGGATGTGGTGCGGTGGCTAAAGCCTTTTCCCCTTGGATCTTGCAGGAGGCTCTGGAGATGTTGCTCTCAGGGGGGCCTGCGACAACTCAAGGCCATCCCTTGGCCGATTATCATTACGCAGGTAAGCAAAGCAGAGCTTCTTCCTTCACTGGCAGATGCTGCCGTCCCCTTCATTGTTGTGGCAAGCGTTTCTGCTTTAACAAATTGGGCTTAACACCAGCACAAGGTCTTGTCTTCTCGGCGGGTGGGGAAAGCACCAGCATCTAGTCCTTCAGCTTGACTTGTTTTCCAGTCCTTTTCCCTGGGCAATGCCTGCTCTTGTCTTCATCACCTTCTCAGGGAGCAGACATGTACTCACACGTCAATGATGGCCTGCTACCATTTGCTTTTTGTGGCCACTGGGATCCACTTCATGTGGATCCAGGGATCCATTTACCTGCTGCTTTTTATTGCCAGGCTCTGACAGATGGACACCTGAGGAGAAGGACTCCTTCCAAAAGGCTTTCCACACCTATGGCAAGGATTTCCATCTCATCCAGAAGCAGGTAAAGCCGCAGGACATTCTTTACCTGAGCAGATCATCACCAGCAAAGCTTGCTTATGTCTGCTAACAAGCACTGGCCTTCAGTCTCTCTCTTCTCAAGTACCAAAACTGTTCAAGTAGTAACAAAACAGGACATCAAAGGCCTGTGTGAAAAGGATGATCCTGTCTCTCCAGCCCTTTTCTCCAAGCTCTTTTGGAAGATAAAGCTTTATTCTCTCAGACTTTTCGCGCAATTCTGCTGCTGCTTCCACAAGACATTGTGCTGGCATGACTGCAGTGAAGCCGGGAAAGAAGAGCTGTGCTAGATGCATTTCTTGTTGGTCTGTGCATTACGTCTGTTGCCACGTAGCATGATACACGGTTTACTACATTGCATGATGCCTCTCTTTCTCCATGTTGATTTCATTTTACTCCCTCCTCCATTTACTTCATGATTTTACTTCCTAGTTTACTCCATCTTCTACTTTTTCCCCAATGCACCCTACCAAGGAATTTTAGATTCCTTCTTTTTCCCTTCCCAACAGATCCAGACTAAGACCGTGGCACAGTGTGTGGAGTACTACTACACCTGGAAAAAGGAGCATCCAGTTGCCAGCACTCTTGCTCAGGTGAGGGGGAAGAAAATCCAGGCGTGCCAGGAGGGTGGAGAAACTGGGAGAAGGGGACAAAACCTGCTGGTGAGCCATGCCAGACACCGCTTTGCCAGGATCACATCGGCCCATGCGCTGGCAAAGGCGCAGCAGATGCTGCCCAGGCCTTCCTTCTGCTGCTGCCCTGAAATACGCCATTCTGGAGCCTAACTTTGGGCCAAGAAAGCCCCACCACCACCCAAATGGGCTTTGACTCTCTACAGATGGTTTTCTCAAGGGCTGCCGCCTTAGCTGACTCCAATCAGACCCTTCCTTCCCCACTTAATTCCCCCTGACATCAGCAATCCCTGTGTTCAGGGAGATGCTGCAAACATTCAGGCAGATTTTGTACATTCCCACCATACTCCCCAGGAAGGAGCTGCCAGTGCTGTGGCTCCCCTTAGACTTTCCTTACCAGCAAAGAGCAATTGGGTTGGCAATAGTGAGAGAGAGAGAGGGAGAGACTATTCTGGGTTGTATAAAGTGTCTAACCATGTGTCTTCTCGAATTTGACTGAATTTCCATCCCATTCCCAAGACATTTCTGGAGGAAAACCAGAGGGAAATAGATGTTAGGCAGAGAGGTAGAAATAAGAAATGTCGAATTCTAGAGAGCCACACATTTATGCCACCCCTTTGGCCTGTAGAAAAGAGGAGCATTTCCCTCCAAGCTCTGCCTTGGCAGCCCGCCGCAGCCCACTGGCAAAGGCAGCCGTTTGCTCAGCTCTTGAGGCTTTGGAAGGATTTCCTTAGGCCGATAGATTTTTGTGCTGGATGCAGGCATTTCCAGCTTTCTGAGGGGAAGGAAACATTGAAACAGGATTCTTTGATTTCCAGGGCGTGGGCAAAGCCAAGAGGAGCAAAAGCCCCCCCAGAAAGGAGGAGGGGCAGACAGGGAAGAGAAGCCGCAAGAGGGCTGGCAGCGCCGAGTGTCCCTGCTGCCAACCGCGCCAGCCGCCCCGTTCGGCGGGAGGCCCCTTTCCCTGCGGCCAGTGCAAACGGTGCGCAACTTCCTGCTCCTTCTGCTCCAACCTGCGCCTTTGCACTAAAACAGGCTGACCCTTTGCAAAGGCGCCGCAGGGCAAGCTCACGCCACTTGCACCATCGCCCCTCGCAGCCCTGCTCAAGCGTACAACCCACCTCAAACCCAAACAGCTCCCTTCAAACCCAGCCTTCACAATCAAACCTTGCCATGCCCCAACCAGACACACTGCATCCAAGTAGCAGCAGATGCATCAAAGCTTCCTTTGATGCTGCTGATCAAATTCCAAATAGGATGCAACAAAAGGAGGAAGACATTTCAAGGCATTGAAACAAGAAAGGTTGGACTCATGGGCTGATCAATTCACAATGTGCCACTGCCCAAAAAGACAGAAATTTGGACTTAAACGGAGATCTTGGCGCTTGCTTCAATGGTGTGTACTAAATTGACCAATGTACTAAATTGACCAAATTTGTTTCCTATCTTCCAGGGTGTTTGAAACCATCAAGGAAAGGAACAAACACAGGAGAAGACATCGGCCTCGCAAGGAAGCAGAGCCTCTCCCCAAGAAGAAAAGACCAAATTAGACAAGGCTGCGGCTTGTCCAGGCCTAGCAAGGCTTAGGCGTCAATAGGACTAGTTAGGAATAGGACTGATTTTTACGCTTTTAGACTTGTTGAAATTCTACTTAGTTAGTTTACATGATAGGAATCTCCTTCATTTCTTAGTTAAGTTACATGCATATTATTCAAGATTCTTTAGTAGTATTAGATTTATCAGTACCTGCAAGACATTTAGTGTTAGTTACGATCCGTCTTTTACCATTTCACCTTTATTGAGACAGAATCTGTTTTTATCATTAAACCGTGTTTGTGCCACTTTGTCTTTTGGTCTGTGTGAAATCACTCCAGCAACGTTTGTTCCATTTGCCTGCTGTTGCAAACACAGCACACTCCCTGACAGGAGAATCTGGGCACGCACCACCTCCCCCAGGCACAGCCCCTTGCTCAGCTGGCAGGACTGGCAAAGTTGTGTCTCCTTTACTGCCAGGGAAAGAACGCGGGCGCTTCATCCTTTGACTACTAAACATCTCAGCTGCCAGTGGAAAGGGAGGCTTTGTTTAATTCAATCAATTGGATCTAAATGAGTGCTCTGCTCTCACCATCTTTTCTGCCTCAAAGCAACGGCTTTAGTCATTTTGTAGCCCAGCAACATAACTTTGTTTCATTTTGGGGGACTGATGGACCTGACCACCTTGGAGCACGTTTCTAGAACCCCTCCGATTCTATCACATTCATAACCACATGCACCACAAAGGTATCAGTCGTTCAGTTTCAGTTTCTCTTGAAAGGAACACTCTCCCGCCCTGGGCCTCCACCAATCTCCTCAGCTAAAGCAGAGCGGCTGGCATCATTATCCTCTCTCTGGCTTCCCACACTTCAGGTATTTGCAGCAAAGAAGAAGCAAAGTCCCTCTTTTATCTAGCCCAGCAAATGGCACTGCCCAGCAAGCCTTTGGTGGCAGGGGCTGTGCAGGGTGGAGAGGGGGCCAGGGAGGGGGCAATTGCCAGGCTGCTTCTGGGAAGCGCAGGCAAGCTTGCCCTTGTCTGATGGAGCCAGTGCAGCTGGCCTTTGGAGCCTACAAAGTGTCTGCCTTGCAGTGCCACTTGGTACAGCTGCCCCCTCACTTTGCTGCCCTGTGCGCAACATGCAGCTGGGAAGGAAGCAAGATGGGCACTGAAGCAAGATTTGCTTTGCCTTAACAATAGGCAGGAAAGCAGCAAAACTGGCTGGCTTTGGTCCTATCTGGCATCTAAGTATGAAAAGAAACGTGAAGGCCGTCAGTGTGGAAAGGTAATTCCGTCAGCGTTCCTGTCTTAGAGGAATCCCCGAGTCTTTTGAGACAAACACTTAGCTTCTCCAAGGGAGCTGCAAGAGGGATGTAGAAATTCTGCATTCATGTGTGCTGCAGAAATGCCACTGTGCTGTCCCTGTGTGTGTGTGTGTGTGTCCCCATCATTTCCGCTGAGAAACATTCTGTTTCTCCAAGTTTCAAGGAAGGAATGATGAGGTGAGAGACCAGCTCAGAGGCCCAAGGAGGGAAAACATCAAGTGACATAATTGGGCACCAAACGGAGATTTGACAAAGGGGGCAGCATGAACGCCTCCACTTTGAGAAGAAGCTTTGAAGTTGGCTCTCTGCTGAACAACTTGCACATTCCAGCTCCTCTCAGAGCTGGAGGAGAGCCTGTGGGAGGAGTCGTGCTTCTTCTCCAGGGCAGGAGATGAGCTCTGGGCCCTTGGACACAGCCAGCCTCCTGGGCACGTTCAGCTGGGGACACCTTGCAGAGAAGCAGTGAGGAGAGCCACGCCTGTCCCTGCACTGCTTTTGCCCGTCTCCTCAGACCACGCAGGTCAAAAGGCCAATGGCAAGGGTCTCAGAGCAAGCTTGCAGCAGCAGAATTAAAAGGGGCAAAGGTAGCCCATGCCTGTTTGTGTG
The DNA here is from genome assembly GCF_047830755.1 of Zonotrichia albicollis. Lineage (NCBI taxonomy): Eukaryota > Metazoa > Chordata > Aves > Passeriformes > Passerellidae > Zonotrichia > Zonotrichia albicollis. Next base: position 39,805,483 of record NC_133860.1, read on the forward strand.
CCATGGCTCCCCTGGGGTTCTACATGGAATGTTGGGCTGTGCCCATGGCAACTGTCGTTGTCTCCTGCTCCTGCGGCCGTTGGTGGAACGCTGCTGGAGCAGCACTGGAGCAGCAGCTGCAGGATCAGCTCCTGGGCTGTCCCTGAGCAGCCGCCTCCTGCACTCAGCGCCACACCCGGCCTCTGCACCCACATCCTCGTCTCCCCGCCTGCCTCCAGGCATCCCCACAGCACTTGGGCACCGTCAAAGGTAAGAAAATCCCCGTTTGCCCTCAAAGCACTAACACAAGGCCACCAGGCTCCAGCTGCCTCTCCCACCAACCACGACACACAGCCTGCGTGCTCACTTTCCCCACACCAGCTTCCATGTCAAAGCGGGCTGCACCTTGCCAAGGAATCGTCTTGCCTCCCGGGCAAACACAGACACTTCCATAGAGGATGCAGAGAGCTGTCACAGTGCACTTGCAGATCCTCCTCCACAGATCACCTGCTTCAAAGTTCTTGGCACCCATTGCACTCCTAAACCCAGCTTTTGGTGACCCCAAAACAAATTGTTCATGGCTGAGGAGTTCAGGCCTTCAGTGTCAACAAATCCCATTATGCCCTGACTCAGCTCACACCTGCTCCAAAGCTGCAAAAACAAGAATGATGGCACTTCTCCTCTGGGACCCCTGTCATTCAGGCCATGCAAGCATTTGACCGGCCTTGTCCTCAACCACAGGTGTTCAACTTCAAAAATCATCTGCTATCAGCAATCCTTATGTGCTTGCCTAGTTACGTCTCTGATAGGAACATTCTCTTTTCCTATCGTATAGATACTTTCTTGCAATGCATGTAGGGCTGGTTCCGCCTCATGCTTAGGGGCAACTGGGAAATGCCATCTTCTCAAGAACACAATCACAGTATCAGAGAATTTTCTGGCTTGGAAGGGATTCTCAAAGATCACTGAGCCCAACTGCGGGGCAGCCTCAACAATCACACCCTGTGCCCAAGAGCGCTGTCCAAACAATTTTGGAGCTCAGTCAGCCTTGGTGCTGGGACCCCTTCCCTGGAGAGCCTGTTCCAGTGGCCAAGCACCCTCTGGCTGAAGAGCCTTTTCCTTCTATCCACCCTAAGCCTGCACTGGCACATCTTGCAGGCCATTCTCTTGGGTGTTCCCAGTGGCTCCAGGACTGAAGAGAGTAGTGCATGGCCTTCTGCTTCCCCTCCTCAGGAAGCTGCTGACTGCTAGAGGCTCCTGCCTAGGCAATTCCACCTCAAAAACATGGCAATGACAGCAAACAGAAAGGAGCTGGGACAGAGGAGCTCAGGCTTTGCAACCATGAGGATTAGAAGGAAGGCTACTGACACATCCTTGGCAGAACCATTTTTAACTGGAGCATTGTTTGGACCTTTTTCAGGTGGAAAGGAGAGGAACAATGAAAAGGAAAGCAAGAGCCAACAATCAGCCGTGAGTTTTGGCCTAGGGTTAAAGGGCAGCAAACTGGAGGAATGGCCAGGAGGAGAACTGCTCTTTCACACTCACGCTGGGATGGCTTCAAGCCTGTGCAGCCACAGGAAGGCTCTCTCGAGCACTTGCCTTTCTTACCTCCACCTCCTTCTTCCTTCAGACACATCAATGTTGGCAGCGACTTTCAGGCTGAGCTCCCAGAGCTGCAGAGCAGAGCACCAAGTGAGGATGAAGAGCCTGCAACCCTGCTCTGGAAGCCCTGGGGGGAAGATGACTCTGACATGGAAAAACCTGACAGAGGTAGCTTCTCTTCAAGCTTTTCTTCCACCCCTGACATACTTGGGTCTTTCAAAAGCTCCTTTTGCATAGAAAGGCAGCTTTTTGCAGCCTCTGCTTCTCTCCCTGTCTCGCCCATCTTCCCATCTACAAGTGTTAGAGGCAAGGAGAATGCTCTGCTTCTGCAGCAGAGCAGGAAAAAGAGCAAGCATCTTGCTCTCCAAATTGCTCAGGCCCATTTGCCACTGCAAGAGGGGAGACTGGCCTCCACTTCTTCTTACAGAAGCTGCTTTGAAGGGAGAGCCAGCACTGCGGGGGCCCTCGCTTCAGCTGGCCCTGCCTTTGCTCTCCTTTTCATGCTCTCCAAGCTGCTGCATTTAGCTCCCGGCCTTTCCTTGCGCCTTGCATGGCAACCTTTGCCCTTGCTGGCCTCAAGGCTGACTTTGGCTGGGTTTTTGTTGTGCTTGCAGTAAGAGAACTGCTGGACATGGCCAGCTCCCGTGGCATTCCCGGGGCAGCAGCTGACCTGGAGCGCGCCCTGCACTGCCTGCACCAGGCACGCGGCAGCGTTGCGGTAAGAAGCGGCTCTGTGGGCGCACACAAGAGGGCACAGGGAATGCACAAGGCCCGCCCACTGGGACAGCCTTTCCTGCCTGCTCCTTCAAGGAGTGTCTTTCTAGGGAGCAGAGCACTGGCTGCCTGCTGTGTCTCCTCCAGCTGCGTCAGGGCTGAGCCCAAAGGGCTCCAGCAGGGACAATCTCCCTCCTGCAGGCGGCGGCGCAAGGCCCTGCAGCCTGCTGCCTTGGAAATGGCCTGCCCGTCTGGGTTCTCTAAGACATTTGGAGGGGAAATTCCCACAAGCCTCAGTCAGCTGAGGCCATTCTGGCTGCAGCAGGAGCAAAATCATTACGTTGGTGAGCAAAATGCCACTCTTGGGGACCAGGATTAAAGGGCTGGGCAGTAAAAACTAGGCACTGGCATCAAATCCCAGGCTCTCACCCACACGGCATACAGTTGCTTGAATGTCTGAAGAGGCAAAGTAGCTGAAAGGCAGCATCTCTGATTTTTGGCTCATTTTGGATGTGGTGCGGTGGCTAAAGCCTTTTCCCCTTGGATCTTGCAGGAGGCTCTGGAGATGTTGCTCTCAGGGGGGCCTGCGACAACTCAAGGCCATCCCTTGGCCGATTATCATTACGCAGGTAAGCAAAGCAGAGCTTCTTCCTTCACTGGCAGATGCTGCCGTCCCCTTCATTGTTGTGGCAAGCGTTTCTGCTTTAACAAATTGGGCTTAACACCAGCACAAGGTCTTGTCTTCTCGGCGGGTGGGGAAAGCACCAGCATCTAGTCCTTCAGCTTGACTTGTTTTCCAGTCCTTTTCCCTGGGCAATGCCTGCTCTTGTCTTCATCACCTTCTCAGGGAGCAGACATGTACTCACACGTCAATGATGGCCTGCTACCATTTGCTTTTTGTGGCCACTGGGATCTACTTCCTGTGGATCCAGGGATCCATTTACCTGCTGCTTTTTATTGCCAGGCTCTGACAGATGGACACCTGAGGAGAAGGACTCCTTCCAAAAGGCTTTCCACACCTATGGCAAGGATTTCCATCTCATCCAGAAGCAGGTAAAGCCGCAGGACATTCTTTACCTGAGCAGATCATCACCAGCAAAGCTTGCTTATGTCTGCTAACAAGCACTGGCCTTCAGTCTCTCTCTTCTCAAGTACCAAAACTGTTCAAGTAGTAACAAAACAGGACATCAAAGGCCTGTGTGAAAAGGATGATCCTGTCTCTCCAGCCCTTTTCTCCAAGCTCTTTTGGAAGATAAAGCTTTATTCTCTCAGACTTTTTGCGCAATTCTGCTGCTGCTTCCACAAGACATTGTGCTGGCATGACTGCAGTGAAGCCGGGAAAGAAGAGCTGTGCTAGATGCATTTCTTGTTGATCTGTGCATTACGTCTGTTGCCACGTAGCATGATACACGGTTTACTACATTGCATGATGCCTCTCTTTCTCCATGTTGATTTCATTTTACACCCTCCTCCATTTACTTCATGATTTTACTTCCTAGTTTACTCCATCTTCTACTTTTTCCCCAATGCACCCTACCAAGGAATTTTAGATTCCTTCTTTTTCCCTTCCCAACAGATCCAGACTAAGACCGTGGCACAGTGTGTGGAGTACTACTACACCTGGAAAAAGGAGCATCCAGTTGCCAGCACTCTTGCTCAGGTGAGGGGGAAGAAAATCCAGGCGTGCCAGGAGGGTGGAGAAACTGGGAGAAGGGGACAAAACCTGCTGGCGAGCCATGCCAGACACCGCTTTGCCAGGATCACATCAGCCCGTGCGCTGGCAAAGGCGCAGCAGATGCTGCCCAGGCCTTCCTTCTGCTGCTGCCCTGAAATACGCCATTCTGGAGCCTAACTTTGGGCCAAGAAAGCCCCACCACCACCCAAATGGGCTTTGGCTCTCTACGGATGCGTTTCTCAAGGGCTGCCACCTTAGCTGACTCCAATCAGACCCTTCCTTCCCCGCTTAATTCCCCCTGACATCAGCAATCCCTGTGTTCAGGGAGATGCTGCAAACATTCAGGCAGATTTTGTACATTCCCACCATACTCCCCAGGAAGGAGCTGCCAGTGCTGTGGCTCCCCTCACACTTTCCTTAACAGCAAAGAGCAATTGGGTTGGCAATAGTGAGAGAGAGAGAGGGAGAGACTATTCTGGGTTGTATAAAGTGTCTAACCATGTGTCTTCTCGAATGTGACTGAATTTCCATCCCATTCCCAAGACATTTCTGGAGGAAAACCAGAGGGAAATAGATGTTAGGCAGAGAGGTAGAAATAAGAAATGTCGAATTCTAGAGAGCCACACATTTATGCCACCCCTTTGGCCTGTAGAAAAGAGGAGCATTTCCCTCCAAGCTCTGCCTTGGCAGCCCGCCGCAGCCCACTGGCAAAGGCAGCCGTTTGCTCAGCTCTTGAGGCTTTGGAAGGATTTCCTTAGGCCGATAGATTTTTGTGCTGGATGCAGGCATTTCCAGCTTTCTGAGGGGAAGGAAACATTGAAACAGGATTCTTTGATTTCCAGGGCGTGGGCAAAGCCAAGAGGAGCAAAAGCCCCCCCAGAAAGGAGGAGGGGCAGACAGGGAAGAGAAGCCGCAAGAGGGCTGGCAGCGCCGAGTGTCCCTGCTGCCAACCGCGCCAGCCGCCCCGTTCGGCGGGAGGCCCCTTTCCCTGCGGCCAGTGCAAACGGTGCGCAACTTCCTGCTCCTTCTGCTCCAACCTGCGCCTTTGCACTAAAACAGGCTGACCCTTTGCAAAGGCGCCGCAGGGCAAGCTCACGCCACTTGCACCATCGCCCCTCGCAGCCCTGCTCAAGCGTACAACCCACCTCAAACCCAAACAGCTCCCTTCAAACCCAGCCTTCACAATCAAACCTTGCCATGCCCCAACCAGACACACTGCATCCAAGTAGCAGCAGATGCATCAAAGCTTCCTTTGATGCTGCTGATCAAATTCCAAATAGGATGCAACAAAAGGAGGAAGACATTTCAAGGCATTGAAACAAGAAAGGTTGGACTCATGGGCTGATCAATTCACAATGTGCCACTGCCCAAAAAGACAGAAATTTGGACTTAAACGGAGATCTTGGCGCTTGCTTCAATGGTGTGTACTAAATTGACCAATGTACTAAATTGACCAAATTTGTTTCCTATCTTCCAGGGTGTTTGAAACCATCAAGGAAAGGAACAAACACAGGAGAAGACATCGGCCTCGCAAGGAAGCAGAGCCTCTCCCCAAGAAGAAAAGACCAAATTAGACAAGGCTGCGGCTTGTCCGGGCCTAGCAAGGCTTAGGCGTCAATAGGACTAGTTAGGAATAGGACTGATTTTTACGCTTTTAGACTTGTTGAAATTCTACTTAGTTAGTTTACATGATAGGAATCTCCTTCATTTCTTAGTTAAGTTACATGCATATTATTCAAGATTCTTTAGTAGTATTAGATTTATCAGTACCTGCAAGACATTTAGTGTTAGTTACGATCCGTCTTTTACCATTTCACCTTTATTGAGACAGAATCTGTTTTTATCATTAAACCGTGTTTGTGCCACTTTGTCTTTTGGTCTGTGTGAAATCACTCCAGCAACGTTTGTTCCATTTGCCTGCTGTTGCAAACACAGCACACTCCCTGACAGGAGAATCTGGGCACGCACCACCTCCCCCAGGCACAGCCCCTTGCTCAGCTGGCAGGACTGGCAAAGTTGTGTCTCCTTTACTGCCAGGGAAAGAACGCGGGCGCTTCATCCTTTGACTACTAAACATCTCAGCTGCCAGTGGAAAGGGAGGCTTTGTTTAATTCAATCAATTGGATCTAAATGAGTGCTCTGCTCTCACCATCTTTTCTGCCTCAAAGCAACGGCTTTAGTCATTTTGTAGCCCAGCAACATAACTTTGTTTCATTTTGGGGGACTGATGGACCTGACCACCTTGGAGCACGTTTCTAGAACCCCTCCGATTCTATCACATTCATAACCACATGCACCACAAAGGTATCAGTCGTTCAGTTTCAGTTTCTCTTGAAAGGAACACTCTCCCGCCCTGGGCCTCCACCAATCTCCTCAGCTAAAGCAGAGCGGCTGGCATCATTATCCTCTCTCTGGCTTCCCACACTTCAGGTATTTGCAGCAAAGAAGAAGCAAAGTCCCTCTTTTATCTAGCCCAGCAAATGGCACTGCCCAGCAAGGCTTTGGTGGCAGGGGCTGTGCAGGGTGGAGAGGGGGCCAGGGAGGGGGCAATTGCCAGGCTGCTTCTGGGAAGCGCAGGCAAGCTTGCCCTTGTCTGATGGAGCCAGTGCAGCTGGCCTTTGGAGCCTACAAAGTGTCTGCCTTGCAGTGCCACTTGGTACAGCTGCCCCCTCACTTTGCTGCCCTGTGCGCAACATGCAGCTGGGAAGGAAGCAAGATGGGCACTGAAGCAAGATTTGCTTTGCCTTAACAATAGGCAGGAAAGCAGCAAAACTGGCTGGCTTTGGTCCTATCTGGCATCTAAGTATGAAAAGAAACGTGAAGGCCGTCAGTGTGGAAAGGTAATTCCGTCAGCGTTCCTGTCTTAGAGGAATCCCCGAGTCTTTTGAGACAAACACTTAGCTTCTCCAAGGGAGCTGCAAGAGGGATGTAGAAATTCTGCATTCATGTGTGCTGCAGAAATGCCACTGTGCTGTCCCTGTGTGTGTGTGTGTGTGTCCCCATCATTTCCGCTGAGAAACATTCTGTTTCTCCAAGTTTCAAGGAAGGAATGATGAGGTGAGAGACCAGCTCAGAGGCCCAAGGAGGGAAAACATCAAGTGACATAATTGGGCACCAAACGGAGATTTGACAAAGGGGGCAGCATGAACGCCTCCACTTTGAGAAGAAGCTTTGAAGTTGGCTCTCTGCTGAACAACTTGCACATTCCAGCTCCTCTCAGAGCTGGAGGAGAGCCTGTGGGAGGAGTCGTGCTTCTTCTCCAGGGCAGGAGATGAGCTCTGGGCCCTTGGACACAGCCAGCCTCCTGGGCACGTTCAGCTGGGGACACCTTGCAGAGAAGCAGCGAGGAGAGACACGCCTGTCCCTGCACTGCTTTTGCCCGTCTCCTCAGACCACGCAGGTCAAAAGGCCAATGGCAAGGGTCTCAGAGCAAGCTTGCAGCAGCAGAAGTAAAAGGGGCAGAGGTAGCCCATGCCTGTTTGTGTGCCATGGCTCCCCTGGGCTTCTACATGGAATGTTGGGCTGTGCCCATGGCAACTGTCGTTGTCTCCTGCTCCTGCGGCCGTTGGTGGAACGCTGCTGGAGCAGCACTGGAGCAGCAGCTGCAGGATCAGCTCCTGGGCTGTCCCTGAGCAGCCGCCTCCTGCACTCAGCGCCACACCCGGCCTCTGCACCCACATCCTCGTCTCCCCGCCTGCCTCCAGGCATCCCCACAGCACTTGGGCACCGTCAAAGGTAAGAAAATCCCCGTTTGCCCTCAAAGCACTAACACAAGGCCACCAGGCTCCAGCTGCCTCTCCCACCAACCACGACACACAGCCTGCGTGCTCACTTTCCCCACACCAGCTTCCATGTCAAAGCGGGCTGCACCTTGCCAAGGAATCGTCTTGCCTCCCGGGCAAACACAGACACTTCCATAGAGGATGCAGAGAGCTGTCACAGTGCACTTGCAGATCCTCCTCCACAGATCACCTGCTTCAAAGTTCTTGGCACCCATTGCACTCCTAAACCCAGCTTTTGGTGACCCCAAAACAAATTGTTCATGGCTGAGGAGTTCAGGCCTTCAGTGTCAACAAATCCCTTTTATGCCCCGACTCAGCTCACACCTGCTCCAAAGCTGCAAAAACAAGAATGATGGCACTTCTCCTCTGGGACCCCTGTCATTCAGGCCATGCAAGCATTTGACCGGCCTTGTCCTCAAGCACAGGTGTTCAACTTCAAAAATCATCTGCTATCAGCAATCCTTATGTGCTTGCATAGTTACGTCTCTGATAGGAACATTCTCTTTTCCTATCGTATAGATACTTTCTTGCAATGCATGTAGGGCTGGTTCCGCCTCATGCTTAGGGGCAACTGGGAAATGCCATCTTCTCAAGAACACAATCACAGTATCAGAGAATTTTCTGGCTTGGAAGGGATTCTCAAAGATCACTGAGCCCAACTGCGGGGCAGCCTCAACAATCACACCCTGTGCCCAAGAGCGCTGTCCAAACAATTTTGGAGCTCAGTCAGCCTTGGTGCTGGGACCCCTTCCCTGGAGAGCCTGTTCCAGTGGCCAAGCACCCTCTGGCTGAAGAGCCTTTTCCTTCTATCCACCCTAAGCCTGCACTGGCACATCTTGCAGGCCATTCTCTTGGGTGTTCCCAGTGGCTCCAGGACTGAAGAGAGTAGTGCATGGCCTTCTGCTTCCCCTCCTCAGGAAGCTGCTGACTGCTAGAGGCTCCTGCCTAGGCAATTCCACCTCAAAAACATGGCAATGACAGCAAACAGAAAGGAGCTGGGACAGAGGAGCTCAGGCTTTGCAACCATGAGGATTAGAAGGAAGGCTACTGACACATCCTTGGCAGAACCATTTTTAACTGGAGCATTGTTTGGACCTTTTTCAGGTGGAAAGGAGAGGAACAATGAAAAGGAAAGCAAGAGCCAACAATCAGCCGTGAGTTTTGGCCTAGGGTTAAAGGGCAGCAAACTGGAGGAATGGCCAGGAGGAGAACTGCTCTTTCACACTCACGCTGGGATGGCTTCAAGCCTGTGCAGCCACAGGAAGGCTCTCTCGAGCACTTGCCTTTCTTACCTCCACCTCCTTCTTCCTTCAGACACATCAATGTTGGCAGCGACTTTCAGGCTGAGCTCCCAGAGCTGCAGAGCAGAGCACCAAGTGAGGATGAAGAGCCTGCAACCCTGGTCTGGAAGCCCTGGGGGGAAGATGACTCTGACATGGAAAAACCTGACAGAGGTAGCTTCTCTTCAAGCTTTTCTTCCACCCCTGACATACTTGGGTCTTTCAAAAGCTCCTTTTGCATAGAAAGGCAGCTTTTTGCAGCCTCTGCTTCTCTCCCTGTCTCGCCCATCTTCCCATCTACAAGTGTTAGAGGCAAGGAGAATGCTCTGCTTCTGCAGCAGAGCAGGAAAAAGAGCAAGCATCTTGCTCTCCAAATTGCTCAGGCCCATTTGCCACTGCAAGAGGGGAGACTGGCCTCCACTTCTTCTTACAGAAGCTGCTTTGAAGGGAGAGCCAGCACTGCGGGGGCCCTCGCTTCAGCTGGCCCTGCCTTTGCTCTCCTTTTCATGCTCTCCAAGCTGCTGCATTTAGCTCCCGGCCTTTCCTTGCGCCTTGCATGGCAACCTTTGCCCTTGCTGGCCTCAAGGCTGACTTTGGCTGGGTTTTTGTTGTGCTTGCAGTAAGAGAACTGCTGGACATGGCCAGCTCCCGTGGCATTCCCGGGGCAGCAGCTGACCTGGAGCGCGCCCTGCACTGCCTGCACCAGGCACGCGGCAGCGTTGCGGTAAGAAGCGGCTCTGTGGGCGCACACAAGAGGGCACAGGGAATGCACAAGGCCCGCCCACTGGGACAGCCTTTCCTGCCTGCTCCTTCAAGGAGTGTCTTTCTAGGGAGCAGAGCACTGGCTGCCTGCTGTGTCTCCTCCAGCTGCGTCAGGGCTGAGCCCAAAGGGCTCCAGCAGGGACAATCTCCCTCCTGCAGGCGGCGGCGCAAGGCCCTGCAGCCTGCTGCCTTGGAAATGGCCTGCCCGTCTGGGTTCTCTAAGACATTTGGAGGGGAAATTCCCACAAGCCTCAGTCAGCTGAGGCCATTCTGGCTGCAGCAGGAGCAAAATCATTACGTTGGTGAGCAAAATGCCACTCTTGGGGACCAGGATTAAAGGGCTGGGCAGTAAAAACTAGGCACTGGCATCAAATCCCAGGCTCTCACCCACACGGCATACAGTTGCTTGAATGTCTGAAGAGGCAAAGTAGCTGAAAGGCAGCATCTCTGATTTTTGGCTCATTTTGGATGTGGTGCGGTGGCTAAAGCCTTTTCCCCTTGGATCTTGCAGGAGGCTCTGGAGATGTTGCTCTCAGGGGGGCCTGCGACAACTCAAGGCCATCCCTTGGCCGATTATCATTACGCAGGTAAGCAAAGCAGAGCTTCTTCCTTCACTGGCAGATGCTGCCGTCCCCTTCATTGTTGTGGCAAGCGTTTCTGCTTTAACAAATTGGGCTTAACACCAGCACAAGGTCTTGTCTTCTCGGCGGGTGGGGAAAGCACCAGCATCTAGTCCTTCAGCTTGACTTGTTTTCCAGTCCTTTTCCCTGGGCAATGCCTGCTCTTGTCTTCATCACCTTCTCAGGGAGCAGACATGTACTCACACGTCAATGATGGCCTGCTACCATTTGCTTTTTGTGGCCACTGGGATCTACTTCATGTGGATCCAGGGATCCATTTACCTGCTGCTTTTTATTGCCAGGCTCTGACAGATGGACACCTGAGGAGAAGGACTCCTTCCAAAAGGCTTTCCACACCTATGGCAAGGATTTCCATCTCATCCAGAAGCAGGTAAAGCCGCAGGACATTCTTTACCTGAGCAGATCATCACCAGCAAAGCTTGCTTATGTCTGCTAACAAGCACTGGCCTTCAGTCTCTCTCTTCTCAAGTACCAAAACTGTTCAAGTAGTAACAAAACAGGACATCAAAGGCCTGTGTGAAAAGGATGATCCTGTCTCTCCAGCCCTTTTCTCCAAGCTCTTTTGGAAGATAAAGCTTTATTCTCTCAGACTTTTTGCGCAATTCTGCTGCTGCTTCCACAAGACATTGTGCTGGCATGACTGCAGTGAAGCCGGGAAAGAAGAGCTGTGCTAGATGCATTTCTTGTTGATCTGTGCATTACGTCTGTTGCCACGTAGCATGATACACGGTTTACTACATTGCATGATGCCTCTCTTTCTCCATGTTGATTTCATTTTACACCCTCCTCCATTTACTTCATGATTTTACTTCCTAGTTTACTCCATCTTCTACTTTTTCCCCAATGCACCCTACCAAGGAATTTTAGATTCCTTCTTTTTCCCTTCCCAACAGATCCAGACTAAGACCGTGGCACAGTGTGTGGAGTACTACTACACCTGGAAAAAGGAGCATCCAGTTGCCAGCACTCTTGCTCAGGTGAGGGGGAAGAAAATCCAGGCGTGCCAGGAGGGTGGAGAAACTGGGAGAAGGGGACAAAACCTGCTGGCGAGCCATGCCAGACACCGCTTTGCCAGGATCACATCAGCCCGTGCGCTGGCAAAGGCGCAGCAGATGCTGCCCAGGCCTTCCTTCTGCTGCTGCCCTGAAATACGCCATTCTGGAGCCTAACTTTGGGCCAAGAAAGCCCCACCACCACCCAAATGGGCTTTGGCTCTCTACGGATGCGTTTCTCAAGGGCTGCCACCTTAGCTGACTCCAATCAGACCCTTCCTTCCCCGCTTAATTCCCCCTGACATCAGCAATCCCTGTGTTCAGGGAGATGCTGCAAACATTCAGGCAGATTTTGTACATTCCCACCATACTCCCCAGGAAGGAGCTGCCAGTGCTGTGGCTCCCCTCACACTTTCCTTAACAGCAAAGAGCAATTGGGTTGGCAATAGTGAGAGAGAGAGAGGGAGAGACTATTCTGGGTTGTATAAAGTGTCTAACCATGTGTCTTCTCGAATGTGACTGAATTTCCATCCCATTCCCAAGACATTTCTGGAGGAAAACCAGAGGGAAATAGATGTTAGGCAGAGAGGTAGAAATAAGAAATGTCGAATTCTAGAGAGCCACACATTTATGCCACCCCTTTGGCCTGTAGAAAAGAGGAGCATTTCCCTCCAAGCTCTGCCTTGGCAGCCCGCCGCAGCCCACTGGCAAAGGCAGCCGTTTGCTCAGCTCTTGAGGCTTTGGAAGGATTTCCTTAGGCCGATAGATTTTTGTGCTGGATGCAGGCATTTCCAGCTTTCTGAGGGGAAGGAAACATTGAAACAGGATTCTTTGATTTCCAGGGCGTGGGCAAAGCCAAGAGGAGCAAAAGCCCCCCCAGAAAGGAGGAGGGGCAGACAGGGAAGAGAAGCCGCAAGAGGGCTGGCAGCGCCGAGTGTCCCTGCTGCCAACCGCGCCAGCCGCCCCGTTCGGCGGGAGGCCCCTTTCCCTGCGGCCAGTGCAAACGGTGCGCAACTTCCTGCTCCTTCTGCTCCAACCTGCGCCTTTGCACTAAAACAGGCTGACCCTTTGCAAAGGCGCCGCAGGGCAAGCTCACGCCACTTGCACCATCGCCCCTCGCAGCCCTGCTCAAGCGTACAACCCACCTCAAACCCAAACAGCTCCCTTCAAACCCAGCCTTCACAATCAAACCTTGCCATGCCCCAACCAGACACACTGCATCCAAGTAGCAGCAGATGCATCAAAGCTTCCTTTGATGCTGCTGATCAAATTCCAAATAGGATGCAACAAAAGGAGGAAGACATTTCAAGGCATTGAAACAAGAAAGGTTGGACTCATGGGCTGATCAATTCACAATGTGCCACTGCCCAAAAAGACAGAAATTTGGACTTAAACGGAGATCTTGGCGCTTGCTTCAATGGTGTGTACTAAATTGACCAATGTACTAAATTGACCAAATTTGTTTCCTATCTTCCAGGGTGTTTGAAACCATCAAGGAAAGGAACAAACACAGGAGAAGACATCGGCCTCGCAAGGAAGCAGAGCCTCTCCCCAAGAAGAAAAGACCAAATTAGACAAGGCTGCGGCTTGTCCGGGCCTAGCAAGGCTTAGGCGTCAATAGGACTAGTTAGGAATAGGACTGATTTTTACGCTTTTAGACTTGTTGAAATTCTACTTAGTTAGTTTACATGATAGGAATCTCCTTCATTTCTTAGTTAAGTTACATGCATATTATTCAAGATTCTTTAGTAGTATTAGATTTATCAGTACCTGCAAGACATTTAGTGTTAGTTACGATCCGTCTTTTACCATTTCACCTTTATTGAGACAGAATCTGTTTTTATCATTAAACCGTGTTTGTGCCACTTTGTCTTTTGGTCTGTGTGAAATCACTCCAGCAACGTTTGTTCCATTTGCCTGCTGTTGCAAACACAGCACACTCCCTGACAGGAGAATCTGGGCACGCACCACCTCCCCCAGGCACAGCCCCTTGCTCAGCTGGCAGGACTGGCAAAGTTGTGTCTCCTTTACTGCCAGGGAAAGAACGCGGGCGCTTCATCCTTTGACTACTAAACATCTCAGCTGCCAGTGGAAAGGGAGGCTTTGTTTAATTCAATCAATTGGATCTAAATGAGTGCTCTGCTCTCACCATCTTTTCTGCCTCAAAGCAACGGCTTTAGTCATTTTGTAGCCCAGCAACATAACTTTGTTTCATTTTGGGGGACTGATGGACCTGACCACCTTGGAGCACGTTTCTAGAACCCCTCCGATTCTATCACATTCATAACCACATGCACCACAAAGGTATCAGTCGTTCAGTTTCAGTTTCTCTTGAAAGGAACACTCTCCCGCCCTGGGCCTCCACCAATCTCCTCAGCTAAAGCAGAGCGGCTGGCATCATTATCCTCTCTCTGGCTTCCCACACTTCAGGTATTTGCAGCAAAGAAGAAGCAAAGTCCCTCTTTTATCTAGCCCAGCAAATGGCACTGCCCAGCAAGGCTTTGGTGGCAGGGGCTGTGCAGGGTGGAGAGGGGGCCAGGGAGGGGGCAATTGCCAGGCTGCTTCTGGGAAGCCCAGGCAAGCTTGCCCTTGTCTGATGGAGCCAGTGCAGCTGGCCTTTGGAGCCTACAAAGTGTCTGCCTTGCAGTGCCACTTGGTACAGCTGCCCCCTCACTTTGCTGCCCTGTGCGCAACATGCAGCTGGGAAGGAAGCAAGATGGGCACTGAAGCAAGATTTGCTTTGCCTTAACAATAGGCAGGAAAGCAGCAAAACTGGCTGGCTTTGGTCCTATCTGGCATCTAAGTATGAAAAGAAACGTGAAGGCCGTCAGTGTGGAAAGGTAATTCCGTCAGCGTTCCTGTCTTAGAGGAATCCCCGAGTCTTTTGAGACAAACACTTAGCTTCTCCAAGGGAGCTGCAAGAGGGATGTAGAAATTCTGCATTCATGTGTGCTGCAGAAATGCCACTGTGCTGTCCCTGTGTGTGTGTGTGTGTGTCCCCATCATTTCCGCTGAGAAACATTCTGTTTCTCCAAGTTTCAAGGAAGGAATGATGAGGTGAGAGACCAGCTCAGAGGCCCAAGGAGGGAAAACATCAAGTGACATAATTGGGCACCAAACGGAGATTTGACAAAGGGGGCAGCATGAACGCCTCCACTTTGAGAAGAAGCTTTGAAGTTGGCTCTCTGCTGAACAACTTGCACATTCCAGCTCCTCTCAGAGCTGGAGGAGAGCCTGTGGGAGGAGTCGTGCTTCTTCTCCAGGGCAGGAGATGAGCTCTGGGCCCTTGGACACAGCCAGCCTCCTGGGCACGTTCAGCTGGGGACACCTTGCAGAGAAGCAGCGAGGAGAGACACGCCTGTCCCTGCACTGCTTTTGCCCGTCTCCTCAGACCACGCAGGTCAAAAGGCCAATGGCAAGGGTCTCAGAGCAAGCTTGCAGCAGCAGAAGTAAAAGGGGCAGAGGTAGCCCATGCCTGTTTGTGTGCCATGGCTCCCCTGGGCTTCTACATGGAATGTTGGGCTGTGCCCATGGCAACTGTCGTTGTCTCCTGCTCCTGCGGCCGTTGGTGGAACGCTGCTGGAGCAGCACTGGAGCAGCAGCTGCAGGATCAGCTCCTGGGCTGTCCCTGAGCAGCCGCCTCCTGCACTCAGCGCCACACCCGGCCTCTGCACCCACATCCTCGTCTCCCCGCCTGCCTCCAGGCATCCCCACAGCACTTGGGCACCGTCAAAGGTAAGAAAATCCCCGTTTGCCCTCAAAGCACTAACACAAGGCCACCAGGCTCCAGCTGCCTCTCCCACCAACCACGACACACAGCCTGCGTGCTCACTTTCCCCACACCAGCTTCCATGTCAAAGCGGGCTGCACCTTGCCAAGGAATCGTCTTGCCTCCCGGGCAAACACAGACACTTCCATAGAGGATGCAGAGAGCTGTCACAGTGCACTTGCAGATCCTCCTCCACAGATCACCTGCTTCAAAGTTCTTGGCACCCATTGCACTCCTAAACCCAGCTTTTGGTGACCCCAAAACAAATTGTTCATGGCTGAGGAGTTCAGGCCTTCAGTGTCAACAAATCCCTTTTATGCCCCGACTCAGCTCACACCTGCTCCAAAGCTGCAAAAACAAGAATGATGGCACTTCTCCTCTGGGACCCCTGTCATTCAGGCCATGCAAGCATTTGACCGGCCTTGTCCTCAAGCACAGGTGTTCAACTTCAAAAATCATCTGCTATCAGCAATCCTTATGTGCTTGCATAGTTACGTCTCTGATAGGAACATTCTCTTTTCCTATCGTATAGATACTTTCTTGCAATGCATGTAGGGCTGGTTCCGCCTCATGCTTAGAGGCAACTGGGAAATGCCATCTTCTCAAGAACACAATCACAGTATCAGAGAATTTTCTGGCTTGGAAGGGATTCTCAAAGATCACTGAGCCCAACTGCGGGGCAGCCTCAACAATCACACCCTGTGCCCAAGAGCGCTGTCCAAACAATTTTGGAGCTCAGTCAGCCTTGGTGCTGGGACCCCTTCCCTGGAGAGCCTGTTCCAGTCGCCAAGCACCCTCTGGCTGAAGAGCCTTTTCCTTCTATCCACCCTAAGCCTGCACTGGCACATCTTGCAGGCCATTCTCTAGGGTGTTCCCAGTGGCTCCAGGACTGAAGAGAGTAGTGCATGGCCTTCTGCTTCCCCTCCTCAGGAAGCTGCTGACTGCTAGAGGCTCCTGCCTAGGCAATTCCACCTCAAAAACATGGCAATGACAGCAAACAGAAAGGAGCTGGGACAGAGGAGCTCAGGCTTTGCAACCATGAGGATTAGAAGGAAGGCTACTGACACATCCTTGGCAGAACCATTTTTAACTGGAGCATTGTTTGGACCTTTTTCAGGTGGAAAGGAGAGGAACAATGAAAAGGAAAGCAAGAGCCAACAATCAGCCGTGAGTTTTGGCCTAGGGTTAAAGGGCAGCAAACTGGAGGAATGGCCAGGAGGAGAACTGCTCTTTCACACTCACGCTGGGATGGCTTCAAGCCTGTGCAGCCACAGGAAGGCTCTCTCGAGCACTTGCCTTTCTTACCTCCACCTCCTTCTTCCTTCAGACACATCAATGTTGGCAGCGACTTTCAGGCTGAGCTCCCAGAGCTGCAGAGCAGAGCACCAAGTGAGGATGAAGAGCCTGCAACCCTGCTCTGGAAGCCCTGGGGGGAAGATGACTCTGACATGGAAAAACCTGACAGAGGTAGCTTCTCTTCAAGCTTTTCTTCCACCCCTGACATACTTGGGTCTTTCAAAAGCTCCTTTTGCATAGAAAGGCAGCTTTTTGCAGCCTCTGCTTCTCTCCCTGTCTCGCCCATCTTCCCATCTACAAGTGTTAGAGGCAAGGAGAATGCTCTGCTTCTGCAGCAGAGCAGGAAAAAGAGCAAGCATCTTGCTCTCCAAATTGCTCAGGCCCATTTGCCACTGCAAGAGGGGAGACTGGCCTCCACTTCTTCTTACAGAAGCTGCTTTGAAGGGAGAGCCAGCACTGCGGGGGCCCTCGCTTCAGCTGGCCCTGCCTTTGCTCTCCTTTTCATGCTCTCCAAGCTGCTGCATTTAGCTCCCGGCCTTTCCTTGCGCCTTGCATGGCAACCTTTGCCCTTGCTGGCCTCAAGGCTGACTTTGGCTGGGTTTTTGTTGTGCTTGCAGTAAGAGAACTGCTGGACATGGCCAGCTCCCGTGGCATTCCCGGGGCAGCAGCTGACCTGGAGCGCGCCCTGCACTGCCTGCACCAGGCACGCGGCAGCGTTGCGGTAAGAAGCGGCTCTGTGGGCGCACACAAGAGGGCACAGGGAATGCACAAGGCCCGCCCACTGGGACAGCCTTTCCTGCCTGCTCCTTCAAGGAGTGTCTTTCTAGGGAGCAGAGCACTGGCTGCCTGCTGTGTCTCCTCCAGCTGCGTCAGGGCTGAGCCCAAAGGGCTCCAGCAGGGACAATCTCCCTCCTGCAGGCGGCGGCGCAAGGCCCTGCAGCCTGCTGCCTTGGAAATGGCCTGCCCGTCTGGGTTCTCTAAGACATTTGGAGGGGAAATTCCCACAAGCCTCAGTCAGCTGAGGCCATTCTGGCTGCAGCAGGAGCAAAATCATTACGTTGGTGAGCAAAATGCCACTCTTGGGGACCAGGATCAAAGGGCTGGGCAGCAAAAACTAGGCACTGGCATCAAATCCCAGGCTCTCACCCACATGGCATACAGTTGCTTGAATGTCTGAAGAGGCAAAGTAGCTGAAAGGCAGCATCTCTGATTTTTGGCTCATTTTGGATGTGGTGCGGTGGCTAAAGCCTTTTCCCCTTGGATCTTGCAGGAGGCTCTGGAGATGTTGCTCTCAGGGGGGCCTGCGACAACTCAAGGCCATCCCTTGGCCGATTATCATTACGCAGGTAAGCAAAGCAGAGCTTCTTCCTTCACTGGCAGATGCTGCCGTCCCCTTCATTGTTGTGGCAAGCGTTTCTGCTTTAACAAATTGGGCTTAACACCAGCACAAGGTCTTGTCTTCTCGGCGGGTGGGGAAAGCACCAGCATCTAGTCCTTCAGCTTGACTTGTTTTCCAGTCCTTTTCCCTGGGCAATGCCTGCTCTTGTCTTCATCACCTTCTCAGGGAGCAGACATGTACTCACACGTCAATGATGGCCTGCTACCATTTGCTTTTTGTGGCCACTGGGATCTACTTCATGTGGATCCAGGGATCCATTTACCTGCTGCTTTTTATTGCCAGGCTCTGACAGATGGACACCTGAGGAGAAGGACTCCTTCCAAAAGGCTTTCCACACCTATGGCAAGGATTTCCATCTCATCCAGAAGCAGGTAAAGCCGCAGGACATTCTTTACCTGAGCAGATCATCACCAGCAAAGCTTGCTTATGTCTGCTAACAAGCACTGGCCTTCAGTCTCTCTCTTCTCAAGTACCAAAACTGTTCAAGTAGTAACAAAACAGGACATCAAAGGCCTGTGTGAAAAGGATGATCCTGTCTCTCCAGCCCTTTTCTCCAAGCTCTTTTGGAAGATAAAGCTTTATTCTCTCAGACTTTTTGCGCAATTCTGCTGCTGCTTCCACAAGACATTGTGCTGGCATGACTGCAGTGAAGCCGGGAAAGAAGAGCTGTGCTAGATGCATTTCTTGTTGATCTGTGCATTACGTCTGTTGCCACGTAGCATGATACACGGTTTACTACATTGCATGATGCCTCTCTTTCTCCATGTTGATTTCATTTTACACCCTCCTCCATTTACTTCATGATTTTACTTCCTAGTTTACTCCATCTTCTACTTTTTCCCCAATGCACCCTACCAAGGAATTTTAGATTCCTTCTTTTTCCCTTCCCAACAGATCCAGACTAAGACCGTGGCACAGTGTGTGGAGTACTACTACACCTGGAAAAAGGAGCATCCAGTTGCCAGCACTCTTGCTCAGGTGAGGGGGAAGAAAATCCAGGCGTGCCAGGAGGGTGGAGAAACTGGGAGAAGGGGACAAAACCTGCTGGCGAGCCATGCCAGACACCGCTTTGCCAGGATCACATCAGCCCGTGCGCTGGCAAAGGCGCAGCAGATGCTGCCCAGGCCTTCCTTCTGCTGCTGCCCTGAAATACGCCATTCTGGAGCCTAACTTTGAGCCAAGAAAGCCACACCACCACCCAAATGGGCTTTGGCTCTCTACGGATGCGTTTCTCAAGGGCTGCCACCTTAGCTGACTCCAATCAGACCCTTCCTTCCCCGCTTAATTCCCCCTGACATCAGCAATCCCTGTGTTCAGGGAGATGCTGCAAACATTCAGGCAGATTTTGTACATTCCCACCATACTCCCCAGGAAGGAGCTGCCAGTGCTGTGGCTCCCCTCACACTTTCCTTAACAGCAAAGAGCAATTGGGTTGGCAATAGTGAGAGAGAGAGAGGGAGAGACTATTCTGGGTTGTATAAAGTGTCTAACCATGTGTCTTCTCGAATTTGACTGAATTTCCATCCCATTCCCAAGACATTTCTGGAGGAAAACCAGAGGGAAATAGATGTTAGGCAGAGAGGTAGAAATAAGAAATGTCGAATTCTAGAGAGCCACACATTTATGCCACCCCTTTGGCCTGTGGAAAAGAGGAGCATTTCCCTCCAAGCTCTGCCTTGGCAGCCCGCCGCAGCCCACTGGCAAAGGCAGCCGTTTGCTCAGCTCTTGAGGCTTTGGAAGGATTTCCTTAGGCCGATAGATTTTTGTGCTGGATGCAGGCATTTCCAGCTTTCTGAGGGGAAGGAAACATTGAAACAGGATTCTTTGATTTCCAGGGCGTGGGCAAAGCCAAGAGGAGCAAAAGCCCCCCCAGAAAGGAGGAGGGGCAGACAGGGAAGAGAAGCCGCAAGAGGGCTGGCAGCGCCGAGTGTCCCTGCTGCCAACCGCGCCAGCCGCCCCGTTCGGCGGGAGGCCCCTTTCCCTGCGGCCAGTGCAAACGGTGCGCAACTTCCTGCTCCTTCTGCTCCAACCTGCGCCTTTGCACTAAAACAGGCTGACCCTTTGCAAAGGCGCCGCAGGGCAAGCTCACGCCACTTGCACCATCGCCCCTCGCAGCCCTGCTCAAGCGTACAACCCACCTCAAACCCAAACAGCTCCCTTCAAACCCAGCCTTCACAATCAAACCTTGCCATGCCCCAACCAGACACACTGCATCCAAGTAGCAGCAGATGCATCAAAGCTTCCTTTGATGCTGCTGATCAAATTCCAAATAGGATGCAACAAAAGGAGGAAGACATTTCAAGGCATTGAAACAAGAAAGGTTGGACTCATGGGCTGATCAATTCACAATGTGCCACTGCCCAAAAAGACAGAAATTTGGACTTAAACGGAGATCTTGGCGCTTGCTTCAATGGTGTGTACTAAATTGACCAATGTACTAAATTGACCAAGTTTGTTTCCTATCTTCCAGGGTGTTTGAAACCATCAAGGAAAGGAACAAACACAGGAGAAGACATCGGCCTCGCAAGGAAGCAGAGCCTCTCCCCAAGAAGAAAAGACCAAATTAGACAAGGCTGCGGCTTGTCCAGGCCTAGCAAGGCTTAGGCGTCAATAGGACTAGTTAGGAATAGGACTGATTTTTACGCTTTTAGACTTGTTGAAATTCTACTTAGTTAGTTTACATGATAGGAATCTCCTTCATTTCTTAGTTAAGTTACATGCATATTATTCAAGATTCTTTAGTAGTATTAGATTTATCAGTACCTGCAAGACATTTAGTGTTAGTTACGATCCGTCTTTTACCATTTCACCTTTATTGAGACAGGATCTGTTTTTATCATTAAACCGTGTTTGTTCCACTTTGTCTTTTGGTCTGTGTGAAATCACTCCAGCAACGTTTGTTCCATTTGCCTGCTGTTGCAAACACAGCACACTCCCTGACAGGAGAATCTGGGCACGCACCACCTCCCCCAGGCACAGCCCCTTGCTCAGCTGGCAGGACTGGCAAAGTTGTGTCTCCTTTACTGCCAGGGAAAGAACGCGGGCGCTTCATCCTTTGACTACTAAACATCTCAGCTGCCAGTGGAAAGGGAGGCTTTGTTTAATTCAATCAATTGGATCTAAATGAGTGCTCTGCTCTCACCATCTTTTCTGCCTCAAAGCAACGGCTTTAGTCATTTTGTAGCCCAGCAACATAACTTTGTTTCATTTTGGGGGACTGATGGACCTGACCACCTTGGAGCACGTTTCTAGAACCCCTCCGATTCTATCACATTCATAACCACATGCACCACAAAGGTATCAGTCGTTCAGTTTCAGTTTCTCTTGAAAGGAACACTCTCCCGCCCTGGGCCTCCACCAATCTCCTCAGCTAAAGCAGAGCGGCTGGCATCATTATCCTCTCTCTGGCTTCCCACACTTCAGGTATTTGCAGCAAAGAAGAAGGAAAGTCCCTCTTTTATCTAGCCCAGCAAATGGCACTGCCCAGCAAGCCTTTGGTGGCAGGGGCTGTGCAGGGTGGAGAGGGGGCCAGGGAGGGGGCAATTGCCAGGCTGCTTCTGGGAAGCGCAGGCAAGCTTGCCCTTGTCTGATGGAGCCAGTGCAGCTGGCCTTTGGAGCCTACAAAGTGTCTGCCTTGCAGTGCCACTTGGTACAGCTGCCCCCTCACTTTGCTGCCCTGTGCGCAACATGCAGCTGGGAAGGAAGCAAGATGGGCACTGAAGCAAGATTTGCTTTGCCTTAACAATAGGCAGGAAAGCAGCAAAACTGGCTGGCTTTGGTCCTATCTGGCATCTAAGTATGAAAAGAAACGTGAAGGCCGTCAGTGTGGAAAGGTAATTCCGTCAGCGTTCCTGTCTTAGAGGAATCCCCGAGTCTTTTGAGACAAACACTTAGCTTCTCCAAGGGAGCTGCAAGAGGGATGTAGAAATTCTGCATTCATGTGTGCTGCAGAAATGCCACTGTGCTGTCCCTGTGTGTGTGTGTGTGTGTCCCCATCATTTCCGCTGAGAAACATTCTGTTTCTCCAAGTTTCAAGGAAGGAATGATGAGGTGAGAGACCAGCTCAGAGGCCCAAGGAGGGAAAACATCAAGTGACATAATTGGGCACCAAACGGAGATTTGACAAAGGGGGCAGCATGAACGCCTCCACTTTGAGAAGAAGCTTTGAAGTTGGCTCTCTGCTGAACAACTTGCACATTCCAGCTCCTCTCAGAGCTGGAGGAGAGCCTGTGGGAGGAGTCGTGCTTCTTCTCCAGGGCAGGAGATGAGCTCTGGGCCCTTGGACACAGCCAGCCTCCTGGGCACGTTCAGCTGGGGACACCTTGCAGAGAAGCAGCGAGGAGAGCCACGCCTGTCCCTGCACTGCTTTTGCCCGTCTCCTCAGACCACGCAGGTCAAAAGGCCAATGGCAAGGGTCTCAGAGCAAGCTTGCAGCAGCAGAAGTAAAAGGGGCAGAGGTAGCCCATGCCTGTTTGTGTGCCATGGCTCCCCTGGGGTTCTACATGGAATGTTGGGCTGTGCCCATGGCAACTGTCGTTGTCTCCTGCTCCTGCGGCCGTTGGTGGAACGCTGCTGGAGCAGCACTGGAGCAGCAGCTGCAGGATCAGCTCCTGGGCTGTCCCTGAGCAGCCGCCTCCTGCACTCAGCGCCACACCCGGCCTCTGCACCCACATCCTCGTCTCCCCGCCTGCCTCCAGGCATCCCCACAGCACTTGGGCACCGTCAAAGGTAAGAAAATCCCCGTTTGCCCTCAAAGCACTAACACAAGGCCACCAGGCTCCAGCTGCCTCTCCCACCAACCACGACACACAGCCTGCGTGCTCACTTTCCCCACACCAGCTTCCATGTCAAAGCGGGCTGCACCTTGCCAAGGAATCGTCTTGCCTCCCGGGCAAACACAGACACTTCCATAGAGGATGCAGAGAGCTGTCACAGTGCACTTGCAGATCCTCCTCCACAGATCACCTGCTTCAAAGTTCTTGGCACCCATTGCACTCCTAAACCCAGCTTTTGGTGACCCCAAAACAAATTGTTCATGGCTGAGGAGTTCAGGCCTTCAGTGTCAACAAATCCCTTTTATGCCCCGACTCAGCTCACACCTGCTCCAAAGCTGCAAAAACAAGAATGATGGCACTTCTCCTCTGGGACCCCTGTCATTCAGGCCATGCAAGCATTTGACCGGCCTTGTCCTCAAGCACAGGTGTTCAACTTCAAAAATCATCTGCTATCAGCAATCCTTATGTGCTTGCATAGTTACGTCTCTGATAGGAACATTCTCTTTTCCTATCGTATAGATACTTTCTTGCAATGCATGTAGGGCTGGTTCCGCCTCATGCTTAGGGGCAACTGGGAAATGCCATCTTCTCAAGAACACAATCACAGTATCAGAGAATTTTCTGGCTTGGAAGGGATTCTCAAAGATCACTGAGCCCAACTGCGGGGCAGCCTCAACAATCACACCCTGTGCCCAAGAGCGCTGTCCAAACAATTTTGGAGCTCAGTCAGCCTTGGTGCTGGGACCCCTTCCCTGGACAGCCTGTTCCAGTGGCCAAGCACCCTCTGGCTGAAGAGCCTTTTCCTTCTATCCACCCTAAGCCTGCACTGGCACATCTTGCAGGCCATTCTCTAGGGTGTTCCCAGTGGCTCCAGGACTGAAGAGAGTAGTGCATGGCCTTCTGCTTCCCCTCCTCAGGAAGCTGCTGACTGCTAGAGGCTCCTGCCTAGGCAATTCCACCTCAAAAACATGGCAATGACAGCAAACAGAAAGGAGCTGGGACAGAGGAGCTCAGGCTTTGCAACCATGAGGATTAGAAGGAAGGCTACTGACACATCCTTGGCAGAACCATTTTTAACTGGAGCATTGTTTGGACCTTTTTCAGGTGGAAAGGAGAGGAACAATGAAAAGGAAAGCAAGAGCCAACAATCAGCCGTGAGTTTTGGCCTAGGGTTAAAGGGCAGCAAACTGGAGGAATGGCCAGGAGGAGAACTGCTCTTTCACACTCACGCTGGGATGGCTTCAAGCCTGTGCAGCCACAGGAAGGCTCTCTCGAGCACTTGCCTTTCTTACCTCCACCTCCTTCTTCCTTCAGACACATCAATGTTGGCAGCGACTTTCAGGCTGAGCTCCCAGAGCTGCAGAGCAGAGCACCAAGTGAGGATGAAGAGCCTGCAACCCTGGTCTGGAAGCCCTGGGGGGAAGATGACTCTGACATGGAAAAACCTGACAGAGGTAGCTTCTCTTCAAGCTTTTCTTCCACCCCTGACATACTTGGGTCTTTCAAAAGCTCCTTTTGCATAGAAAGGCAGCTTTTTGCAGCCTCTGCTTCTCTCCCTGTCTCGCCCATCTTCCCATCTACAAGTGTTAGAGGCAAGGAGAATGCTCTGCTTCTGCAGCAGAGCAGGAAAAAGAGCAAGCATCTTGCTCTCCAAATTGCTCAGGCCCATTTGCCACTGCAAGAGGGGAGACTGGCCTCCACTTCTTCTTACAGAAGCTGCTTTGAAGGGAGAGCCAGCACTGCGGGGGCCCTCGCTTCAGCTGGCCCTGCCTTTGCTCTCCTTTTCATGCTCTCCAAGCTGCTGCATTTAGCTCCCGGCCTTTCCTTGCGCCTTGCATGGCAACCTTTGCCCTTGCTGGCCTCAAGGCTGACTTTGGCTGGGTTTTTGTTGTGCTTGCAGTAAGAGAACTGCTGGACATGGCCAGCTCCCGTGGCATTCCCGGGGCAGCAGCTGACCTGGAGCGCGCCCTGCACTGCCTGCACCAGGCACGCGGCAGCGTTGCGGTAAGAAGCGGCTCTGTGGGCGCACACAAGAGGGCACAGGGAATGCACAAGGCCCGCCCACTGGGACAGCCTTTCCTGCCTGCTCCTTCAAGGAGTGTCTTTCTAGGGAGCAGAGCACTGGCTGCCTGCTGTGTCTCCTCCAGCTGCGTCAGGGCTGAGCCCAAAGGGCTCCAGCAGGGACAATCTCCCTCCTGCAGGCGGCGGCGCAAGGCCCTGCAGCCTGCTGCCTTGGAAATGGCCTGCCCGTCTGGGTTCTCTAAGACATTTGGAGGGGAAATTCCCACAAGCCTCAGTCAGCTGAGGCCATTCTGGCTGCAGCAGGAGCAAAATCATTACGTTGGTGAGCAAAATGCCACTCTTGGGGACCAGGATCAAAGGGCTGGGCAGCAAAAACTAGGCACTGGCATCAAATCCCAGGCTCTCACCCACATGGCATACAGTTGCTTGAATGTCTGAAGAGGCAAAGTAGCTGAAAGGCAGCATCTCTGATTTTTGGCTCATTTTGGATGTGGTGCGGTGGCTAAAGCCTTTTCCCCTTGGATCTTGCAGGAGGCTCTGGAGATGTTGCTCTCAGGGGGGCCTGCGACAACTCAAGGCCATCCCTTGGCCGATTATCATTACGCAGGTAAGCAAAGCAGAGCTTCTTCCTTCACTGGCAGATGCTGCCGTCCCCTTCATTGTTGTGGCAAGCGTTTCTGCTTTAACAAATTGGGCTTAACACCAGCACAAGGTCTTGTCTTCTCGGCGGGTGGGGAAAGCACCAGCATCTAGTCCTTCAGCTTGACTTGTTTTCCAGTCCTTTTCCCTGGGCAATGCCTGCTCTTGTCTTCATCACCTTCTCAGGGAGCAGACATGTACTCACACGTCAATGATGGCCTGCTACCATTTGCTTTTTGTGGCCACTGGGATCTACTTCATGTGGATCCAGGGATCCATTTTCCTGCTGCTTTTTATTGCCAGGCTCTGACAGATGGACACCTGAGGAGAAGGACTCCTTCCAAAAGGCTTTCCACACCTATGGCAAGGATTTCCATCTCATCCAGAAGCAGGTAAAGCCGCAGGACATTCTTTACCTGAGCAGATCATCACCAGCAAAGCTTGCTTATGTCTGCTAACAAGCACTGGCCTTCAGTCTCTCTCTTCTCAAGTACCAAAACTGTTCAAGTAGTAACAAAACAGGACATCAAAGGCCTGTGTGAAAAGGATGATCCTGTCTCTCCAGCCCTTTTCTCCAAGCTCTTTTGGAAGATAAAGCTTTATTCTCTCAGACTTTTTGCGCAATTCTGCTGCTGCTTCCACAAGACATTGTGCTGGCATGACTGCAGTGAAGCCGGGAAAGAAGAGCTGTGCTAGATGCATTTCTTGTTGATCTGTGCATTACGTCTGTTGCCACGTAGCATGATACACGGTTTACTACATTGCATGATGCCTCTCTTTCTCCATGTTGATTTCATTTTACACCCTCCTCCATTTACTTCATGATTTTACTTCCTAGTTTACTCCATCTTCTACTTTTTCCCCAATGCACCCTACCAAGGAATTTTAGATTCCTTCTTTTTCCCTTCCCAACAGATCCAGACTAAGACCGTGGCACAGTGTGTGGAGTACTACTACACCTGGAAAAAGGAGCATCCAGTTGCCAGCACTCTTGCTCAGGTGAGGGGGAAGAAAATCCAGGCGTGCCAGGAGGGTGGAGAAACTGGGAGAAGGGGACAAAACCTGCTGGCGAGCCATGCCAGACACCGCTTTGCCAGGATCACATCAGCCCGTGCGCTGGCAAAGGCGCAGCAGATGCTGCCCAGGCCTTCCTTCTGCTGCTGCCCTGAAATACGCCATTCTGGAGCCTAACTTTGGGCCAAGAAAGCCCCACCACCACCCAAATGGGCTTTGGCTCTCTACGGATGCGTTTCTCAAGGGCTGCCACCTTAGCTGACTCCAATCAGACCCTTCCTTCCCCGCTTAATTCCCCCTGACATCAGCAATCCCTGTGTTCAGGGAGATGCTGCAAACATTCAGGCAGATTTTGTACATTCCCACCATACTCCCCAGGAAGGAGCTGCCAGTGCTGTGGCTCCCCTCACACTTTCCTTAACAGCAAAGAGCAATTGGGTTGGCAATAGTGAGAGAGAGAGAGGGAGAGACTATTCTGGGTTGTATAAAGTGTCTAACCATGTGTCTTCTCGAATGTGACTGAATTTCCATCCCATTCCCAAGACATTTCTGGAGGAAAACCAGAGGGAAATAGATGTTAGGCAGAGAGGTAGAAATAAGAAATGTCGAATTCTAGAGAGCCACACATTTATGCCACCCCTTTGGCCTGTAGAAAAGAGGAGCATTTCCCTCCAAGCTCTGCCTTGGCAGCCCGCCGCAGCCCACTGGCAAAGGCAGCCGTTTGCTCAGCTCTTGAGGCTTTGGAAGGATTTCCTTAGGCCGATAGATTTTTGTGCTGGATGCAGGCATTTCCAGCTTTCTGAGGGGAAGGAAACATTGAAACAGGATTCTTTGATTTCCAGGCCGTGGGCAAAGCCAAGAGGAGCAAAAGCCCCCCCAGAAAGGAGGAGGGGCAGACAGGGAAGAGAAGCCGCAAGAGGGCTGGCAGCGCCGAGTGTCCCTGCTGCCAACCGCGCCAGCCGCCCCGTTCGGCGGGAGGCCCCTTTCCCTGCGGCCAGTGCAAACGGTGCGCAACTTCCTGCTCCTTCTGCTCCAACCTGCGCCTTTGCACTAAAACAGGCTGACCCTTTGCAAAGGCGCCGCAGGGCAAGCTCACGCCACTTGCACCATCGCCCCTCGCAGCCCTGCTCAAGCGTACAACCCACCTCAAACCCAAACAGCTCCCTTCAAACCCAGCCTTCACAATCAAACCTTGCCATGCCCCAACCAGACACACTGCATCCAAGTAGCAGCAGATGCATCAAAGCTTCCTTTGATGCTGCTGATCAAATTCCAAATAGGATGCAACAAAAGGAGGAAGACATTTCAAGGCATTGAAACAAGAAAGGTTGGACTCATGGGCTGATCAATTCACAATGTGCCACTGCCCAAAAAGACAGAAATTTGGACTTAAACGGAGATCTTGGCGCTTGCTTCAATGGTGTGTACTAAATTGACCAATGTACTAAATTGACCAAATTTGTTTCCTATCTTCCAGGGTGTTTGAAACCATCAAGGAAAGGAACAAACACAGGAGAAGACATCGGCCTCACAAGGAAGCAGAGCCTCTCCCCAAGAAGAAAAGACCAAATTAGACAAGGCTGCGGCTTGTCCAGGCCTAGCAAGGCTTAGGCGTCAATAGGACTAGTTAGGAATAGGACTGATTTTTACGCTTTTAGACTTGTTGAAATTCTACTTAGTTAGTTTACATGATAGGAATCTCCTTAATTTCTTAGTTAAGTTACATGCATATTATTCAAGATTCTTTAGTAGTATTAGATTTATCAGTACCTGCAAGACATTTAGTGTTAGTTACGATCCGTCTTTTACCATTTCACCTTTATTGAGACAGAATCTGTTTTTATCATTAAACCGTGTTTGTTCCACTTTGTCTTTTGGTCTGTGTGAAATCACTCCAGCAACGTTTGTTCCATTTGCCTGCTGTTGCAAACACAGCACACTCCCTGACAGGAGAATCTGGGCACGCACCACCTCCCCCAGGCACAGCCCCTTGCTCAGCTGGCAGGACTGGCAAAGTTGTGTCTCCTTTACTGCCAGGGAAAGAACGCGGGTGCTTCATCCTTTGACTACTAAACATCTCAGCTGCCAGTGGAAAGGGAGGCTTTGTTTAATTCAATCAATTGGATCTAAATGAGTGCTCTGCTCTCACCATCTTTTCTGCCTCAAAGCAACGGCTTTAGTCATTTTGTAGCCCAGCAACATAACTTTGTTTCATTTTGGGGGACTGATGGACCTGACCACCTTGGAGCACGTTTCTAGAACCCCTCCGATTCTATCACATTCATAACCACATGCACCACAAAGGTATCAGTAGTCCAGTTTCAGTTTCTCTTGAAAGGAACACTCTCCCGCCCTGGGCCTCCACCAATCTCCTCAGCTAAAGCAGAGCGGCTGGCATCATTATCCTCTCTCTGGCTTCCCACACTTCAGGTATTTGCAGCAAAGAAGAAGCAAAGTCCCTCTTTTATCTAGCCCAGCAAATGGCACTGCCCAGCAAGGCTTTGGTGGCAGGGGCTGTGCAGGGTGGAGAGGGGGCCAGGGAGGGGGCAATTGCCAGGCTGCTTCTGGGAAGCGCAGGCAAGCTTGCCCTTGTCTGATGGAGCCAGTGCAGCTGGCCTTTGGAGCCTACAAAGTGTCTGCCTTGCAGTGCCACTTGGTACAGCTGCCCCCTCACTTTGCTGCCCTGTGCGCAACATGCAGCTGGGAAGGAAGCAAGATGGGCACTGAAGCAAGATTTGCTTTGCCTTAACAATAGGCAGGAAAGCAGCAAAACTGGCTGGCTTTGGTCCTATCTGGCATCTAAGTATGAGAAGAAACGTGAAGGCCGTCAGTGTGGAAAGGTAATTCCGTCAGCGTTCCTGTCTTAGAGGAATCCCCGAGTCTTTTGAGACAAACACTTAGCTTCTCCAAGGGAGCTGCAAGAGGGATGTAGAAATTCTGCATTCATGTGTGCTGCAGAAATGCCACTGTGCTGTCCCTGTGTGTGTGTGTGTGTGTCCCCATCATTTCCCCTGAGAAACATTCTGTTTCTCCAAGTTTCAGGGAAGGAATGATGAGGTGAGAGACCAGCTCAGAGGCCCAAGGAGGGAAAACATCAAGTGACATAATTGGGCACCAAACGGAGATTTGACAAAGGGGGCAGCATGAATGCCTCCACTTTGAGAGGAAGCTTTGAAGTTGGCTCTCTGCTGAACAACTTGCACATTCCAGCTCCTCTCAGAGCTGGAGGAGAGCCTGTGGGAGAAGTCGTGCTGCTTCTCCAGGGCAGGAGATGAGCTCTGGGCCCTTGGACACAGCCAGCCTCCTGGGCACGTTCAGCTGGGGACACCTTGCAGAGAAGCAGCGAGGAGAGACACGCCTGTCCCTGCACTGATTTAGCCCGTCTCCTCAGACCACACAGGTCAAAAGGCCAATGGCAAGGGTCTCAGAGCAAGCTTGCAGCAGCAGAAGTAAAAGGGGCAAAGGTAGCCCATGCCTGTTTGTGTGCCATGGCTCCACTGGGGTTCTACATGGAATGTTGGGCTGTGCCCATGGCAACTGTCGTTGTCTCCTGCTCCTGCGGCCGTTGGTGGAACGCTGCTGGAGCAGCACTGGAGCAGCAGCTGCAGGATCAGCTCCTGGGCTGTCCCTGAGCAGCCGCCTCCTGCACTCAGCGCCACACCCGGCCTCTGCACCCACATCCTCGTCTCCCCGCCTGCCTCCAGGCATCCCCACAGCACTTGGGCACCGTCAAAGGTAAGAAAATCCCCGTTTGCCCTCAAAGCACTAACACAAGGCCACCAGGCTCCAGCTGCCTCTCCCACCAACCACGACACACAGCCTGCGTGCTCACTTTCCCCACACCAGCTTCCATGTCAAAGCGGGCTGCACCTTGCCAAGGAATCGTCTTGCCTCCCGGGCAAACACAGACACTTCCATAGAGGATGCAGAGAGCTGTCACAGTGCACTTGCAGATCCTCCTCCACAGATCACCTGCTTCAAAGTTCTTGGCACCCATTGCACTCCTAAACCCAGCTTTTGGTGACCCCAAAACAAATTGTTCATGGCTGAGGAGTTCAGGCCTTCAGTGTCAACAAATCCCATTATGCCCTGACTCAGCTCACACCTGCTCCAAAGCTGCAAAAACAAGAATGATGGCACTTCTCCTCTGGGACCCCTGTCATTCAGGCCATGCAAGCATTTGACCGGCCTTGTCCTCAAGCACAGGTGTTCAACTTCAAAAATCATCTGCTATCAGCAATCCTTATGTGCTTGCATAGTTACGTCTCTGATAGGAACATTCTCTTTTCCTATCGTATAGATACTTTTTTGCAATGCATGTAGGGCTGGTTCCGCCTCATGCTCAGGGGCAACTGGGAAATGCCGTCTTCTCAAGAACACACTCACAGTATCAGAGAATTTTCTGGCTTGGAAGGGATTCTCAAAGATCACTGAGCCCAACTGCGGGGCAGCCTCAACAATCACACCCTGTGCCCAAGAGCGCTGTCCAAACAATTTTGGAGCTCCGTCAGCCTTGGTGCTGGGACCTCTTCCCTGGAGAGCCTCTTCCAGTGGCCAAGCACCCTCTGGCTCTGAAGAGCCTTTTCCTTCTATCCACCCTAAGCCTGCACTGGCACATCTTGCAGGCCATTCTCTTGGGTGTTCCCAGTGGCTCCAGGACTGAAGAGAGTAGTGCATGGCCTTCTGCTTCCCCTCCTCAGGAAGCTGCTGACTGCTAGAGGCTCCTGCCTAGGCAATTCCACCTCAAAAACATGGCAATGACAGCAAACAGAAAGGAGCTGGGACAGAGGAGCTCAGGCTTTGCAACCATGAGGATCAGAAGGAAGGCTACTGACACATCCTTGGCAGAACCATTTTTAACTGGAGCATTGTTTGGACCTTTTTCAGGTGGAAAGGAGAGGAACAATGAAAAGGAAAGCAAGAGCCAACAATCAGCCGTGAGTTTTGGCCTAGGGTTAAAGGGGAGCAAACTGGAGGAATGGCCAAGAGGAGAACTGCTCTTTCACACTCACGCTGGGATGGCTTCAAGCCTGTGCAGCCACAGGAAGGCTCTCTCGAGCACTTGCCTTTCTTACCTCCACCTCCTTCTTCCTTCAGACACATCAATGTTGGCAGCGACTTTCAGGCTGAGCTCCCAGAGCTGCAGAGCAGAGCACCAAGTGAGGATGAAGAGCCTGCAACCCTGCTCTGGAAGCCCTGGGGGGAAGATGACTCTGACATGGAAAAACCTGACAGAGGTAGCTTCTCTTCAAGCTTTTCTTCCACCCCTGACATACTTGGGTCTTTCAAAAGCTCCTTTTGCATAGAAAGGCAGCTTTTTGCAGCCTCTGCTTCTCTCCCTGTCTCGCCCATCTTCCCATCTACAAGTGTTAGAGGCAAGGAGAATGCTCTGCTTCTGCAGCAGAGCAGGAAAAAGAGCAAGCATCTTGCTCTCCAAATTGCTCAGGCCCATTTGCCACTGCAAGAGGGGAGATTGGCCTCCACTTCTTCTTACAGAAGCTGCTTTGAAGGGAGAGCCAGCACTGCGGGGGCCCTCGCTTCAGCTGGCCCTGCCTTTGCTCTCCTTTTCATGCTCTCCAAGCTGCTGCATTTAGCTCCCGGCCTTTCCTTGCGCCTTGCATGGCAACCTTTGCCCTTGCTGGCCTCAAGGCTGACTTTGGCTGGGTTTTTGTTGTGCTTGCAGTAAGAGAACTGCTGGACATGGCCAGCTCCCGTGGCATTCCCGGGGCAGCAGCTGACCTGGAGCGCGCCCTGCACTGCCTGCACCAGGCACGCGGCAGCGTTGCGGTAAGAAGCGGCTCTGTGGGCGCACACAAGAGGGCACAGGGAATGCACAAGGCCCGCCCACTGGGACAGCCTTTCCTGCCTGCTCCTTCAAGGAGTGTCTTTCTAGGGAGCAGAGCACTGGCTGCCTGCTGTGTCTCCTCCAGCTGCGTCAGGGCTGAGCCCAAAGGGCTCCAGCAGGGACAATCTCCCTCCTGCAGGTGGCGGCGCAAGGCCCTGCAGCCTGCTGCCTTGGAAATGGCCTGCCCGTCTGGGTTCTCTAAGACATTTGGAGGGGAAATTCCCACAAGCCTCAGTCAGCTGAGGCCATTCTGGCTGCAGCAGGAGCAAAATCATTACGTTGGTGAGCAAAATGTCACTCTTGGGGACCAGGATCAAAGGGCTGGGCAGCAAAAACTAGGCACTGGCATCAAATCCCAGGCTCTCACCCACATGGCATACAGTTGCTTGAATGTCTGAAGAGGCAAAGTAGCTGAAAGGCAGCATCTCTGATTTTTGGCTCATTTTGGATGTGGTGCGGTGGCTAAAGCCTTTTCCCCTTGGATCTTGCAGGAGGCTCTGGAGATGTTGCTCTCAGGGGGGCCTGCGACAACTCAAGGCCATCCCTTGGCCGATTATCATTACGCAGGTAAGCAAAGCAGAGCTTCTTCCTTCACTGGCAGATGCTGCCGTCCCCTTCATTGTTGTGGCAAGCGTTTCTGCTTTAACAAATTGGGCTTAACACCAGCACAAGGTCTTGTCTTCTCGGCGGGTGGGGAAAGCACCAGCATCTAGTCCTTCAGCTTGACTTGTTTTCCAGTCCTTTTCCCTGGGCAATGCCTGCTCTTGTCTTCATCACCTTCTCAGGGAGCAGACATGTACTCACACGTCAATGATGGCCTGCTACCATTTGCTTTTTGTGGCCACTGGGATCTACTTCATGTGGATCCAGGGATCCATTTACCTGCTGCTTTTTATTGCCAGGCTCTGACAGATGGACACCTGAGGAGAAGGACTCCTTCCAAAAGGCTTTCCACACCTATGGCAAGGATTTCCATCTCATCCAGAAGCAGGTAAAGCCGCAGGACATTCTTTACCTGAGCAGATCATCACCAGCAAAGCTTGCTTATGTCTGCTAACAAGCACTGGCCTTCAGTCTCTCTCTTCTCAAGTACCAAAACTGTTCAAGTAGTAACAAAACAGGACATCAAAGGCCTGTGTGAAAAGGATGATCCTGTCTCTCCAGCCCTTTTCTCCAAGCTCTTTTGGAAGATAAAGCTTTATTCTCTCAGACTTTTTGCGCAATTCTGCTGCTGCTTCCACAAGACATTGTGCTGGCATGACTGCAGTGAAGCCGGGAAAGAAGAGCTGTGCTAGATGCATTTCTTGTTGATCTGTGCATTACGTCTGTTGCCACGTAGCATGATACACGGTTTACTACATTGCATGATGCCTCTCTTTCTCCATGTTGATTTCATTTTACACCCTCCTCCATTTACTTCATGATTTTACTTCCTAGTTTACTCCATCTTCTACTTTTTCCCCAATGCACCCTACCAAGGAATTTTAGATTCCTTCTTTTTCCCTTCCCAACAGATCCAGACTAAGACCGTGGCACAGTGTGTGGAGTACTACTACACCTGGAAAAAGGAGCATCCAGTTGCCAGCACTCTTGCTCAGGTGAGGGGGAAGAAAATCCAGGCGTGCCAGGAGGGTGGAGAAACTGGGAGAAGGGGACAAAACCTGCTGGCGAGCCATGCCAGACACCGCTTTGCCAGGATCACATCAGCCCATGCGCTGGCAAAGGCGCAGCAGATGCTGCCCAGGCCTTCCTTCTGCTGCTGCCCTGAAATACGCCATTCTGGGGCCTAACTTTGAGCCAAGAAAGCCCCACCACCACCCAAATGGGCTTTGGCTCTCTACGGATGCGTTTCTCAAGGGCTGCCACCTTAGCTGACTCCAATCAGACCCTTCCTTCCCCGCTTAATTCCCCCTGACATCAGCAATCCCTGTGTTCAGGGAGATGCTGCAAACATTCAGGCAGATTTTGTACATTCCCACCATACTCCCCAGGAAGGAGCTGCCAGTGCTGTGGCTCCCCTCACACTTTCCTTAACAGCAAAGAGCAATTGGGTTGGCAATAGTGAGAGAGAGAGAGGGAGAGACTATTCTGGGTTGTATAAAGTGTCTAACCATGTGTCTTCTCGAATTTGACTGAATTTCCATCCCATTCCCAAGACATTTCTGGAGGAAAACCAGAGGGAAATAGATGTTAGGCAGAGAGGTAGAAATAAGAAATGTCGAATTCTAGAGAGCCACACATTTATGCCACCCCTTTGGCCTGTGGAAAAGAGGAGCATTTCCCTCCAAGCTCTGCCTTGGCAGCCCGCCGCAGCCCACTGGCAAAGGCAGCCGTTTGCTCAGCTCTTGAGGCTTTGGAAGGATTTCCTTAGGCCGATAGATTTTTGTGCTGGATGCAGGCATTTCCAGCTTTCTGAGGGGAAGGAAACATTGAAACAGGATTCTTTGATTTCCAGGGCGTGGGCAAAGCCAAGAGGAGCAAAAGCCCCCCCAGAAAGGAGGAGGGGCAGACAGGGAAGAGAAGCCGCAAGAGGGCTGGCAGCGCCGAGTGTCCCTGCTGCCAACCGCGCCAGCCGCCCCGTTCGGCGGGAGGCCCCTTTCCCTGCGGCCAGTGCAAACGGTGCGCAACTTCCTGCTCCTTCTGCTCCAACCTGCGCCTTTGCACTAAAACAGGCTGACCCTTTGCAAAGGCGCCGCAGGGCAAGCTCACGCCACTTGCACCATCGCCCCTCGCAGCCCTGCTCAAGCGTACAACCCACCTCAAACCCAAACAGCTCCCTTCAAACCCAGCCTTCACAATCAAACCTTGCCATGCCCCAACCAGACACACTGCATCCAAGTAGCAGCAGATGCATCAAAGCTTCCTTTGATGCTGCTGATCAAATTCCAAATAGGATGCAACAAAAGGAGGAAGACATTTCAAGGCATTGAAACAAGAAAGGTTGGACTCATGGGCTGATCAATTCACAATGTGCCACTGCCCAAAAAGACAGAAATTTGGACTTAAACGGAGATCTTGGCGCTTGCTTCAATGGTGTGTACTAAATTGACCAATGTACTAAATTGACCAAATTTGTTTCCTATCTTCCAGGGTGTTTGAAACCATCAAGGAAAGGAACAAACACAGGAGAAGACATCGGCCTCACAAGGAAGCAGAGCCTCTCCCCAAGAAGAAAAGACCAAATTAGACAAGGCTGCGGCTTGTCCAGGCCTAGCAAGGCTTAGGCGTCAATAGGACTAGTTAGGAATAGGACTGATTTTTACGCTTTTAGACTTGTTGAAATTCTACTTAGTTACTTAGTTAGTTTACATGATAGGAATCTCCTTCATTTCTTAGTTAAGTTACATGCATATTATTCAAGATTCTTTAGTAGTATTAGATTTATCAGTACCTGCAAGACATTTAGTGTTAGTTACGATCCGTCTTTTACCATTTCACCTTTATTGAGACAGAATCTGTTTTTATCATTAAACCGTGTTTGTGCCACTTTGTCTTTTGGTCTGTGTGAAATCACTCCAGCAACGTTTGTTCCATTTGCCTGCTGTTGCAAACACAGCACACTCCCTGACAGGAGAATCTGGGCACGCACCACCTCCCCCAGGCACAGCCCCTTGCTCAGCTGGCAGGACTGGCAAAGTTGTGTCTCCTTTACTGCCAGGGAAAGAACGCGGGCGCTTCATCCTTTGACTACTAAACATCTCAGCTGCCAGTGGAAAGGGAGGCTTTGTTTAATTCAATCAATTGGATCTAAATGAGTGCTCTGCTCTCACCATCTTTTCTGCCTCAAAGCAACGGCTTTAGTCATTTTGTAGCCCAGCAACATAACTTTGTTTCATTTTGGGGGACTGATGGACCTGACCACCTTGGAGCACGTTTCTAGAACCCCTCCGATTCTATCACATTCATAACCACATGCACCACAAAGGTATCAGTAGTCCAGTTTCAGTTTCTCTTGAAAGGAACACTCTCCCGCCCTGGGCCTCCACCAATCTCCTCAGCTAAAGCAGAGCGGCTGGCATCATTATCCTCTCTCTGGCTTCCCACACTTCAGGTATTTGCAGCAAAGAAGAAGCAAAGTCCCTCTTTTATCTAGCCCAGCAAATGGCACTGCCCAGCAAGGCTTTGGTGGCAGGGGCTGTGCAGGGTGGAGAGGGGGCCAGGGAGGGGGCAATTGCCAGGCTGCTTCTGGGAAGCGCAGGCAAGCTTGCCCTTGTCTGATGGAGCCAGTGCAGCTGGCCTTTGGAGCCTACAAAGTGTCTGCCTTGCAGTGCCACTTGGTACAGCTGCCCCCTCACTTTGCTGCCCTGTGCGCAACATGCAGCTGGGAAGGAAGCAAGATGGGCACTGAAGCAAGATTTGCTTTGCCTTAACAATAGGCAGGAAAGCAGCAAAACTGGCTGGCTTTGGTCCTATCTGGCATCTAAGTATGAAAAGAAACGTGAAGGCCGTCTGTGTGGAAAGGTAATTCCGTCAGCGTTCCTGTCTTAGAGGAATCCCCGAGTCTTTTGAGACAAACACCTAGCTTCTCCAAGGGAGCTGCAAGAGGGATGTAGAAATTCTGCATTCATGTGTGCTGCAGAAATGCCACTGTGCTGTCCCTGTGTGTGTGTGTGTGTGCCCATCATTTCCCCTGAGAAACATTCTGTTTCTCCAAGTTTCAGGGAAGGAATGATGAGGTGAGAGACCAGCTCAGAGGCCCAAGGAGGGAAAACATCAAGTGACATAATTAGGCACCAAAAGGAGATTTGACAAAGGGGGCAGCATGAATGCCTCCACTTTGAGAGGAAGCTTTGAAGTTGGCTCTCTGCTGAACAACTTGCACATTCCAGCTCCTCTCAGAGCTGGAGGAGAGCCTGTGGGAGGAGTCGTGCTGCTTCTCCAGGGCAGGAGATGAGCTCTGGGCCCTTGGACACAGCCAGCCTCCTGGGCACGTTCAGCTGGGGACACCTTGCAGAGAAGCAGCGAGGAGAGACACGCCTGTCCCTGCACTGCTTTTGCCCGTCTCCTCAGACCACGCAGGTCAAAAGGCCAATGGCAAGGGTCTCAGAGCAAGCTTGCAGCAGCAGAATTAAAAGGGGCAAAGGTAGCCCATGCCTGTTTGTGTGCCATGGCTCCCCTGGGGTTCTACATGGAATGTTGGGCTGTGCCCATGGCAACTGTCGTTGTCTCCTGCTCCTGCGGCCGTTGGTGGAACGCTGCTGGAGCAGCACTGGAGCAGCAGCTGCAGGATCAGCTCCTGGGCTGTCCCTGAGCAGCCGCCTCCTGCACTCAGCGCCACACCCGGCCTCTGCACCCACATCCTCGTCTCCCCGCCTGCCTCCAGGCATCCCCACAGCACTTGGGCACCGTCAAAGGTAAGAAAATCCCCGTTTGCCCTCAAAGCACTAACACAAGGCCACCAGGCTCCAGCTGCCTCTCCCACCAACCACGACACACAGCCTGCGTGCTCACTTTCCCCACACCAGCTTCCATGTCAAAGCGGGCTGCACCTTGCCAAGGAATCGTCTTGCCTCCCGGGCAAACACAGACACTTCCATAGAGGATGCAGAGAGCTGTCACAGTGCACTTGCAGATCCTCCTCCACAGATCACCTGCTTCAAAGTTCTTGGCACCCATTGCACTCCTAAACCCAGCTTTTGGTGACCCCAAAACAAATTGTTCATGGCTGAGGAGTTCAGGCCTTCAGTGTCAACAAATCCCATTATGCCCTGACTCAGCTCACACCTGCTCCAAAGCTGCAAAAACAAGAATGATGGCACTTCTCCTCTGGGACCCCTGTCATTCAGGCCATGCAAGCATTTGACCGGCCTTGTCCTCAACCACAGGTGTTCAACTTCAAAAATCATCTGCTATCAGCAATCCTTATGTGCTTGCATAGTTACGTCTCTGATAGGAACATTCTCTTTTCCTATCGTATAGATACTTTTTTGCAATGCATGTAGGGCTGGTTCCGCCTCATGCTTAGGGGCAACTGGGAAATGCCATCTTCTCAAGAACACACTCACAGTATCAGAGAATTTTCTGGCTTGGAAGGGATTCTCAAAGATCACTGAGCCCAACTGCGGGGCAGCCTCAACAATCACACCCTGTGCCCAAGAGCGCTGTCCAAACAATTTTGGAGCTCCGTCAGCCTTGGTGCTGGGACCCCTTGCCTGGACAGCCTCTTCCAGTGGCCAAGCACCCTCTGGCTGAAGAGCCTTTTCCTTCTATCCACCCTAAGCCTGCACTGGCACATCTTGCAGGCCATTCTCTTGGGTGTTCCCAGTGGCCCCAGGACTGAAGAGAGTAGTGCATGGCCTTCTGCTTCCCCTCCTCAGGAAGCTGCTGACTGCTAGAGGCTCCTGCCTAGGCAATTCCACCTCAAAAACATGGCAATGACAGCAAACAGAAAGGAGCTGGGACAGAGGAGCTCAGGCTTTGCAACCATGAGGATCAGAAGGAAGGCTACTGACACATCCTTGGCAGAACCATTTTTAACTGGAGCATTGTTTGGACCTTTTTCAGGTGGAAAGGAGAGGAACAATGAAAAGGAAAGCAAGAGCCAACAATCAGCCGTGAGTTTTGGCCTAGGGTTAAAGGGCAGCAAACTGGAGGAATGGCCAGGAGGAGAACTGCTCTTTCACACTCACGCTGGGATGGCTTCAAGCCTGTGCAGCCACAGGAAGGCTCTCTCGAGCACTTGCCTTTCTTACCTCCACCTCCTTCTTCCTTCAGACACATCAATGTTGGCAGCGACTTTCAGGCTGAGCTCCCAGAGCTGCAGAGCAGAGCACCAAGTGAGGATGAAGAGCCTGCAACCCTGCTCTGGAAGCCCTGGGGGGAAGATGACTCTGACATGGAAAAACCTGACAGAGGTAGCTTCTCTTCAAGCTTTTCTTCCACCCCTGACATACTTGGGTCTTTCAAAAGCTCCTTTTGCATAGAAAGGCAGCTTTTTGCAGCCTCTGCTTCTCTCCCTGTCTCGCCCATCTTCCCATCTACAAGTGTTAGAGGCAAGGAGAATGCTCTGCTTCTGCAGCAGAGCAGGAAAAAGAGCAAGCATCTTGCTCTCCAAATTGCTCAGGCCCATTTGCCACTGCAAGAGGGGAGATTGGCCTCCACTTCTTCTTACAGAAGCTGCTTTGAAGGGAGAGCCAGCACTGCGGGGGCCCTCGCTTCAGCTGGCCCTGCCTTTGCTCTCCTTTTCATGCTCTCCAAGCTGCTGCATTTAGCTCCCGGCCTTTCCTTGCGCCTTGCATGGCAACCTTTGCCCTTGCTGGCCTCAAGGCTGACTTTGGCTGGGTTTTTGTTGTGCTTGCAGTAAGAGAACTGCTGGACATGGCCAGCTCCTGTGGCATTCCCGGGGCAGCAGCTGACCTGGAGCGCGCCCTGCACTGCCTGCACCAGGCACGCGGCAGCGTTGCGGTAAGAAGCGGCTCTGTGGGCGCACACAAGAGGGCACAGGGAATGCACAAGGCCCGCCCACTGGGACAGCCTTTCCTGCCTGCTCCTTCAAGGAGTGTCTTTCTAGGGAGCAGAGCACTGGCTGCCTGCTGTGTCTCCTCCAGCGGCGTCAGGGCTGAGCCCAAAGGGCTCCAGCAGGGACAATCTCCCTCCTGCAGGCGGCGGCGCAAGGCCCTGCAGCCTGCTGCCTTGGAAATGGCCTGCCCGTCTGGGTTCTCTAAGACATTTGGAGGGGAAATTCCCACAAGCCTCAGTCAGCTGAGGCCATTCTGGCTGCAGCAGGAGCAAAATCATTACGCTGGTGAGCAAAATGTCACTCTTGGGGACCAGGATCAAAGGGCTGGGCAGCAAAAACTAGGCACTGGCATCAAATCCCAGGCTCTCACCCACATGGCATACAGTTGCTTGAATGTCTGAAGAGGCAAAGTAGCTGAAAGGCAGCATCTCTGATTTTTGGCTCATTTTGGATGTGGTGCGGTGGCTAAAGCCTTTTCCCCTTGGATCTTGCAGGAGGCTCTGGAGATGTTGCTCTCAGGGGGGCCTGCGACAACTCAAGGCCATCCCTTGGCCGATTATCATTACGCAGGTAAGCAAAGCAGAGCTTCTTCCTTCACTGGCAGATGCTGCCGTCCCCTTCATTGTTGTGGCAAGCGTTTCTGCTTTAACAAATTGGGCTTAACACCAGCACAAGGTCTTGTCTTCTCGGCGGGTGGGGAAAGCACCAGCATCTAGTCCTTCAGCTTGACTTGTTTTCCAGTCCTTTTCCCTGGGCAATGCCTGCTCTTGTCTTCATCACCTTCTCAGGGAGCAGACATGTACTCACACGTCAATGATGGCCTGCTACCATTTGCTTTTTGTGGCCACTGGGATCCATTTCATGTGGATCCAGGGATCCATTTACCTGCTGCTTTTTATTGCCAGGCTCTGACAGATGGACACCTGAGGAGAAGGACTCCTTCCAAAAGGCTTTCCACACCTATGGCAAGGATTTCCATCTCATCCAGAAGCAGGTAAAGCCGCAGGACATTCTTTACCTGAGCAGATCATCACCAGCAAAGCTTGCTTATGTCTGCTAACAAGCACTGGCCTTCAGTCTCTCTCTTCTCAAGTACCAAAACTGTTCAAGTAGTAACAAAACAGGACATCAAAGGCCTGTGTGAAAAGGATGATCCTGTCTCTCCAGCCCTTTTCTCCAAGCTCTTTTGGAAGATAAAGCTTTATTCTCTCAGACTTTTTGCGCAATTCTGCTGCTGCTTCCACAAGACATTGTGCTGGCATGACTGCAGTGAAGCCGGGAAAGAAGAGCTGTGCTAGATGCATTTCTTGTTGATCTGTGCATTACGTCTGTTGCCACGTAGCATGATACACGGTTTACTACATTGCATGATGCCTCTCTTTCTCCATGTTGATTTCATTTTACACCCTCCTCCATTTACTTCATGATTTTACTTCCTA
This sequence comes from Zonotrichia albicollis, assembly GCF_047830755.1. Classification (NCBI taxonomy): domain Eukaryota; kingdom Metazoa; phylum Chordata; class Aves; order Passeriformes; family Passerellidae; genus Zonotrichia; species Zonotrichia albicollis. The sequence goes on from NC_133860.1 coordinate 39,846,567, forward strand.
GTTTACTCCATCTTCTACTTTTTCCCCAATGCACCCTACCAAGGAATTTTAGATTCCTTCTTTTTCCCTTCCCAACAGATCCAGACTAAGACCGTGGCACAGTGTGTGGAGTACTACTACACCTGGAAAAAGGAGCATCCAGTTGCCAGCACTCTTGCTCAGGTGAGGGGGAAGAAAATCCAGGCGTGCCAGGAGGGTGGAGAAACTGGGAGAAGGGGAGAAAACCTGCTGGCGAGCCATGCCAGACACCGCTTTGCCAGGATCACATCAGCCCATGCGCTGGCAAAGGCGCAGCAGATGCTGCCCAGGCCTTCCTTCTGCTGCTGCCCTGAAATACGCCATTCTGGGGCCTAACTTTGAGCCAAGAAAGCCCCACCACCACCCAAATGGGCTTTGGCTCTCTACGGATGCGTTTCTCAAGGGCTGCCACCTTAGCTGACTCCAATCAGACCCTTCCTTCCCCGCTTAATTCCCCCTGACATCAGCAATCCCTGTGTTCAGGGAGATGCTGCAAACATTCAGGCAGATTTTGTACATTCCCACCATACTCCCCAGGAAGGAGCTGCCAGTGCTGTGGCTCCCCTCACACTTTCCTTAACAGCAAAGAGCAATTGGGTTGGCAATAGTGAGAGAGAGAGAGGGAGAGACTATTCTGGGTTGTATAAAGTGTCTAACCATGTGTCTTCTCGAATTTGACTGAATTTCCATCCCATTCCCAAGACATTTCTGGAGGAAAACCAGAGGGAAATAGATGTTAGGCAGAGAGGTAGAAATAAGAAATGTCGAATTCTAGAGAGCCACACATTTATGCCACCCCTTTGGCCTGTGGAAAAGAGGAGCATTTCCCTCCAAGCTCTGCCTTGGCAGCCCGCCGCAGCCCACTGGCAAAGGCAGCCGTTTGCTCAGCTCTTGAGGCTTTGGAAGGATTTCCTTAGGCCGATAGATTTTTGTGCTGGATGCAGGCATTTCCAGCTTTCTGAGGGGAAGGAAACATTGAAACAGGATTCTTTGATTTCCAGGGCGTGGGCAAAGCCAAGAGGAGCAAAAGCCCCCCCAGAAAGGAGGAGGGGCAGACAGGGAAGAGAAGCCGCAAGAGGGCTGGCAGCGCCGAGTGTCCCTGCTGCCAACCGCGCCAGCCGCCCCGTTCGGCGGGAGGCCCCTTTCCCTGCGGCCAGTGCAAACGGTGCGCAACTTCCTGCTCCTTCTGCTCCAACCTGCGCCTTTGCACTAAAACAGGCTGACCCTTTGCAAAGGCGCCGCAGGGCAAGCTCACGCCACTTGCACCATCGCCCCTCGCAGCCCTGCTCAAGCGTACAACCCACCTCAAACCCAAACAGCTCCCTTCAAACCCAGCCTTCACAATCAAACCTTGCCATGCCCCAACCAGACACACTGCATCCAAGTAGCAGCAGATGCATCAAAGCTTCCTTTGATGCTGCTGATCAAATTCCAAATAGGATGCAACAAAAGGAGGAAGACATTTCAAGGCATTGAAACAAGAAAGGTTGGACTCATGGGCTGATCAATTCACAATGTGCCACTGCCCAAAAAGACAGAAATTTGGACTTAAACGGAGATCTTGGCGCTTGCTTCAATGGTGTGTACTAAATTGACCAATGTACTAAATTGACCAAATTTGTTTCCTCTCTTCCAGGGTGTTTGAAACCATCAAGGAAAGGAACAAACACAGGAGAAGACATCGGCCTCGCAAGGAAGCAGAGCCTCTCCCCAAGAAGAAAAGACCAAATTAGACAAGGCTGCGGCTTGTCCAGGCCTAGCAAGGCTTAGGCGTCAATAGGACTAGTTAGGAATAGGACTGATTTTTACGCTTTTAGACTTGTTGAAATTCTACTTAGTTAGTTTACATGATAGGAATCTCCTTCATTTCTTAGTTAAGTTACATGCATATTATTCAAGATTCTTTAGTAGTATTAGATTTATCAGTACCTGCAAGACATTTAGTGTTAGTTACGATCCGTCTTTTACCATTTCACCTTTATTGAGACAGAATCTGTTTTTATCATTAAACCGTGTTTGTTCCACTTTGTCTTTTGGTCTGTGTGAAATCACTCCAGCAACGTTTGTTCCATTTGCCTGCTGTTGCAAACACAGCACACTCCCTGACAGGAAAATCTGGGCACGCACCACCTCCCCCAGGCACAGCCCCTTGCTCAGCTGGCAGGACTGGCAAAGTTGTGTCTCCTTTACTGCCAGGGAAAGAACGCGGGCGCTTCATCCTTTGACTACTAAACATCTCAGCTGCCAGTGGAAAGGGAGGCTTTGTTTAATTCAATCAATTGGATCTAAATGAGTGCTCTGCTCTCACCATCTTTTCTGCCTCAAAGCAACGGCTTTAGTCATTTTGTAGCCCAGCAACATAACTTTGTTTCATTTTGGGGGACTGATGGACCTGACCACCTTGGAGCACGTTTCTAGAACCCCTCCGATTCTATCACATTCATAACCACATGCACCACAAAGGTATCAGTAGTCCAGTTTCAGTTTCTCTTGAAAGGAACACTCTCCCGCCCTGGGCCTCCACCAATCTCCTCAGCTAAAGCAGAGCGGCTGGCATCATTATCCTCTCTCTGGCTTCCCACACTTCAGGTATTTGCAGCAAAGAAGAAGCAAAGTCCCTCTTTTATCTAGCCCAGCAAATGGCACTGCCCAGCAAGGCTTTGGTGGCAGGGGCTGTGCAGGGTGGAGAGGGGGCCAGGGAGGGGGCAATTGCCAGGCTGCTTCTGGGAAGCGCAGGCAAGCTTGCCCTTGTCTGATGGAGCCAGTGCAGCTGGCCTTTGGAGCCTACAAAGTGTCTGCCTTGCAGTGCCACTTGGTACAGCTGCCCCCTCACTTTGCTGCCCTGTGCGCAACATGCAGCTGGGAAGGAAGCAAGATGGGCACTGAAGCAAGATTTGCTTTGCCTTAACAATAGGCAGGAAAGCAGCAAAACTGGCTGGCTTTGGTCCTATCTGGCATCTAAGTATGAAAAGAAACGTGAAGGCCGTCAGTGTGGAAAGGTAATTCCGTCAGCGTTCCTGTCTTAGAGGAATCCCCGAGTCTTTTGAGACAAACACCTAGCTTCTCCAAGGGAGCTGCAAGAGGGATGTAGAAATTCTGCATTCATGTGTGCTGCAGAAATGCCACTGTGCTGTCCCTGTGTGTGTGTGTGTGTGTGTGCCCATCATTTCCCCTGAGAAACATTCTGTTTCTCCAAGTTTCAGGGAAGGAATGATGAGGTGAGAGACCAGCTCAGAGGCCCAAGGAGGGAAAACATCAAGTGACATAATTGGGCACCAAAAGGAGATTTGACAAAGGGGGCAGCATGAATGCCTCCACTTTGAGAGGAAGCTTTGAAGTTGGCTCTCTGCTGAACAACTTGCACATTCCAGCTCCTCTCAGAGCTGGAGGAGAGCCTGTGGGAGGAGTCGTGCTGCTTCTCCAGGGCAGGAGATGAGCTCTGGGCCCTTGGACACAGCCAGCCTCCTGGGCACGTTCAGCTGGGGACACCTTGCAGAGAAGCAGCGAGGAGAGACACGCCTGTCCCTGCACTGCTTTTGCCCGTCTCCTCAGACCACGCAGGTCAAAAGGCCAATGGCAAGGGTCTCAGAGCAAGCTTGCAGCAGCAGAAGTAAAAGGGGCAAAGGTAGCCCATGCCTGTTTGTGTGCCATGGCTCCCCTGGGGTTCTACATGGAATGTTGGGCTGTGCCCATGGCAACTGTCGTTGTCTCCTGCTCCTGTGGCTGTTGGTGGAACGCTGCTGGAGCAGCACTGGAGCAGCAGCTGCAGGATCAGCTCCTGGGCTGTCCCTGAGCAGCCGCCTCCTGCACTCAGCGCCACACCCGGCCTCTGCACCCACATCCTCGTCTCCCCGCCTGCCTCCAGGCATCCCCACAGCACTTGGGCACCGTCAAAGGTAAGAAAATCCCCGTTTGCCCTCAAAGCACTAACACAAGGCCACCAGGCTCCAGCTGCCTCTCCCACCAACCACGACACACAGCCTGCGTGCTCACTTTCCCCACACCAGCTTCCATGTCAAAGCGGGCTGCACCTTGCCAAGGAATCGTCTTGCCTCCCGGGCAAACACAGACACTTCCATAGAGGATGCAGAGAGCTGTCACAGTGCACTTGCAGATCCTCCTCCACAGATCACCTGCTTCAAAGTTCTTGGCACCCATTGCACTCCTAAACCCAGCTTTTGGTGACCCCAAAACAAATTGTTCATGGCTGAGGAGTTCAGGCCTTCAGTGTCAACAAATCCCATTATGCCCTGACTCAGCTCACACCTGCTCCAAAGCTGCAAAAACAAGAATGATGGCACTTCTCCTCTGGGACCCCTGTCATTCAGGCCATGCAAGCATTTGACCGGCCTTGTCCTCAACCACAGGTGTTCAACTTCAAAAATCATCTGCTATCAGCAATCCTTATGTGCTTGCATAGTTACGTCTCTGATAGGAACATTCTCTTTTCCTATCGTATAGATACTTTTTTGCAATGCATGTAGGGCTGGTTCCGCCTCATGCTCAGGGGCAACTGGGAAATGCCATCTTCTCAAGAACACAATCACAGTATCAGAGAATTTTCTGGCTTGGAAGGGATTCTCAAAGATCACTGAGCCCAACTGCGGGGCAGCCTCAACAATCACACCCTGTGCCCAAGAGCGCTGTCCAAACAATTTTGGAGCTCCGTCAGCCTTGGTGCTGGGACCTCTTCCCTGGAGAGCCTCTTCCAGTGGCCAAGCACCCTCTGGCTCTGAAGAGCCTTTTCCTTCTATCCACCCTAAGCCTGCACTGGCACATCTTGCAGGCCATTCTCTTGGGTGTTCCCAGTGGCTCCAGGACTGAAGAGAGTAGTGCATGGCCTTCTGCTTCCCCTCCTCAGGAAGCTGCTGACTGCTAGAGGCTCCTGCCTAGGCAATTCCACCTCAAAAACATGGCAATGACAGCAAACAGAAAGGAGCTGGGACAGAGGAGCTCAGGCTTTGCAACCATGAGGATCAGAAGGAAGGCTACTGACACATCCTTGGCAGAACCATTTTTAACTGGAGCATTGTTTGGACCTTTTTCAGGTGGAAAGGAGAGGAACAATGAAAAGGAAAGCAAGAGCCAACAATCAGCCGTGAGTTTTGGCCTAGGGTTAAAGGGCAGCAAACTGGAGGAATGGCCAAGAGGAGAACTGCTCTTTCACACTCACGCTGGGATGGCTTCAAGCCTGTGCAGCCACAGGAAGGCTCTCTCGAGCACTTGCCTTTCTTACCTCCACCTCCTTCTTCCTTCAGACACATCAATGTTGGCAGCGACTTTCAGGCTGAGCTCCCAGAGCTGCAGAGCAGAGCACCAAGTGAGGATGAAGAGCCTGCAACCCTGGTCTGGAAGCCCTGGGGGGAAGATGACTCTGACATGGAAAAACCTGACAGAGGTAGCTTCTCTTCAAGCTTTTCTTCCACCCCTGACATACTTGGGTCTTTCAAAAGCTCCTTTTGCATAGAAAGGCAGCTTTTTGCAGCCTCTGCTTCTCTCCCTGTCTCGCCCATCTTCCCATCTACAAGTGTTAGAGGCAAGGAGAATGCTCTGCTTCTGCAGCAGAGCAGGAAAAAGAGCAAGCATCTTGCTCTCCAAATTGCTCAGGCCCATTTGCCACTGCAAGAGGGGAGATTGGCCTCCACTTCTTCTTACAGAAGCTGCTTTGAAGGGAGAGCCAGCACTGCGGGGGCCCTCGCTTCAGCTGGCCCTGCCTTTGCTCTCCTTTTCATGCTCTCCAAGCTGCTGCATTTAGCTCCCGGCCTTTCCTTGCGCCTTGCATGGCAACCTTTGCCCTTGCTGGCCTCAAGGCTGACTTTGGCTGGGTTTTTGTTGTGCTTGCAGTAAGAGAACTGCTGGACATGGCCAGCTCCCGTGGCATTCCCGGGGCAGCAGCTGACCTGGAGCGCGCCCTGCACTGCCTGCACCAGGCACGCGGCAGCGTTGCGGTAAGAAGCGGCTCTGTGGGCGCACACAAGAGGGCACAGGGAATGCACAAGGCCCGCCCACTGGGACAGCCTTTCCTGCCTGCTCCTTCAAGGAGTGTCTTTCTAGGGAGCAGAGCACTGGCTGCCTGCTGTGTCTCCTCCAGCGGCGTCAGGGCTGAGCCCAAAGGGCTCCAGCAGGGACAATCTCCCTCCTGCAGGCGGCGGCGCAAGGCCCTGCAGCCTGCTGCCTTGGAAATGGCCTGCCCGTCTGGGTTCTCTAAGACATTTGGAGGGGAAATTCCCACAAGCCTCAGTCAGCTGAGGCCATTCTGGCTGCAGCAGGAGCAAAATCATTACGTTGGTGAGCAAAATGTCACTCTTGGGGACCAGGATCAAAGGGCTGGGCAGCAAAAACTAGGCACTGGCATCAAATCCCAGGCTCTCACCCACATGGCATACAGTTGCTTGAATGTCTGAAGAGGCAAAGTAGCTGAAAGGCAGCATCTCTGATTTTTGGCTCATTTTGGATGTGGTGCGGTGGCTAAAGCCTTTTCCCCTTGGATCTTGCAGGAGGCTCTGGAGATGTTGCTCTCAGGGGGGCCTGCGACAACTCAAGGCCATCCCTTGGCCGATTATCATTACGCAGGTAAGCAAAGCAGAGCTTCTTCCTTCACTGGCAGATGCTGCCGTCCCCTTCATTGTTGTGGCAAGCGTTTCTGCTTTAACAAATTGGGCTTAACACCAGCACAAGGTCTTGTCTTCTCGGCGGGTGGGGAAAGCACCAGCATCTAGTCCTTCAGCTTGACTTGTTTTCCAGTCCTTTTCCCTGGGCAATGCCTGCTCTTGTCTTCATCACCTTCTCAGGGAGCAGACATGTACTCACACGTCAATGATGGCCTGCTACCATTTGCTTTTTGTGGCCACTGGGATCCACTTCATGTGGATCCAGGGATCCATTTACCTGCTGCTTTTTATTGCCAGGCTCTGACAGATGGACACCTGAGGAGAAGGACTCCTTCCAAAAGGCTTTCCACACCTATGGCAAGGATTTCCATCTCATCCAGAAGCAGGTAAAGCCGCAGGACATTCTTTACCTGAGCAGATCATCACCAGCAAAGCTTGCTTATGTCTGCTAACAAGCACTGGCCTTCAGTCTCTCTCTTCTCAAGTACCAAAACTGTTCAAGTAGTAACAAAACAGGACATCAAAGGCCTGTGTGAAAAGGATGATCCTGTCTCTCCAGCCCTTTTCTCCAAGCTCTTTTGGAAGATAAAGCTTTATTCTCTCAGACTTTTTGCGCAATTCTGCTGCTGCTTCCACAAGACATTGTGCTGGCATGACTGCAGTGAAGCCGGGAAAGAAGAGCTGTGCTAGATGCATTTCTTGTTGATCTGTGCATTACGTCTGTTGCCACGTAGCATGATACACGGTTTACTACATTGCATGATGCCTCTCTTTCTCCATGTTGATTTCATTTTACACCCTCCTCCATTTACTTCATGATTTTACTTCCTAGTTTACTCCATCTTCTACTTTTTCCCCAATGCACCTTACCAAGGAATTTTAGATTCCTTCTTTTTCCCTTCCCAACAGATCCAGACTAAGACCGTGGCACAGTGTGTGGAGTACTACTACACCTGGAAAAAGGAGCATCCAGTTGCCAGCACTCTTGCTCAGGTGAGGGGGAAGAAAATCCAGGCGTGCCAGGAGGGTGGAGAAACTGGGAGAAGGGGACAAAACCTGCTGGCGAGCCATGCCAGACACCGCTTTGCCAGGATCACATCAGCCCGTGCGCTGGCAAAGGCGCAGCAGATGCTGCCCAGGCCTTCCTTCTGCTGCTGCCCTGAAATACGCCATTCTGGAGCCTAACTTTGAGCCAAGAAAGCCGCACCACCACCCAAATGGGCTTTGGCTCTCTACGGATGGTTTTCTCAAGGGCTGCCACCTTAGCTGACTCCAATCAGACCCTTCCTTCCCCGCTTAATTCCCCCTGACATCAGCAATCCCTGTGTTCAGGGAGATGCTGCAAACATTCAGGCAGATTTTGTACATTCCCACCATACTCCCCAGGAAGGAGCTGCCAGTGCTGTGGCTCCCCTCACACTTTCCTTAACAGCAAAGAGCAATTGGGTTGGCAATAGTGAGAGAGAGAGAGGGAGAGACTATTCTGGGTTGTATAAAGTGTCTAACCATGTGTCTTCTCGAATTTGACTGAATTTCCATCCCATTCCCAAGACATTTCTGGAGGAAAACCAGAGGGAAATAGATGTTAGGCAGAGAGGTAGAAATAAGAAATGTCGAATTCTAGAGAGCCACACATTTATGCCACCCCTTTGGCCTGTGGAAAAGAGGAGCATTTCCCTCCAAGCTCTGCCTTGGCAGCCCGCCGCAGCCCACTGGCAAAGGCAGCCGTTTGCTCAGCTCTTGAGGCTTTGGAAGGATTTCCTTAGGCCGACAGATTTTTGTGCTGGATGCAGGCATTTCCAGCTTTCTGAGGGGAAGGAAACATTGAAACAGGATTCTTTGATTTCCAGGCCGTGGGCAAAGCCAAGAGGAGCAAAAGCCCCCCCAGAAAGGAGGAGGGGCAGACAGGGAAGAGAAGCCGCAAGAGGGCTGGCAGCGCCGAGTGTCCCTGCTG